>NC_089509.1:60936255-61244796 GCF_036850995.1 Saccopteryx leptura | reverse complement strand
ACAGAAAAAAAAAAGAGCTGGAGACATCAGTGTAGTTTTCTGTGCACCTGGGTATGACTTTTTAGATTCAGTTCTTTACACGTGGCTGATGGATAGAACCATGGAGATGGCATTTGGCAAAAACAAGGGACAAAATTTCAGACCCAAACTCAATATCAGTGTGAAATTTTCAAACAGAATGACCCAAATCAAATATATGCTTTACAGTAGCAGTGAAAAAATTTTATCTTCAACTCTGAACTTGCCCAGAATTTTATAATCAGAAAACTTTAAAATAAAAAATACAGTTTTTAGCCTGACCAGGTGGTGGCACAGTAGGTAGAGCATCGACCTGGGATGCTGAGGACCCAGGTTCAAAACCCCAACAGGCTTGAGTGCAAGCTCATCAGCTTGAGCGTGGGATCATAAGACATGACCCCATGGTTACTGGCTTGAGCCCAAGGTTGCTGGCTTGATCAAGAAGTCACTGGCTCAGCTGGAGTCCCCTAGTCAAGACATATATGAGAAGCAATCAATGAACAACTAAAGTGCTGCAACTACCTGTTGATGCTTCTCATCCCTCTATCTTCCTATCTGTCTGTCTGTCCCTCAGTCTCTCTCTCTCTCTCTCTTTCTTTCTGTCTCACACACAAAAAAGAAAAAAAAAAACAGTTTTTATTTTAGTACGTATATAAATTTTAAGTTTCACAGTAAAGAAATATTTTAATTTTGAAATACATACCAAGTTGTGGGGGAGGGGCGTCATCATCTCTTCATTGAGTGGGCAGGGTAGCAGACAAGCCCTGACATCCCCACCCCTACACACCTCCACGAATAACAGCATATGAATGCATCCTTTCTGCAGGAACCCTGGGAAGCATTCACCTACACGTTTACCGTTGGCCACAGCAACCTCCTCAGATGTATCCTACAGCTCTTCTGCTTCTTCCATCCATCTGACCGATCAAATAGAGACCAGACCTTTGAAATGGGCATTTCATATTCTGTAGTTACTACTTCCTCCTAAGGTAGTAAAATCCCAAAAGCATAAATGTCAAAACTCATATTCTGTTAAATCTGAACATGACCTTAGAGATGAGCTACTCAAATCCCCTTGAGGGAATCAGTAATCCTGTCTGACCTTCACTCCAAGGACAGAAGGGCTATGTTTTTGGTCAAGGCTCACGTGCTAGGACCTGTGGCTGAACGTGAGGCTGAGAGGTATCCCTCTTGCTATATATGTTCAGTCAAGAGAATAGCATAGGGCAAAGAGTCTTGAGAACCACATTCTCACGGTTATCAGACACAGAACAAACAGGTTCCAAATAGGAAGCGGGAACTGGAGAAGTGATAGAAGGTGAGTGGATGACCTAGGAGATTATAGAGAGGTGGGCATGGTAGTGAGGAGTTCTCCCCACAGTAACCTGGCTCTGTGATGAGTTAAGGCTGCCCCCTGAAAAGATATCTCCAACACTTTATAATACTAGCATTAACTCTCATCACTGGTGCAGTTTTGGAATAAAGGGGGAAAATACAATAAGATCATACATATTAGCTATGCATAATGGAAATATGTTTATTATAAAAAAAAGTTATATTAATTTACCCAACAGAAAATTGAATCTGTCAATATGTGTTGGGTAAGTATAAAGGTATTCATCTGTCTTTCAGTTCTTTTTTTATTTGTTCACTGAGCTCTCTATCTACCTACATTTTAAAGTCATTTACATATTCATCTGTTCACTATTTATTCAGAAAAAATATATTGTTTGCCTACAATGTGTTGGATACTGGGTATACAACAGTTTGCAAAATTGCATGAAGCTTTTAAAAAATAAATTTAATCTATTGCTAACATGAATTTGGCTCATTTTAGCATTTATTCTTTCTTTTTCTAAAAAACAATTATACTTTCTTGTCCTGGCTGGATAGCTCAGTTGGTTAGAACATCATCCTAATGCTCAGAGGTTGCTGGTTCGATCGCAGGTCAAGGCACATACAGAAACAGATCGATGTTCCTGTCTCTCTCTCTCTCTTTCTCTCTAAAATCAATCAATTAAAAAATGTTTAAAAACAGTTGTACTTTCAGAGAGGAAGAGTCAGTTCCCTTGAGCTAAGTGTATCGCTTTTCCGAAAAAGAAGAGAAAATGCAAAGCCTCTCCCTCACTGTGTCACTGGAATCTTGTACATTCATCCTCAAACTAAGCAAAAAATTATAGTCTGTCCCTTAGGAATATTCAAAAATAATTTGAAAATCACCCTGGCTTATCTTTGCTCCTGACAGGAGTTTGTTTGTGATATCTTGATTTTCTCTGTTTAGTTTCCCTTGGATTCTGACATTACTCTGTGCTTACACTTGAGTTAAGCCTCCCAGCCTCTGTTCATACGAGGTTCTTTCAACACTTAACTAATCTGTGGGTGGTGATGTTACATTAACTTATTCTCAACATGATCTTCAATATGGTCAGCAGGCAGTATTTCCTGCAAAAGGCATTTTCTCCTAACTGAAAGAAGAAGAAAGCTAACTCCAGCTTCCTGTGGGCCCAGTCCCTTGTGAATTGTGAGCTTGGAAAAAAAAGGTTAATTGTTAACAGGTCCATGCATGTGTCACTTACAACTCACCACTGGATCCCTTCAGTCTCACACCCTTTCAGCAGTAGCATTTAACACACTGAGACCAGACGGAGCTTTTTATTGCTTTCTTCAATAAGATACAGAGTGAGTTTAAAGAAGGCGCTCTTTAAGATTTATCTCTGTGTCCTGGAATAAGAGTTCAATAATTCCTTTAATCCATGTTGTCATCTCCTTCAGTCTTTTGCTTTACTTTAGTCTTTTAACATCTCATATTATATTGATAGCAATTATAAGAATCCATATACTAATTTAACCTAACAAGAACTCTAGTGGGAGTCTAATATGAGCAAAGCACAGGACCAGGCACTCATTTTATATTTTATAATGATACCGTATTTCACAGGCAGGGGAACCGTTTTTAATAACTGCAATTTATCTACAACTTATCTTCAAAAGATCTCTGACAATAAATCAAAAGGGTTAATTGGATAAATTTTCCTTAAGAGGGAATAATATCTCTTAACACTAGTCGAAGCAGTATACATAAACTTGAAAATATACCATAGAAATCATTTAAATTTAGTGAACAGGATCAGTAGAAGTAAAAGCCAGACTTTTTTTCTACTCAAAAATTATTTGACATGTTACATTTTGTAAATTTCAGGTGTACAGCGTGTCATTTTTAAACATTTATATATTGTAACATGACTGTCACTGAAGAAATATTTGTCACATTATATCATTATAGTATAATATTATCTGTATTTATTATACTGTGCATTCTCTCTCTATGGCTTATTTACTACTCATTAGAAGTTTGTCCCCTTAAATACCATTCATCTTACCCCCTACACCAACCTTCATTCCCTGGTAACCACCATTTTACTCTGGGGGTTTTTTTGCAACTTTGACTTTTTTTAGATTCCACATGTAAGTAATATCATATAGCACTTGTCTTTCTCTGTCTGACTTATCTTGCTTAGCATAATGTGTTCAAGGCTCATCTATACTGTTGCAAATGGCAGAATATCTCCTTTCTCATGCCTGAAAACTACTCCATTGTATATAAGTACCACACCTTTTCTATCATTCATCCACTGATGGGAATTAGTAAAAGTCAGACTTGAAACAGAATTAAGGGATCCCAAATTACTTCTGAAATCTTTAAAAGTATATCTGTATCCATCATCTATCTATCCAGCTATCTATCTCTATAATTATCTGTATATGTATTCTTAAATACTTAGCTCTTAGTAAGATTTGTCATAATTTTCTACTTCAAGAGACACTACACACAGGCTCCATTGCCAGGATGTTTTGCGTTAAGGCAACTGCAAAACATTTCTTGAAATTTCACAAAATCTTCTATACTTATCACTGTCTCTAGGTAAACATCAAAAGAGATCTGAACATTTCAATACTTGAAAACCGTATGACTCTACCATCCAGGAATTAAATCCATGGAATCATTTCTCTTTATTTTAAAAACTTATCCAAGAACTAAAACCTCTATGCATCACGTGGTTCACCCTCTGCCTGAAATAATAGCCATCTTTGCAACTCACAGACTTCTTAGAAACCTGTTAGTTAGTCCATTATTTCTGAAACTTTCGTCCAAAGAAAATTCATGTACGTCAACGTGTTAATAGGTGTTTTGGGGAGCAGTTTGTGTGTTCAAATAAATCTCAAATGTCTCTTCTGGAAGCTCACAGAGTGTACTAGCATATTAAAGGCTCAGCAGACCTGCAGTTAAAAAAAAAACCTACTGGGGGATGGAATTTTATATTTTATTCTCTAAATATATTTGTACTTATTATTTCTACGAAAAATATATGGCATGCCACCTGAATTAGAAATTTTTTAAAAAAGTAGATCTCAGAGAAAGTGGAGAAAGAGAAGACAGATGGGGAAAGAGTTAGTCATTCCCAGTTGAGAAATGGAACTGGGAGGATTAAGAGATATGTCTGAAGAGCATTTTTAGAAAGTTTTGTGATATCAGGTGTTTTATATCTCTTCCTTGGTGTCCTTAAGATTCATGTTACCTGTGAGGGCAAGAGAATGAAGAAAGGAGGGAAGAAAGGAAAGAGGGGGGAGGAAAGGGAGATAAAGTAAAGGAAAGGGACAGAGCTCTGAGAGAAAGGATGGAGAGAGAAAGGAACTGTTTAACTTTGTAAAATCTATGTTTCCAAAAATTATTTGACTGTACAATTCTTTATTCAAAGAGAATCTATCAACACTAGGTATGTGCTGGTAAGCATTTAACAACCAGCTTTTGGGAAAAAGGGAGTCCTGATTTGTAGCATTTACCTATTTCCATGGTGTAAATACTCCCACCATGGCCAATGTAAAATTGCCAACATGACATTCACTGGCTCACAAGTTCTGGCTTCAGCATATCACTGCTTATTTTCCTTAAGAAACAGAGTTTGCTGAACTGGTGTATCTTTCCCTCCTTCCCAATCTCTCTCCTGCACATACTTATTTTAAAAATGAGCAAACTGCCTGACCAGGTGGTGGCGCAGTGGATAGAGCATCGGACTGGGATGCGGAGGACCCAGGTTCGAGACCCTGAGGTCGCCAGCTTGAGCGCGGTTTCATCTGGCTTGAGCAAAAAGCTCACCAACTTGGACCCAACGTCCCTGGCTTGAGCAAGGGGTTACTCAGTCTGCTGAAGGCCTGTGGTCAAGGCACATATGAGAAAGCAATCAATGAACAACTAAGGTGTTGCAACACACAATGAAAAACTAATGATTGATGCTTCTCATCTCTCCATTCCTATCTGTCTGTCCTTGTCTATTCCTCTTTCTGACTCTCTCTCTGTCTCTGTAAAAAACAAAAAAAGAAAGAGCAAACTAAGGCCTAAAGAAGTTATGCGACTGTTAAAATCATATAGCCAGTCATCTTTACTGACATTTAAACTCTACTTTTTAAATTAAATAGTGGTTCTATACTATCTAACATAAAATTTTAACTATGTGAAAAGGAAGTATAATACTAAAGATCCCAATAGTAAGGAAGACCCTTACCTTACCTCCAAAACATGAGTTGATATCTTTTTAGCTGCTTAGCTCCTCTGCCTGTTGATGACATAATTTAAATAATATGTGTGTATTACCAGTATCTCCTAATAGTAATAAAATATGTAGATTTATTTATTCATAAATATTTTTAAATCCTTAATCAAAAGAGGTTGTATGACAAATTAAAACGTTATTCCAAAATCACTCATATCTCATTCAAGTCTTAAAGTTTCTTAGATCTTGGTCTCAAACTAGAGGTTACTCTTCAAGATCAGAAGAAATACATTACTTAGCAACAAAGGAAAGTTAACTCTCATTTGTTTTAATATTTTTGTTGTTCCAACTTTTCCTCTTAAACCATAGTGTACCTTATATTTTTTTTATTTACCTCATTATATTTTCAAGAGACAAGGATTTGTTGAAACGCATGCTTTTACAACATAGAATTGTTTTTGATATCTATTTATACATACATACATACATATAAACAAATTTGATTTTATTTGTGGAAGGTGATGCTAAATCCTTTTGTAAAAAGATGAGACTATAAGTTTGCTTTGCAAGTCTCTTCTTTGTGGCGGAGGTGTCCTGTGAGCCCTTCTAAAAAAGGATATTACATAAATCCCAGGATTTTCTCTGACTGGCTTCCACTGATCTTAACCAGTCCTTTAATCTGTTATTCCTTGATTTCCTTATTCATTAAAAGGTGGAATAATAGTAATCTATACTTTATAGTTGGTTTCACCTACAGAGATTTTTGAAAACTGGTAATTAAGTTTGTGAATTTCACTCAAATTTTGGCCATTTTTCAACATTTAACTCTTTCACCAGAAGCTTGGTGTGAAAAAGAACTAGAGTCAAAAATTTGTTTTAAATTATTTAAATTTGTTACATTATCTGTAGATTGAAATCAGTCAGATTCTCCTGCTGTCACATTAGGGGTGGGTACTAAGAGTTGATAATAGTAAACAGTTAATATTGTCCTGTAAATATAGTAATGAATTTGTGTTGCCACTATATTTACTTAATGAGCAGCATCAATAAAAAGGCAAATTTAAAAACAAAGACCTTACAGAATTCAATATGCTACGGAAGGAGACTAAAAAATAAAATAAAAAAAGAAGGTGCTTAATGGAAAGAAGAAGGAATCAGAGAGTAAATGGAGTGGGCTGCTGATTGGGACACTTCCCTGGGTGCCTCTAACTATAGCTTTTTACACCTCCAGGAATGAAATAACTGACATTTTCCTTTGGTCCCTTCTCTATAATGATGAATTTCTGATTTCTCAGAGACTCTAATGAAATTCTGCATACTTTCTCAGACTTTTTTAACAAAATTTTCTTCTATCTCCAAGTTTCTCTGTGGTTGCAAAGTGATTGGTTCCTTTGACAGTGTTTATGCATCATTCAGGAAAACAATTACCTGATAGTTATACCTAAGCTCTGCAGGAAAATATTGAACGATACAGGTAACTGCAGGTTCAAATGAGTCTTACAGTTGGAATTCTCTGGTCTATATTCATTGCTCCAAGTATACTCAAGTAGCTTTGTCAAGCAATTTTGTGAGTGCAACTATTTTATAAGAGATTTTGGTGAAAATCCTGAAAACGATATTTTAAGAAGAAAAAAATTATAATTAACATTTAAATAGAACTTTAGAGTTTTTGCAGTATTATCTCCATGTTGTCTCATTTAATCCTCACAATAATCCCCATAAGTGTGGAGGTGTATTATCCTCATTTTATGGGTAAAGTAATTGAAGATTCAAAATGTTCCCTTATCCAGGTCAATGGAATCCCATCAGAGTTGCCTGGGACTCAAATACCAAATTCTGTGTGCCTTCCTCTACACCACATTAACTCTTAAAAATGAACTTGACTGGCCCTGGCCGGTTGGCTCAGCGGTAGAGCGTCGGCCTGGCGTGCGGGGGGGACCCGGGTTTGATTCCCGGCCAGGGCACATAGGAGAAGCGCCCATTTGCTTCTCCACCTCCCCCCCTCCTTCCTCTCTGTCTCTCTCTTCCCCTCCCGCAGCCAAGGCTCCATTGGAGCAAAGATGGCCCGAGCGCTGGGGATGGCTCCTTGGCCTCTGCCCCAGGCGCTAGAGTGGATCTGATCCTGGCAGAGCAACACCCCTTGGTGGGCAGAGCATCGCCCCCTGGTGGGCAGAGCATCGCGTGGATCCTGGTCGGGCGCATGTGGGAGTCTGTCGACTGTCTCTCCTCGTTTCCAGCTTCAGAAAAATACAAAAAAAAAAAAATGAACTTGACTTTTTTCCCTGCTATTCATCTAGTTACTGATGCTAGCCAGTTCCCCAATCCTGGGGAACCAGTAAAGGTCAAGTAAATATGTTGTCTCTGCATATTTGCAAAAGGACTTTGACATACCAATCTATTATAGCAGTAATAAGGACATATAGCAGAAAGTACTTCCTCTATCATTGGACAGCACATCATGCAACTTCTGTTTCCAATGCTTAATTGGCCAGGTTACCTAATATCTTAGAAGCTCAGTTTCCTCATCTGTGTAGTGGGGATGATGATACCACTTACCCTGTTGTGAGGTTAAGTACATAAAGCACTTAGCACATAGTAAGCACTCAATAAATACTAGCTTTAAAAAGTTGCCTCAGTTATCTCAGTTTTTTTCCTTTTAATCTCTTAACATAAACCTAATCTAAAATTAAAATTTCTGTATTAAACTCAAGGCACACACAGAATGTTCACACATGACCCATCACTTAGGGTTTAACTGTTTACTTCTGTCTGCAGAAATCTAAAGGCCACCCCAGGCCACCAACTTAATTATATCCAGGATGCGCAGCAGAGGTGAAAAGCCTCCTAGAACTGTTTTTCAATCATCATCTCTCCAACTGAGCTGGACTAGTGACACTAAACTCAGCAATTAAAAGTCTCAAGTTTAGAAATACGTTCAGTTTCCCAAGTCCCAAAATGGCAAAGGTTAAGTGAATTATGTGGAGATAATTCGCCAAGGTCTCAAGGGAGGGTCCTGCTAACTTCAGATTGCTGGCTGTTTCCGTCTTATTTTTCCCTTCCCAACTGATACGCTTCTTGCAATGGTGCTGCCAGTATAAATATCAAGAAAATAAGAGATGTTACAGATGGGAAAAATAAAATCCCTTCAATAAGTTTTCTAGGGGGCAGCATGTGATTTGCACATTTCCTCTAGCTATTTTCAAGAATAATTATGAGTAAATTTACACTCACCTCATACTAAAAATATTTGAGATCTTTACTGTGTTGCTTTGCTACTTAAATTGGAGTGTGTCGTTGGGCATCTTACTGCGTGAGACCATAATGGGACCCACAACTCTCCTCCAGGCTGAATTAGAACCACCCATTACACCTCAAGTTGTGTGGTAACACCTCCACAGTGTTTCCAATTAACTTTGTAAGTTTTTAATCAGTGACAAATGCATCTTTGTAAATTCAATTTACCTTTTATTGCAGTACTATAAACCGTCTTGCAGCATTCCGGTACTTTGTGAACATTTTACTTGCTACTGACATAAGACAGCTGTTGGACCTACAACAAAGGCTAAGCTTTATGAGTTACCTGAATTAGGATATAGGTGAAGTAATTAAACCCCAAAGAGAAAGAGGGGGAAAACAGATAGCCCTCCACCGTCCGCACACACCAATACACAGGCAAGAACTGAAGCGACTCTGAAACTGAAACACGCAAGACTAAAACCCCAGAAACTCCCTTCTTTTATTGTGAGTTTAAACTCACAAGATGTTGAAAGAGGTAGATGAGTGAAAAGGTCAGGCATATTTTATTAATAAATCCATACTGCTATTTGTTTTTCTTTTTAATCAAATTCAAATGCATCCTGTTAAAGAGCCATGGGTGATTAGATCATAAATCTGAATGACCTTGAAGATGATGAAGGAAATGCTTCTCTGTAAAGCCATCATCATGCTGCCAGTTTCATCATTTACACATTTTTACAGGTGCAAGGAAAATGTTTCATTTCAAATCACTTTCAAGAATCACTCAGAATAAAATATTACTTTATAAAAGCTCCAGATAATAAAGACAATGAACTAATTGAACTACATGAACGTATGTGGTTTGGTTTGTTTTTTTGTTTCTATCTTTGCTCCTAAAGTAAGCAAATGGCAAAGAATTAGGGAAAGGATTAGTAAAGTGTTTGATCTCAACTATACATACTCTAGGATTCTAGTTTAGGGTTCATTTTGTTTGAATATTACTAATGGTACATCAATTCAATGCCCTTTGCCACAAATTATTAACTACTTATAAGTCATGAGACATATCTTTTGTTAAATATTTAATCAAAAGTGCATTTTTATAAGAGCAACAGACTTATGGATGACACTTACAGTCTTTTTCCCTAAATACTGAAGAATTTTTTTGTCCTATTTTAAATTTATCACTCAACTACAAGACATTTGACATTCAAGTTGTAGATCTGTGTCTTGCTATTATCACATTGAAAATATTGTTAAGTGTTGTAATTTGTCAGGAGATTTTAGACCCTGGCTTTATTCTAATTTATTATTTCATTCAGTTATTCATCAAGTCCCTGGGAGAAATAGATGTGGTCCCTCTTCTGAAGATCAAGGATTATAAATGCAAGAAAAATTTAAAACCTATATAAATTTGTGTGTTATTTGTAGATGTTTATTTAGACACTATATGTTTTAAAAAATAAGCCATGGTCTAAAATTTCTTATTGAATCTGCATATTGTTACCATTTCTAAACCATAGGCTTGGCTTTCTTTGTCTTTTTCTGAAGCACATACTCTGAATACTGTTTTGATTTTTTTGTGTGTTTCAGAGATGCTTTTCATAGCTTATAAATTCTTTTTAATACATTTATAAACTAGTCAAAATGCAGATTTCATTTCATTACCCTGGTTTTCTCCATTCTTTATTACATGTATTTAAAAAATAAGAAAATGCTTGAGAGGTTACGATATAGCTATTTTAGGATGTAGGAATTAGACATGAAAATCGCCCTTTTAAATTGCTATAAACTGATTATTAGTTTCTCACTATTTCTTCTGGATGCTCAGAAAAATATGACCAGATGTAGGAGAGGAGTTTTAGTGCACAATATTAAGTTTATGGTCTTTATTCCACAGTGTGATCTTCACCCAATCAAAGGAGCACTCCGGTGACAGTCCTGTACCTGACTTGGGGGACAAAAGGACTCAAGCCCTAGCACAGCAATCATTAGGTAAGGCAGCCTTCAAGAGGTTACTAAGCCTTCCTTACCCTCAGTGCTTGCCCTAAACCTAACAAAACCAACCCGGGACATTCGCATAGGGGTCAAGAGACAGGTAGCCTTCCAGAACTCAGAATTTCATGATCATTTTCCAGGATGTCATCTGATATCCCAACATGACCACCAGAATATGCCTTAAAGATGGGGCAAGTCAATCAAGTTAGACTCAAAAGCTTTGGAGAAGACACCTAATATAGTGACCAAGTATAGTGGGTGAGAAAGCAGAGGCTCAGGGATTGCTTGACGCTAACAACACAGTGGGGGTGGAATTCATACCCATGTTGGCTATGACTTCCACATGTGTAAGCCCACATTATAACTACTACACCACCTTGCCATCAGATGCCAAAATATCATACTATCTCTGAAACCTAAATCCTTATTCTTTATAATTAAATTTAAAATCTGTGGTTTATCTCTTAAGTAACAATGTTGACATTGCCAAAACCCATCCTTACATTGGAATTAAAAATCTCCTCTAAAATAACAAACAGTCTGCCCTATTTTATAGCAAAACATGCCTCTACTCTAGAAAAATAGATTAATTTTCTCCCTACTGGACAGTTTTCATTTAAACCATCTTACAGCCAAAGCTGCTTTACCATAATTCATGTTTAGCTTTTTTAATAAAAGGCTTCTCATAATGTCTCTTGAATAAGGACTTTATAGTATTGTATGTGATATGCAAATTGTTTGTATTAAAACAAAACCTTAAAAAATGTTTGTATATATTCTGTATTCTTTAGTGATATAAAACTCTAGCTCTTGAAGTAATTAATTAGGGATTATTGGGAATTAGTATTTTAGATACTGGTCAGGGAACATTTTAAAAATCAATGAACATTGGAGGCAACGCTTTCTCCACACCCAAAAGAAAGAAAAAAGATTAAAAACAAATTCCTTGAGTATTGTCAGGCATTCTCAGCACACTCACATCTGGTATCGTCTGCAACAGCTCAATCAATAGGGAAGAGTAATGTAATAATTGCTACAACATTTTCTGTAATTCCTCATTGTGGTAGCAACAGCATTTCAATAATATTCAGAGTGACTATTTATGTTGCTTAAGGTAAGAGGTTTCTGCCATGTGTAGAATAACAAAATATTCAGCACTACTATTTAACCCTGAATGTGAAAAATTCTTAGTGAAAGTAAAGAAACAGTTAAGCACTTACCTTAAACTTAAGTTATCAGATACATGTGAAGCCAGATAACAGTCACAGGATGTTGAGCCACAGGGCATTTTAATAGCAAAATAGCACTGATGACAACTGATTAATACAGGGCCGGTTGAATTAAATATGGTATATCAACATAATAAATGGTTATGCAACTGTTAAAACAAACATAGGAATTTTGTTATATACTGATATGAAAAATTATTTTGTTGAGTGGACAAGGTAAAATACAGGATAGTGTATATAATAGTAAGCTATCTTTTACATTTACCAGGAGGAAAATTAAGAATATACATTTGTATTACTTCTCTAAAAAAAAAGAATATACCTTTGTATTTACTTCTATATGTAAAAGGAAAGTCAGAAAGCTATATCTAATACTAGTAAAAATGTTTCTACCTGGGTGTCTATGTAGTGGGGTAGGGGTATTGGGGGGATGGAAGACATGAATGAGTGCAATATGTTTATATATATAATACTTTTGATATATAAATATAATATATGTATAATATATAAATAGAATATTTATATATAAATATATTGCTCATAAAAATTAGGGGATATTTTATCACTTCATATTCATTTTGAAATATCCCTTAATTTTTGTGAGCAGTATATATGTAATATTTATAAATAAAATGTGCTATATTTATATGTAATTTTTGAACACGTGAATGTATTACTTATTCAATAAATTAAATTAAAAGTTGTTTAAGTGATGTACTGCTCTTAACAGGGAACTAGTTAAATAAATATGGTATATTCATAGAGTGAAATACAATGTGCCCATAAAACAGAATAAGGAAACCCTTTATGTACTGATACAGAAAGCTCTCTCAGGTGTCTTATTGTATTTAAAAGAAAATCTGTATACAGAAAAATGTCCTTAACATGCTACCATTTCTGTGGAGGAGGAGGACTATTTGCTTGCCTATGGTTAATTACCTCTGAAAGTGCGTGGAGGAAATGAATAGCAGGGCTGATTGTGTTGAGAGAAACAGCTGTGTGATGTAGCTGAAGGGTGTGAAGGAGGCTTTTCACTGAATAGCCTTTAATGCTTTTTTTTTTAACCACTTGAATGTATTATCTTTTTATAAAAATAAAATTCAAACATTTAATTTTTTAAAAACAGTATTTAACTATAATTACTGCTTTTTTTTCTAAAGAAAGAAACAATAATGAATCAATAAATTGGTCTTGAAATCAGAGAAAGAAAGAAAGCCAAGCTCTAATTTGTCAAACCAATGTATCAGACTAATTTATCAAACTACTAATCTAACTATTATCAAACCACTAATATTTCTCCTTCCTTTTATCAACTAGTTTGATTCAAACTTAGCTTAATAAAATTAACTGGGTTCATTATTTCCAGACGTATAAAAAAAAGTCATGCCTGCCTCTGCTCCTCCACCTCCCACTCTGGGAAGGGAAAACTAAATGAATTGATAACTGCGTAATTTAAATTTTACCTGGTTCATTATCACTTTCAAATAATTTATGCATTTTAGGCAGCTGTTTTCTTCTCCTTACATGTCAATCATGCAAATGAGCAAGACCTCAAAGAAACTAGCCTATAATAAATCAATTTTTAAGCTAAGCATTTCACAGGGTTATCTTTCACTATGTAAATTTTAACAGCTATCAAGCACCCACACTTCCACAATAGGAACGTA
The DNA here is from genome assembly GCF_036850995.1 of Saccopteryx leptura. Taxonomy (NCBI): domain Eukaryota; kingdom Metazoa; phylum Chordata; class Mammalia; order Chiroptera; family Emballonuridae; genus Saccopteryx; species Saccopteryx leptura. The sequence goes on along the minus strand of NC_089509.1, from coordinate 61,231,098 downwards.
GTGGAAGTATTTTCCACAAAGTAGTGGAAAGATTATGAGCTTATAGTTAAACACATCTAAAGTTTAATATTGCCCTGCCATTTACAAGCTAAATGGTCTTGGACAAATCATTTAACCCCTTTGAGCCTCAGTTTTCCCTATCTGTAAAATGGAATGAGAATGCCTATTCACAGGGCTGTCATTTAAATAAGGTGTGTTAGAGTGTTTAATAGAATGCCTGATACTAGCTGCCCAATAGTCCTGGTTTGGCTAGAACTCTCTCCTTTAGCACTGCAAGTCCTGCTGCCTGGGGAGCTCCTCAGTCCTGGGCCGATCAGGACAGCTAGTCACCCCATTTGGTACAAAAGAAACATTCAGTGTGAATGAAAATGTTGAGTGCACAGACTAGAAAAGGCATTAGTGTCCATGGTAGATTGTTCTTATGTGTTTCTTGAGGGGCTTCAGTGAGAAAGCTACAGAAAAGTCAGTTCTAAAACTTTTCGGCAGTGGAAGCACAAAATAGGTAAGGAGAGGTGAGTAGTAGTAACTTGGCTCAGGAGCCAGAGGGCCTGCATTTTAGTTCTGATTCTGGTGAAGACCAGCTGTGTGTCTGGCTTCAATGTCATGGGTTCTGGGGTCCATCATCTATAAATGGGAAATTTAGACTAGCTCTTTCTGAGCTCTAAAATTCTATTTTAGGAATAGTGAGAAATCTCCAACTGATATGAAAAATCTCTGAACACCACTGAAAGGAGGTGAAAAAGCTCAACATCCCTTGTCCTGTCCAACCTTCCTATGCAGTGAGCAAGTATTGACCACCATCCCCTCCTGTGTGGGAAACTTTCTGCTGAGTAAAAACAAGGTGAAGAAGATGCAGCCCATGCCCTCTACTCACATAGGATCAAATGAGTTATTTTTACTTACAAGAATTTGAGAAATCTCTGGCAAGAAATGGCTTGCCAGCTAAGCCTGAAGCTTGGATAAAACATTAATAGCCAGTAGATAGCCAGACTCTGAGAGCAGAGGCGACAGTATAAACAGAGGGAGAGCACTAGTTGTCTAGAATCCTATTGCAGACAGACTGTAAAGAGAGGTCACGGGGTTTAGTGAGAGCAGATAATAAATTTTCCAGAGAGCTATTTTACAGGGGTCATAGCAATACCACCAAAACTGCCAAGTGAGGAAGAAAATGGAGGCCTTGGAAAATGAGGAGAGGAGAGAGATGAGAACCTGAAGTGGAGGCGGAGCAGGGCCAAGGAAAGGTTTCTGGAAAAGGGGGGAGATTTGAACAGGTTTGTAAATATATGACAGATTAGCAGCCCAGAGAAAGAGAACATATGTAGAAAAAAGTTTACTTTGGGAAGGAATAAGAATTATTTTTTTTATTTTTAGACTTTAGGTATAGGAAGAAAGGTAAGCTTCACAGAAGATGAAAACAGTTGATGGAGGGTAGGGAGAGGTGGACTTGGAGGAAGCTGACTAAAAGTTACAAACTTCCAGTTATAAGATAAATAAATAATAAGGTTGCAGTGCACAACATGATGGCTATAGATGGTTTACAATGCTGTATGATATACAAGAGGGTTGTTTAGAGAGTAGATCCTAAGATTTCTCACCACAAGGGAAAAAAAACCATTTTTCCTTTTTTTTGTTTGTGTGTGTGTGTGTGTGTGTGTGTGTGTGTGTGTGTGTGTGTGTATACACACTTGTGTATGTGACTTGGCTCAGGAGCCATCATATGTATATGATGGATGTTAACTAAACTTACTGTGGTAATCATTTCACAATATATGTATGTCAAGTCATTATGCTGTATACCTTAAACTTACACAGTGCTGTATGTCAATTATATTTCAATAAACTAAAAAAAATAATACGTATAATTATAATGCTACCAGAAAAAAAAAATAGTTGGTGGAATTTGCGTTTGATGGTCTCAACAGAGTAAAATACCAGTCAGTGCTACTGTGTCATCCTTTTTTTAAATCTCCCCTTATCTCGGTTAATTATCTTCATGTTTATACATCAAAGGCAGTGGTGCTTATTTAACGTTTTGGGTTACTGAGGTTTGTTGAAGGTTTCAAACAAAACCTGTGCCTTTGTTCCAATTTCTGTCTGAATTTTAAAAAAATCTTTTAATCTACTCTTCTTTCTTGGCAAGTAGAGTGTAAAGATAGACTTCTTAAAAAGTAGAATCTATTGGGTTTTTTAGTAAAATCACTTAATAAAAAATCTGTAGTTATAAAAAATAAAGAAAATTATGAGGAACAAAAATTCTCACATAACTACAAACTCAAACATTACTAATATTTAGAGGCCAGTATATCTTTGAAGTTTTTTTTGTTTGTTTGTTTGCTTTTGAGAGAGGCAGGGAGAGACAGACAGAGAGACAGAAACATCAAGTTGTTCCTGTATGTGCCCTGACCGGCAATTTTTTCTTTTTCTAGGCATTTTTTGTTATAGTATTGAGCAAATAATATGTATCACAGTTTTTTGTTCATTTAACAATAGAAAAATAGGAATTTTCTTATATTAATACAGACTCTTACAATAGTTTGCTTACACTTAATCATTTTAATACTTGTCTTGCATGATGAGAATGTGCTATAAATTATTTAACCACTTTTCTATTTGGACATTTGAGTTTTTAATTTTTCACTATCATACATAATGCAGTAGCCTGCAACTTTATGTATAAAGAGGTTTTCTAATTTATTTAGGATGACTTTCTTAATTTAATTTATTTAGGATAACTGATTTCCCAGAAATGAAATTCTTTTTTTTAAACAGCTTTTTATGGGGTTTAGTTCACGTACCATTCAATTCACCCATTTAAAGTGTATAATTAAATTGGTTTTTATATAGTCACAGACATTTGCAAGTATCACCACAGTCCATTTTAGAACATTTTATTACTCCTAAATCCCTGTATGCTTTACTTAACACTCCCCTACCCTCCCTCCACCCTCCACCCACCTCCCTGGGCAATCGATACTCTATTTTCTGTGTCTATAGATTTCCGTATTCTGGATATTTTATATGAATAGAATTAAGGAATATGTGGTCTTTTATAACTGGCATCTTAGCATAATCTTTTCAAGGTTTATCCATGCTGTAGCATGTATTTATATTTCCTTCCCTTTTATAGCTGAATGATAGTCTATTGTATGGATATACCATATTTGTTTAGCCATTTGCCAATTGATAGACAATTGGGTTGTTTCCATGTTTGGCTTTTGTGATTTAATATGAACGTTGGTGTACAAGTTTCTGTGTGGACTTACGCTTTCCTTTCTTTTGGAGTATATATCTCCTGGAAATGAAATTGCTGAGTCTTAGGGCTAGAAATACAAATTCCTGTTTCAAAGATCTTAGGCACAATTAAATCTCTTGCTATTTATCTCAAAATCTGCTTTGCCAAGGGTGTTGAATAAACATTTAATTCTGTGATTGGAGATCTGGCATTTAGTCAGACGGTTCTCAGGGAGTAATGATGTCCCAAAGTAGAAGTCTAAGACAGTGTTGTCCACTAGAAATATAAACCAAGTCATATATGTAATATTAAATTTTCTAGTAGACACATTTTTAAAAAGTAACAAAAAAGGTGAGATTAATTTAAATAATAAATGTTATTGAACTCATTATATCCAAAATATTATCTTTTCAAGCTGTAATCAGTATAAAAATTATTACTGTGATATTTTATCTCAGTATTTTGTATTCACATTGTTTCCAAAATCTAGTATTTATTTTAGACTTTAGCACATCTTAATGTCAACTAGTCACATTTTAAGTGCTCAATAACCACATGTGGCTGGTGGCTAGAATAGGGGCTGGGATGGTGGCTGGGAGTTTGGCTGACTACATCTTCTTTGGAAGGTACCAGCAAGTTACTTTTTTAAAACATATCCTCAGATTTATTTTTCCTTGTTATTGTCCTCTTTCTAATAAAAAAGGTAGCGAAAACAAAATTTAAAAATTCCTCCTACATAGTGAATGGTTGACAAAGTACTTACTGGTATCACATACTACATATTTCTTCTACCTGATGTGTGACAGTGGATAGTGTGTGAAAAAAGACAGTTTTAAAATATCCACTCTTATGTCAGATAACTGGGACAGACCCTGGAGCTGCTTTGTTTCTGGGATCTCTGCGATTATGCTGAATGCTAACCACCAAGGCTAACATTCTCCCAAATTGGTAAATAATTTCCTTTATTGGGTTTTTAATGACGGAATAAACAGGAAAGAAAAAAAAACAAGAAATAGGTTTCTTATTATGCTGTGCTATGCTGGTGAAAACCATGTTCTCCAATTTATTCTTCTCATAGTACAAAGTATGTAATCTGAGATCCTATACAATCCCTATACAATCCCAGGACACAACGATTCTTCTCTGTTGTATGGCAAATGCCTGCCATGCATAATTATTTTTCAAAAGTGTATCAGGTCAGAGATGAAGCAGAGAATGGGGGAAAGAATCCATGGTGACCTTAGGCAGGTTTTTTTTACTAGTAGGAATCAGTTGGATAGTTATTACCACCTGGCGCTGCTAATGAGTCTAATTGGGAAAACAAAGCTGCTAAGCATTCCACAGCAGACTGCACCGTGGTCCAGGTCTGGGGAGTCTTTTGGGGTCTGTTGAGCATCTAAAGATACACCTTAGGTGTTTTGCCTATTATAGAAATTGAACTCTTAGTTTTTCCGTTTTAAAAGACACATGTTTAGGAACATTACTATTTGTTGATTTTTTTGTGCTTCTGTAACCTAATTATTTTACTGGGTTCATAAAATCATTTTAAAAGTTTCATTATATCTTATGCATTAAAAACAACTTCTTTACAATATTCTTAGAGGAAGTAGGCCATCTCTTCCAAGAAAGTCTTTCCACGACTAATTCACATTGCCTCTAAGCAACCAAAATAAAGAGACAATCTAGTGCAGTCATTCAGAGCAGGAAGTCTAATGTCAGAGAGTCCTGGATTCAAATATGACCTCCACCTTTTACCATTCCTGTCACCAGAAGCAAGTTATTTTTCTTTTCATAAGATCCCTCTCCTGAATATAAGAACAATGAGAACTAATTTTAAGGATCGCGTGAGATAATGCATATATGGTACTTAACTGAATACCCATCTCTGTTGTCTTTGTTGTGGTTTCATTTTTATTTTTGTTTTTGGTTATTATTTTTACACACATCTCATGTATTCCAAGCTATCATAGCATAGAGAAGAGCAAATAAAAGCCCAAGGAATAGTAAATAATCAAACATCAATTACTATGTAACCCAACCACTATGTTATATAAGAGGAAAGAATGGCTATCACATAAGTTGTGCGAACTAAAGAAAATAAGTAATGGGAAGAGGAACTAGTAGGAAACATTCAAGTAGCATACTTACCAAGAATATGCTTTAGTAATACACCCCACCTATTATAATTGATTTAATACATACTTATTGAGCACTAACTATACTGCTCACAAAAATTAGGCGATATTTTATTGCTTCATATTCATTTTGAAATATTCCCTAATTTTTGTGAGCAGTATATATGAAAATACTTGGTATTTTTTGTGCTTGGTTTGGAGGTTACAAAGATTAGGTATGTAACCAGCCTCCAATAATTATAAAGCCCAGCAGAGCATTGCGTTTATTATTATATGAACCACCTTCTCTGTAGCTCCTTGGCTTGGCTGTTGGCCCCAGCCTCTTGATTATGAGCAGGAATGCCATCTTATTCCCATTTGTATCTCTGCACTGAGCACAGTGCCTGGCTCATAATAAGCACTCTATTAATGTCTGCTAAAGTGAATTCTTTAGTATGAAAAAATGAATCAATTACTATTGGATTTCCAACTCTAACAGATAAACTCCTTGAAGGGAAAGACCCATAGCCTGTAAATTTCTTGATATTAGTTTAGGAAAGGGATTTTCAACCTTTTTCACCTTATAACACACATAAACTAATTACTAAAATTCTGTGATACACCAAAATTATACCATATTTTTTGCTGACCTGACAAAAAAATAGTTATAATTTTTATTCATTCATACTGGATGGCTGTTGTGTTGACTGTTGACATTTTTTTATTTGGCAGTCTAAGGAAAAAGAAGTCAGTGCCCTTGATGAAATAGTCAGATACTGCGTGTTGTTGTTTTTTGAAATTGAATTTATTGAGGTGACAAACACACAGGTTTCAGGGGCACAATTCCACAACACATCATCTGCACACTGTGTTGTGTGTTCACCAACCCAAGTCAAGTCTCCCTTCATCACCATTTATCCCTCTGTACCCTCTTCCATCTCCCCCCTCAGCAATCACTATACTGTTGTCCATGTTCGTGAGTTTCTTCTTTTTTTTCTTTTTCACTCAATTCTTTCACCCTGCAAACCCCTGCCAACAGCTGTCAGCCTGTTCTCGATCTATATCAATCAATCTCTCTTTTGCTTGTTAGTTCATTTCGTTCACTAGCTTTCACATTTTACACAATGGAATCCTACTTGGCTGTAAAAAAAAAAAAAAAAAAAAAGATATCTTTCCCTCTTTGACAGCATGGGTGGACCAGAGAAAGACAAATACCATGTAAGTACCATATGATTTTCATCATATGTGGTATTGCATGTTTTAAAAATTCTTGCAGCATTCCAGTATGCTGTGGCACACTGGTTGAAAATCACTGGTTTAGCAGTTATGCCGATATTGAAGTTGCATTATTAAAAGGAGAGTTGTTCTGTAATATCAAGATGCAGTTATTGCAGTTCCATTTTCAGTGGGTTCCTTTAGTCACAGGTGCATAAAATACACAGTTGCATTGTGCTGTTATAGCTAAATAAGGGAAATAAAGTAATGAAAATGTGCTTTCTGATAAATATATTATTTTTCCTGAAGTTTGGAAAGCCTTTAACTTTTCATTGAATCATCAATGCTGAAACTTCATCATTTATTTGGTATTCAGATTACGTTAGTCTATTCTCCTAAAAGGAAATAGTAAAATTTAGATGTTGAAATATATTTAAATGAGGAAAAACTGATTACAGAATATAGGTGTGTTTTACAATTTTCATATGGAGGTAATGCAGTCAATGAGAGCAATTCATAATACTGTTGCAGTGTATTTGATAAAATTATGTCTTAAGGAATGCATTCTTTTCTGCCATCCTGTGAAGTAAGTTGTGCATTATGATATTATTACTGAACTTTGTGGAAGTTTGCAGCTGATTCTTTGAAAGGGAGAGTGGAGGCAAACTATAAATAATCCTAGTCTCTTGAAGCTCATTATAATTGGCTGTCTGAAATCAAATACTAATCTACAGCCTAGTCCAAACATGATAATTTTTCATTAATCTGTGATGGGCTTTTATTTCTTTGTTATGAGCTAAATTGTAAACACAAACGAATTAACTGTCATCTTGGCACGATTTAATTCTCAGGGCTCCCTCTGCTGGTAGTGAAAAACGACAAATTTACAGAGGGCTTAAGAATGAGGTTAATATTATTACCACATTTTTGCCATTTATATTAAAGCTAAATTTACTGTCGGACACTTATGCAATAAAACCAGACGGTTTGGTTTACAGCAAGCCAGAATGTCTATTAAAGATTAAGTGATATAGTTGTGGTTGAATTAATTAGTCTTTTCATCACAGAAAATTGAACTATTTTATATTTAAAATAAATATTTACCAGAGTTTCACAGAGTAATTTACAACATAACTTATACAAATGATTACCAACAGCTAGATAAATAGAAACAGAACACTTAATAGAGATATAGTAAAGATCTAGTAGCTAACGAAAGTACTTCATCCTTCCGTATATAATTCCTATAAAACACAAATATACACCACACGTATCATCCAATAAGACAACTACTTCCTGGGCTATAATATTCAACATAATACATAAAAATACAGAAAAATTGAAAAAATATATTCAACTTGCAATCCTCTGAGTACTTGTGTATTTAGTACTCTTTTAACTTTGAAAAGTACTTTCACGTGGCCTGTGGTAGCGCAGTGGGTAGAGCGTTGACCTGGAATGCTGAGGTCACTAGTTTGAAACCACAAGCTTGCCTGATCAAGGCAACTACTTGTAGAGAAGCAACTACTACAAGTTTATGCTTCCTGTTCCCCCATTTCTAAAATCAGCAAATAAAATATTTTTTAAAAAGTACTTCCACATTTATTACCACATTTTATCCTAACAACACTTGAGATACAGAGTAGAGACTATCATCCCCTTTTAACAGAAAGAGTAACTAAGGTCAAGGGTTTAAATAATTGTCCCAAAATTACACACTACTTAGTGGAAAGGAGCCTTAGGCTCTTCCAATATGACCTGACTGCCTCTCTTTCTCTCTCTTTTGAGAGCTATTTATTATTAACCAAGTTATCTTGAATTGCCTGTCCATATTTATGCTTCACAATGCCTTATTCAGAACACCTCTTAATGAATGCAAATCTTCTGAGAGCTGTAAGCAATTTTTAAATAAAGGTTCTATCAATGAATTAGGAGGGAGAAAAAAACAGAACTAGTGAGGTGGGACTCATTTTAGCAGTATCCACTATATTGGTAGATAGAGAGTGGGCTGTGTTCTCATAACTTTGAGTTCCAAGATCATTTGGTAAGTGCTAAGATGCCACTTTTTTGAACTATGGGTTCTAATTGGATCAACCTCAAGATAAAAAACAAATGACTACTCCAGTTCCCAAGAGTCTCACAGGCCTATAAGCAGAGAGTCTTTTGAAACCAAATCACAAACTTAGCTTCTTTTCCATGCATAAGTGAAGAAACTTTTAGCAAAATTTAATGATGGAGATGATACCAAAGATTCTGGTTTAACTAACAATCGTTAGTAAAATAGGTTTGATGATAGTTCAGTGCATATCACGAAAGCACCTGGCACAATTGATAAAATGTTCATGAGGAGGTAATATATAGATATATAGACATAGATATATAGACAGATTAAATTACTTTTTACCACAAGAGATATTTATAGGGGCGATCTGTCAAGGTCACAGGGAAGAGCAGTGACATGACAATAAGAATGCTCAACCTAAGCTTATATGCTGGAATATTAAGATAACAGCAGTTTTATCCTTGTTAACTATGATACTTGACAACTTTTCTTTTCTTTTTTTTTTTCTTTTTTTAATTTTCTGAAGCTGGAAACAGGGAGGCAATCAGACAGACTCCCGCATGAGCCCAACCAGGATCTACCCAGCATGTCCACCAGGGGGCGATGCTCTGCCCATCTGGGGCATCGCTCTGTTGCGACCAGAGCCATTCTAGCGCCTGAGTCAGAGGCCACGGAGCCATCCTCAGCGCCCAGGCAATCTTTGCTCCAATGGAGCCTTGGCTGCGGGAGGGGAAGAGAGAGACAGAGAGGAAGGAGAGGGGGACGGGTGGAGAAGCAAAAGGGTGCTTCTCCTGTGTGCCCTGGCTGGGAATCGAACCCCGGACTCCCACATGCCAGGCCGACGCTCTACCACTGAGCCAACTGGCCAGGGCTGACAACTTTTCATTTAAAAATATTTTGGTACACAAATCAGTTCTAAAGAGTTATACTTGCTTTTCAAGTTAAATAAAAATGTATCAATCTACTTTACTACAGAAAACATACTACCTACCTCTCAAAAGAAGATATATGAAATTAGTTTCCATAGCAAAAAAAAAAAAGTTAATTTATTTTATTACAGAACAGATGCTACTTATATCTTAAAATAAGAAATAAAGACCAGAAATATGAAATTATTGTTTTCACAGCCATAAAATCCATTTGATTATAAAAGGAATGGTTTTTCTGAATAGAAATTTTAGCAAACATTTTTTCTTTGAAAAGCCTACCATGAGATCAATTCAATTTCAACTACATTTCAATATTAGATAATACAGATGGATAAAATTGTCATCTTCTAACCCACAATTTCTACTAAAATAACTCTCAATTGAAATTAAAAATGGTCCACCTGACCTTTAGACTTCATACAAAAAAAATATATATTGTATTATTTCCTTGATCTTCTCAATTGAGAAAATGGACCTGTGGGGGAACTGGTCTCCCCAGAATGGGTAAACAGCCTGCACAAGATGGAGTCAGTGTGGACAGGTCTTCTAGGTAAGATCCAGCTATGCATAACTAAGGGAAACAGTCCAGGGAGGGTATGTATGCATGCCTGCCTTATATAACTGATCATGCTACCCCCACTTTTTGTAATCATGGCTTGGTGCCACTTTTGTGTGATTTTACTGTAAAACACCTGTGCACTTTTGTGTGATTTTACTGTAAAACACCTGTGCACTGCACCAGGCTGCTGCTGCGGCTGCCATATTGCATCTGGCTGCTGCTGCCAATGAAGTATGCCTTACCTGCCTAAAGCTCCACACGTGCTTTTCCAGCTCCCACCCACCCCCAAAGCCTATTTCCTGCCTCCAAACTGGGACCAACACTTGGTGTAGTTGGCAGGATGGGGTAAGTGTCCTCACCACCCTGCCAGAGGGCATGTGGTCTCAGACTGGGTTGTGGTACCCCATGGCTGTAGTCCTAACACCTTGGACCCCTACTGAAGAGTGGGGAGAAGTAGATGGGAACCCGCAGGCTTTGGAGAAGGCCCTGCATGCCCTTGAAAACAAGATTCCAGAGAAGTCTTGGGTTGCAGCTGGCCGAGTTGGCTGGCTGTTTCTTACCGCCTTATAACAGCATCATGAAAGCACTCTGGTTTCTGAAGCCCAAGTGAAAGACTTACAGCTTGAGGGGGACTGGTTGGAAGCCCATGTACAAACTCTCGAGCGAGAGCTTGCTCATCTGAATGATTCAAACTTTGTGGACACTGGTGAGCCTGGGAACAGGATGGAGGAAGGTTCCACTCCAGGCCCAGAACAGCATGAACACCCGATGGTGAAACAGAAGCTGGAGCATGACCAGCCTCTAGCCCAAAGGGGTCGTCTACGGAGCTCCCCCGTGGTGACCATATTTACCATGTACACTATTTACACTCCCACCAAGCTGAGGAAGCTCGGGAAGCAGAGCCAACAGCATGCAGGGGAGCCCATCCCAACTTGGCTCCTTCACTTATGGAATGAAGGAGCAGACAGTCTGCAGTTATCACCTGATGAGACGAAGAAGCTGGCCTCCATCACCATCCATCCATCGTTGAGATAGCAATTGCAGATCAGCTGACACTTGGGAGGAACCCAGGGTGGTCACTCGCTTATGGACTGGCTGATGGCTGCCATCCATACTGTTTGGCATGATGCCAGAGAACTCCCTGAGGGGGTGATGAAGTGGACCGTATACATTGACCTGGTGCAGGTGATTCAGGGATGGGTATGTGCCAGGCAATGTTAAATTTGAACACCTGGGGGCCGGATGATGAGTGCTTTACCACCTGCATGAAGGACTTAATCCTGGCATTTTGTGGCATTTGGGTCTCTGGTAGCCATCCTCACACCATACGTAGATCAACACATACATGAGGTAACAACGGCCATGGTGGACTTGGATGATGTGGAGATCAAACAACAGGGGCATAGAACAGTACAGAAGTGGGAAACAAAAGTAGCTCACGCAAGCCCTAAAGGGGAGGGGCCCCAGAAACATCCCCGCCCACAAATGTGGATTGATTTATTAGCAGCTGGTGTAGACAAAGACAAAATAGATCAACAACTTAATAATGTCCTGTTGGCCTTGTGATGACAGTTGCCAAAGGAGCAGAAGTTCTGAAAGGCCACCAAGTGTGGAGCCAGGAAAGCTTCTGCATGCTTTGTATGGCTCCAAGATTTCTGAGCAACCCTGAGGAAGATTATTCCCGCCTCGACTAGGGGTCAGGTTGAGGCACCCGGCTAGGGAGGGTTGCTGGAAAACTGGAGGCCACATGTTGAACTGACTATTTACTGGTCCCCCCAGAATATTCAGCATATCCTGGCTTTGGTAGACACCAGTGCAGACTGTAGTCTGTTGTATGGGAATCCTGATAGGTTTTCAAGGCCCATAGCACACATTGATGGTTATAGTGGCCAGACATTTCAAATGCAACAGGCCACACTCACATTGGGCATTGGGCATTTGCCACTGCGAGCATACACAGTGTATGTTTCCCCTATATAGGACTAGATTTTGGGGATGGATGTTTTGAAGGGTGCATGTGCCCACCATTGGGAACTAAAAATGGCCCCCACAATCATGCTGTTAGTGGCACAAGAGTGCCCAGCCTGTGCACGGACACACCCAAGAGGTTTGGGTTGCAGCCCAAGAATGGGAAAATAGCCCATGGGGTAGCACCTTTGCAACATTGGCAGGTAGGTTTTATAGGACCCCTGCCCTCAGATAAAGGCCGTGCTTATGCCTTGGTGGCCGTGGACACAGCTGCTGGCCTCCTGTTTGCCTATCCCGCCAAGAAGTCCACACAGGAGACAACTATATGGGCTTTGGAACACCTGTGCACCCTGTCTGGGCATCCCTTGAGCATTGCTAGTGGCAGAGAAACCCACTTTGATAGGCGCTTGGTACGAGCTTAGTCTGGGGAGATAGACGTGACCTGGCAGCTCCATGTCCCCTATAGGCCCCGAGCAGCAGGAATGATTGAACGGTATAATGGATTGTTAAAGGAAAAGTTACAACTGGGGTGTGATCACCCCAGCTTGAAGTGGTGGGCACAGCACTTAGATTCCACTGTGCACCTCCTCAATGAGCAGCATAGACATACAGGGTTATCCCTGATAGACAGGATGCTACAGGGGTGACCCCAAGCTCTGCATTTGAAAGTAATTACAGAGGATGATATGTTGAAGCCAAGAAACAGCCCTGCAGGGGCCCTATTCCTGCCAGCCCCGACCTTGGGAAGAGTGTGGGGAGGCGTTATGGTCACGGCCATGGATAGCCACTGAGGCTGATGCTCCCTGGATTGCTTAGTAACTCCCTGGGGGATGGGGCTAGAGGATCATTTACGAGTCTCCCCCACTTTTGTCACTTGGCCCCCGATGCTGACAGTTTCTGCCCCACAGCACAGGAAGGGTACCTTACTGAAGGGCACCCTCGCTGTGGCACTTTGGCCTGTGTCCTGTATACCAGTTTTGTTCCCTGTTCCCACAATAGGAATCCTCAAGGGGGAGTTGGTGTGGTACCACCAGCCAGGACATCCCCACTCCCTGCTACCATCTTATCTCGTGATGAGAAAGTAGCTTGCATTCTGCCTGAGGGGCGCCACCTACCTATAATGGTGTCTGTTTCCTTATTGTCTTTCCACAGGATGATCTCAGCCAATAGCATCATATCTTGGGCGCACACCTATGCTCAAGTGTACAATGTGAGCTGGGTGTGCACTGAACTGCCTATTGGTGCCACTGGTGGATTCCTGTGGCACGTCCAACTGGTGACTGCAGACGACAGGTCCTGGCTAGCTACTCAAGACCCGTCCAACAAGTGGCCGGAGATGCATTGCCCCATTGAAACACAGCTACAGAGAGACTACCACAATCCGCGGCCATTTACAGGGTATGCAATCTGGAATGGGTGACGCTGGCTTCTGGAAGAGCAAGTAGAACTCCGTGTAAAGTCTCCCCATTGCATACAGCAGAAAGGAGAGGCAGAACACTGCACAGCTGGGTGGGTCCCCAAAGAGCTGTGCGCTAACATCACCCTTGTAACAGAGCCTGGTGGAATGGTTGAAAGCACAACGGCACCAAACCAGCAGACATACTACCCCCAGGTTACATGTGGTTTGCGGGGGGTACGGATGGCCATATCTCCTCGCCAACTGGACTGGGAGGTGTACTTGGGGAAGATCCTATATTGCAGAGCATGTCCTGAAGGCCCTGCCAGAAATCCCACACAATTGAGACATGGTGTACCACCGCTGGCATAGAGAAAAACATACTCCCTGGTGGTTTTATCCTTTAACTGTCTTTCTTCTCCTGAGTGTGGGAGTGGGAGAGATTTTTAAGTAGAGTTAGAGATGACGGCCTTAGCTGAGCACACAGCCCAGGCTCTGAATCAAACCTGGCAAGCCCTAACTCTGCTGACGGATGAAACTACTCAGATGTGTAAGGTGGTGTTACAAAATAGGATGGTCTGGATCTGTTGACAGCTACCGGAAGAGGTATGTGTGCTCTCCTCCATGTAGAGTGTTGTATGTTTATACCAAATAATAAAGAAATGTAACCCAAGCTCTGCAAGAAATAGATACTGAGGTACAAGCTATACAGACCCTTTCCCACAACCCTCTACAGTCGTGGTGGACTAACCTAATGTCCACCTTGAGGTGGACCATAGCTGCCCTGGCTCTTGTGGCCGGCCTCCTAATAGTAAGCTGCCATTCCCTATACTGCTGTTACAGCCTCAAGGAGCAGCACGCTGGGCCCACGTACCCTCCCAAGTGCAGACTGTTTAAGGGGTGGAGTGTGGGGAAGCCCGTCTCCCTGGAATTGATAAACAGCCTGGAGTCAGCGTGGGCGGGTCAGCTATGTCAGATCCGGCCATGCATGACTAAGGAAAACAGGCAGGGGACAGTACAAATGCGCGCCTGCCTTTATAACTGATGTTACCCCCATTTATTGTAACCGTGGCTTGCTACCACTTTTGTGTGATTTTACTATAAAACGCCTGTGCACTGAGTCAGGCTGCTGTTGTTGCTGCCACCGTACTGCATCTGGCTGCCGCTGCCAATAAAGTATGTCCTATCAGCCCAAAGTTCCAGCACCACAGCCTCTGTCCCTTGCCTCTGAACTTGGATGCGACAAGACCTAAGTATTCTTTCAAGTGTATAGTAACACTTTAACTGTATCTTATATATCTGAGTACTTCATTCTTCAGAATACAACAACCATGGAACCAGAAGAAATCTAAAAAGACATCTGGGAAGTAAAAATAAATTTGTCCAAAGTTCATTTACTATTCATGAGAGAGTTCCTAGGCTCCTCTTTTATAGCCTATTTACTCTTATTTTTATAAACGTTTCGACAAGCTTGGTTACCCTAGAAGAAAAATCTGACTAGAGGTGGTCACACTGACATGACAAACAGCATTGTATATATACTAGACACAATCAAATTACCACTCAGGTCCAGAGAAAAGGTGAGTTGTAAAAAAAAAAAAAAAAACCGCACACAAAATTTCGTCTCTAGTCTAGTCATTATATCACAGAGCAAGATTGAAATGTGCATTTTATAATCTCTAATGTATAAATAAGCTGAAGAGCCTTTATTGCATGTTCCCTGGATAAGTATTTACTCTGCCACTTGGTGCAGTCTGGGCTGTCACAAACCCAGAGAGAGACACCCGAGAAGATGTATACTAGGGAGGGGAGGACGTGTCTCTTCCTCCATGCCTGAATGCAGACCTCTAGCTGCAAAGGCCCTGAGGAGGGCCGGGCAGGAGAGGGCAGCAGCCAGAGTTGGCAGCCCATGTAACTGGTATTCACTTATCCATGTAGGCCACTTCTGCAGGATCTCCACAGTGGGTTCTTCTGTTCTACATGGACTTTTGCTCAGGAAAGCTGTGTCCCCTACCCCTTCTGAGCAGCATCTGGCAGGGGTGGGAGGAAAGAAAGATTTTCTCTCTTTGATGTTGAGACAGTCTGACAAGAGCTAGAAATGGAAATTCAGGGTTACATACTTGGTGACCAGTTGTCCTCCCAAAGCGATAAATCATGATTTAAACAGAAAGCTATATCAAATACATTCTGCCAATCGGACTTCCAATTCTGAATTAAAGTTCCATTTTTCTCTCCATAGATATAACCCTGATTTGATGAAGTCATAGTTCCTGTGTTTCTTTGGTTCACTCCTGAATGTTGACTAACAAAATTGGGAATATTCTGCAATGACAGTGTCATAAGAGAAATTTCTGATTTTAAGTGGAAGTCATCGAGAATCTTTAAGCAAACATTTGAAAATCTCTAGTGATTATTTAGAGAATCCCAAAGTGATTATTTGAAACTGGGTTCTCAAACATCTGAAGTATAAGGATCCTTTGCTGAAGTTCTTGAACTTTTACTATCTGCTGACTAGGATGCTACATAGTGATGACAAGCTATTGCCAGGTTAATGATTAATTTAATTTTAAATTAACTGGCCTTTAATCAGTTACATGATCTACATATATTTGGGAAGTAGCAGTACAGTACAGTACATGTACAGTGTGTTCGTAAAGTCATGGTGTACTTTTGACCGGTCACAGGAAAGTAACAAAAGACGATAGAAATGTGAAATCTGAACCAAATAAAAGGAAAACCCTCCCAGTTCCTGTAGGATGATGTGGCAGCATGTGCGCATGCGCAGATGATGACGTAACACCGTGTATACAGCAGAGCAGCCCGTGGCCATGCCAGTTGAGATGTGGATGGTACAGAGGAAAGTTCAGTGTGTTCTGTGGCTCGCTAAATTCTAATCCGTGACTAAAGTGTAACATGAATATCGGCGCGTTTATAACGAAGCGCCACCACATAGGAATAACATTACTTGGTGGGATAAGCAGTTGAAGGAAACCGGCTGTTTGGTGGAGAAACCCCATTCTGGTAGGCCATAAGTCAGTGACAAGTCTGTAGAGGCTATACGGGATAGCTACCTAAGGAGCCCTAAAAAATCTGTGCATGAGCCCACATCAAACTGCACTGAATAGGTATGAAACTGGGAGAGTTTTCCTTTTATTTGGTGCAGATTTCACATTTCTATCATCTTTTGTTGCTTTCCTGTAACCAGTCAAAAGCGCACCATGACTTTAGGGACACACTATATATGGGAAACACAAATTCAGAATCTATTTATACACCTTTTACAATAACTACAAGGGTTCCTAGAAACTATGTCCATAGGTTGGAAGTACTTCTTTAAAGTGACTAAGCTTATAAAAATAATAAGTATGGAATGCTGAGGTTGCTGGTTCAAAACCCTGGGCTTGCCTGGTGAAGGCATATATGAGAGTTGATGCTTCCTGCTCCTCCCTGCCTTCTTTCTCTTTTCTCTTTAAAATGAATAAAGTCTAAAATGTATATATAAAAATTAAAAATAATAAGTAACTGAAGGAATATCTGACCATTTTTATTTTTAAAATCTTTTCATTTAATGTATTGGAGTGACACTGGTTAATAAAATTATACAGGTTTCAAGGGTACAGTTCTATAATATATACATCACCTATGTATTACATTAGTTTGTTTACCAATCAAAGTCAAATCTCCCTCCATCACCATATATTTGGCCCCTTTAACCTTTATTATTTACCCCCATCCTCATTTACCTGGTAACTGCCATACAGTTGTCTCTGGATGAGTTTTTATTTGTTTTGTTTGTTCATGTGTTGCTTTCAGTTTTATATCCCACATATGAGTGAAGTCATATGGTTCTTGATTTTTTTCCATCTGACTTATTTTACTTAGCGTAATATTCTCAAGATCTATCCACATTGTTGCAAATTCAGAATCCATTAGGTATTTCATCTCATCTTATGGCTGGATAGTATTCTATTGTTTATATGTACTACATCTTCTTTATCCAATCCTCAAGGGACACTTTGGTTGTTTCCATGTCTTGACCACCAAGAATAGTACTGCAATGAACACAAGAGTACGTAAAGGGGTCCTCAGGTTACAACAGTCTCAACATATGACGTTTCCAGTTTACAATGCTCACTCTCATAAAAACTTTAAAAAACTGAGATGTAAGTATTATATTTTGGCTTACGCTGTTAGTGTCATTTATTTTATACTCATTATTTTGTCATTTTTCTGTTACTACAGTACAGTGTACAGTACAGTATATTTGTGTTCTAGGTTATGATTTTACAACTGTGTTAGGATCGGTAAATGACTTAGGCTAGGGTGTGTTTCAACTTATACCAAAATTTGGGTTACATCACTGTTGTAAGAACAGAACTGTGTTGTAACCCAAGGATCCCATGTATATCTATAAGAATAATTGTTCCCAAAATTTTCAGGTAAATATCCAGAAGAGGCTTTGCTGGGTCTTATGGTAACTCTACTTTTAATTTTTTCAGGAATCTCCACACTGTTTTTCCATAGTGGCTGTACCAGTTTACATTGAAATATAGGCATGTTTTAAATTGGCAGGAACCTAAAAATAACTCAAATTGACTGCCCTACCCCCCCTTAATTGAATATGAATAGGGTAAAGACATGAAAAAAACCTTAAATACTTGACTGGCATTGAGATAGAAGGGATTACATTTTTTTCTTTTCTTTTTTTTTTAATTTTTTTAATTTTTTTATTTTTCTGAAGTAAGAAGTGGGGAGGTAGAGAGACAGACTCCTGCATGCACCTGACAGGGATCCACCAGCAAGCTCACTAGGGGGTGATGCTCTGCCCATCTGGGCCGTTGCTCTGTTGCAACCAGAGCCATTCTAGTGCCTGAGGTGGAGGCTATGGAGCCATCCTCAGTGCCTGGGCCAACTTTGCTCCAATGGAGCCTTGGCTGCGGGAGGGGAAGAGAGAGATAGAGAGAAAGGAGAGGGGAAAGGGTAGAAAATCAGAGGGGTGCTTTTTCTGTGTGCCCTGGCTGGGAATTGAACCTGGGACATCCACACACCAGGCCGATAACGCTCTACCATTGAGCCAACCAGCCAGGCCAGAAGGGATTACATTTTAACATAAGAAGGGATGTCAATATAAACTAATCCTTGTGTGAAAAAACAATGTTTGTTTCTTTCCTTTTTCTCTTTTATTCTAGAAAAAAAAAGTAGCAAAGGCAGAAACATGTAAGATGATTAGGTAGTAGAACCATGTAGTGGCTAAGCTCCTGATTTTCAGAGCCAGGTAATCCCAGGTCTGGCAGCAGCCTCAGCCCTAACCAGCTGTAGGATCTTCAGCTTCTTCATACCAGTTCTTCATCTGTAAGATAGAAATAGTCTCTATATTAGCAAAGGATAAGGTTGAATGACATAATTGTAAAGTGCTTGGTACACAGTAAGAACTCAAAAAATGGTGGT
This sequence comes from Saccopteryx leptura, assembly GCF_036850995.1. Taxonomy (NCBI): domain Eukaryota; kingdom Metazoa; phylum Chordata; class Mammalia; order Chiroptera; family Emballonuridae; genus Saccopteryx; species Saccopteryx leptura. The sequence continues at coordinate 61,212,175 of NC_089509.1, read as the reverse complement.
CATTATTATTATTAGTGAATTTTGCATGTAAATGGATGTTCTAATGAAGTTTATTTTTAGAAAGCTAATACTTTTTAGCACACATAAAGAGAGGACAAATTGCAGACTGATCTAAAAGCTAGATCTCCAAAACACAAAGAGTGCCAGTCACTCCACTTAAGTCAACTCCAAGAGGTGAAAAAAGGAGGAATTTTTATCAGTCTTTATTTTGGGTTTGGGCTCGTTGCTGAGACCACAAATACTAAATGGTCTCTATGCTCTTGGTATTATGGGTATCAATTGTAGAAGAATTAAACCATCTTCTTGGTTTAAAAAAAGCCTCTACACTTAGCAGAATGTCTGAGACAAATGTGGATTATGACACAGACATAGCTTTCAGAGCACCTTATTGTTTGAGTGAAATATATAGGCTTCATTTGTGAAAGGCTAACACTGTACTTTTTCTTTAACAGAACATTGATTCCTTCCCACCACCCCTTCAAAAGAACAGGTGAAAAATATACAAATCACAAATGTGTTGTGGATTTAAGATGAAAAACCAAATTCTCACTTCCGTTCTTATATAACTTAATATTTTGAATTTCTTTTACCTTGATAATTCCTAGGTATAAAGAGCTATTCTTATTCGGCAGGGTGGGCGCAAGAAGAAGACTCTCAACTTAGAATTTCCCTTTTTTCTTGAAACTTATTAAAGTCCTTAGAGACAAATATTTAACTTCACTTGAAATGAAGATTGTAACACCAAGAAAGTATCTTTGGCCCTTTAGGAGTTTTATTGACGTCTGCAGAAAACCATCCTGAAGGCTCCTGAAGGATCAGGAGGGGTGAGTTCGATTCTAGTTGGGAAATGCTGCAAAGATCTGCACATAATTCTCACAGTGCTCACTACCGCTGGCTTTCTGCCTTAGCAACTGCCATGTACTACATCAAGCGTGTAAATGTTCTACGCAGAATGCTTTTTTGTCACAGCCTTTGGGCCCTTGGGGCCCAGACAAGCTAAGAAAAAGTTAGTCTGAGAATTTCAGGGCCCAGTTCCCTAACTTTCCAAAACATGGAGAGGTTAATCATGAAATGTGATGAATAAGAATATCTAGATGTACTATATAACAATCAGTTGGTTATTTAACAATTCTGTGAAATATAGAAATACTGTTACCATCTTCATTTGGATTTGTTTGGTGGATTGATTTCCAGTATAAGGTTTAAGAATTCATTCAGTGTCAACCATCAAGACAGACCTATGTATTCTAATTCTGCTAATCTGTTATGCTTTCCTGAAGTCATGTAAGGTTTGGGCTTTTTTCTATCAAATTTTGTTTTGGCTTTAGTCTCCTATCATGCATAAACCTCTCCACAAGCATATATTAAGCTCCTACTGTATGCTAGGCACTAAGTATACATCTGTGGGAGAGACCAATGATAAACAAACAAAAATGCCATTACAAATTATGATGCATGCAATGAAGAAAACTAGTAGGGAGCAGCGGCAGTCAAACAGAGGGGGCCTCTCTGGAGTGACATTTAAGTCACAATTTTGAAGGTGAGGAGTGTCCGGAGCTTTCCAAGAATGAAGAATGGTAGGACAGTGCCCAAGGGTTTCAGGGCACTCTCAGGGCCCACAGGAGGCCAGTGCGGCTGAGGCAGAGCAGGTAAGAGGCAGTGTGGGGGCCACCGTGTAGGAGGGAGTGTGGCGCTGGATCGTGTAGGGCTCATTAATTTGGGCTTTTTGAAGTGCAATGAAAAACCTTTGAAAGGTTTTAAGCAAGAGAGTGACGTGGGTTTAAATGATCTCTCTCTAATTGCTATGTGCTAAACGGACTGAAGGTTGCTAAAACTGAAACCAGAAAGATAAATAAGGAGGCATTTGCAAATGATCATGCTATTGTAGTAGTTCTCTTCATTTTACTTCAAGAGAAGCTATAAATGCAAATGGGAAGTAAACTCCAAGGCAGGTAAGCACTGTGCTGCTAACCAAACCTTGTGTAGTATTTATAAGCGATATCCAATTACTTAATTTCCGTGAGCCTCAGTTTTTCTGGAGAAATTTGCCAACCTTAAAGAGTTATATTGAGGATTAAATGATAAAATTAATGAGTGAGAAGCATTTAACACCATGCCTGGAACAGAGTAGGTGCTCAAAAAATTATATTGTTATTATTGTTTTCCATAAAGTAGTACCTTCTTATGACCCATAAAACCTCTATTTTTAAAAATTGTCAATATCTTCACTTGTGAACTTGTTAAGACCTAGAAACTACTTTGTTTACATGGGTCCTTTCTACTTACTTGCTTTTTCCTTTATATCTTGGAGTAGAGACTGATTTTGAAAGAAAATAGTCTACTAAATATATGAAAATCAATCAAATCCATAGATTCAAAGTTTAATGCCATCCTATTAATAGTTTTCTGTTTTTTTTCTGGTTAACATGTAGAACACATTTTACATTACCATCTGTGTGTTTGTGTGTGTGTGTGTGTGTGTGTGTGTAAAATATTTCAACTACGAACTAGCATTTTATTTAAAATTGTTTCCAGTTTTAATCGATTATTTACTAAATCTGAGTTGTATTGAGTCAATACTTGTCATTTAAAACAGTATATTTGAATATTACATTATTAAATCATTAATTAAATACAAAGAGCCAAGTTCAACTAAAATTTTCACTCATTAAATTTATAATTAAAATATTGTGTCTTGTCACAAATTCTTTACAACAGAGAAATGTAAATGGTATTCTCACTAATGTTCTCCATAATTTTTTGTAGCACTTTAAAAAATGTTGAGTTGTTTTTTTTTTAGCTGTATTAACAAAAATAAATTTGTCCTGATTTCAGATGGGAAAAAGTAAAATTCTGGATTTGGGAATACTGAATCAGAAATAGCTTGAAGGGCATCTGGAAAGCACTCCATAAAGGACCTATGACCCAATCATGAGAGAAAGAGAAAGAAAGAGAGTAAGAAAAAGAGTGAGAGAAACTTACAGCCACCAGGACCCTAACCTAACAATATCCAATGTTTAGACTTTCCTCTGATCTTTTTCCCCTTATCTGACTCACATGCAAAGAGAAAGGCCATTTCGTGGTTGGGCATATGTTTAAATCTAGTGCCAATCATAGAACCTTCTATAAAGGAATATGTTATTAGCTTGATAGAATTTAAGTCAGATTGAATGAAGATCCCACAAACATTGCTATATCCAGAAAAATCTGGATAAAATACTGTTGATGAACAGTCAATTAAGTAGGTTCTGGTTCTATTCCTAGCACTAGTTAGTGTCCCTTTTTAAATGAAGTCATGTTTCTAATGTTGACTTGAGAATCAGTATGCCTCACTTCAGCCACAGAATTTCCTTTTAACATCGAATACAGGTGAAATATGGAATCAACAAAGACGGCAGAAAATAACCACAGCTTGGCTCAATCCTTTTCGGGAAATTAGTTCAGAAAATGTAGCACACATATCTTAATTATAAATTTAATGAATGAGTGATAATTATCAAAACCTGGAAACAACCAAGATGTCTTTCTATGGGTGAATGGATAAACTGTGGTACATCCAGACAATGGAATATTATTCAGTGCTAAAAAGAAATGAGATATCAAACCATGAAAAGTCATTTAAAAAAACTTAAATGTATATTGCTACGTGAAAGAAGCCAGTCTGAAAAGTCTGCATAATATTTGATTCCAACTATATGCCATTCTGAAAAAGGTAAGATAATGGAAGCAGTAGTAAGATTAGCGATTATAGGATTAGGGAATAGGCAGAGCTCAGAGGATTTGGGGGCACTGAAGTCACTCTGTATGATACTAAAATGATGGATACATGACATTATAATTGGTCAAAACCCATAGAATGTATACCACCAAGAGTGAACCAAATGTAAATTATGGTCCTTGGGTCATAATGATGTGTCAATGTAGGATCATCAATTATAACAAGTGTGCCTCTCTGGTGGGCGGTGTTGATAACGGAGGAGGCTTTGCATGTGTGAGAACAGGAAATATACAGGAAACCTCTCTACCTTCTGCTCAATGTTGCTGAGAGAGGCTTTTTATAAGTAGTATCTTACTATTTGATATTTTTAACTTACTGAGTTCTTACTAGGTGTCAGCCACAGTTACATACCTGGTCACATTTAATCCTGAACACAACCCTGTAAAGTAGGTACTATTATTATCATTACTCCCACTTGAGGCTGGGAAAGATTGGGTAACTTGCCAAAGGTCACAGTGTCAAAATAGAGCCTGCACTTGTCATTGTGCCATGCTGTCTCAGGCCACAGACACTAACTAAAGCCGATGCTTTGTCACAAGGACATTGTAACATCTGGGCGTGAGCAATAACTGTGATAAGAAAGACTGAAATTTTGTATGAAGCTGTTTATAAATAAATTGTAAAGATCACATAGACTATCACCAAGTGCGAAATCCAGGGGAAATCTTTGCACGATTCACTTAACACTCACTGCCGGAGCATCATGAAATGCACGTGTGTGTTGAAGTAATATTTGTGATGGTTTTTCTTTCCAAGGAAAAAAAATAGTCAAAAGTTTTCTAGTGGCAAAAATTTAAATACATTCTAGTGATTTATGCTCTGACTTAAAAAATAAATCTGTTCTTCTTCATTATGCCCAAAATAAAGTAAAATATGACTTTTTCACTTTTTAGTGCTTTATAGGCTATACCCCATACTGTGCCCTCACAGGGCATGTACAAAGGGAAGACTGAAATCATTAATAATGTAAGGGACGCCCACATCTGGTTGATCGTCCCAGGTGAATGAAACCAAAGCCTGAGTTAACAGATGGACACTGCACTGTTTCCTGATGGTAAAATCACCAGATGTTTAGAGATTCCACAAGTACAAAGGCAGAAGGAAGTGCGTTAATGATGAGGTTTCTGGCACACCTTTGAATTTTCTTAATTTTCACACTACATTTTCTTGCACATCGGGTATATGTGCATGAGTTGTGCCATTATTTGGATTTTAATTAAAATAGAATTTTATTCTAAAATATTTTATTCTAAAAATAAGGAGCAAGGAAATGTTATTATATATATCACCAGGCTACACCGAATGTTACTGAAAGCTTGAGAAAATAATCAGTTGTTTTATTTCCCATTGGTTTTCTTTTGCAAAAGCCCTTGACGTGGTCTGGGCCAAATATACCAGCTCTTGTGGTGGTGACTTGCCTGGTGCTCCCTGACTCTGCCTCCCTGGCTGTGCAGGGCAGCCTCTGGCCCTGCTGCAGGGGGGTCATAGCAGGTTTGCCCAACATTTTACTGGACTGTACCTATTATAAGCCTCTGCCCCCAAAGGAAAGTTGGGTCCACTTTCACTTGTGAAGGGGAAAGTGTGGAGGCCATAATGCTGGGGAACTGGCATGAGGATTTTTATGCCACAGGAAGAGGTTTATTCCACGGTGGGTAAGAGCATAGGAGCCATAGCTGCACAGTAGATAAGACCTGAGTTTCGGTCCTGGCGCCCCCATTTACTAACCATGTGGCCTTACCCTCGGACCGGTTACTTCACTTCTCTATCTCTTTCTGTCTTGCTTCTCAGTTTTCTCAGTGTCAACGGGGATTCTCGTGCACACCTCATAGGGTCGTATTGTCAATGAAATGAGATTAAGGATGGAAATGCACTTTGCCCACTGCCTGCTATAGAGTGAAGTCCTTAAAAAAGAAGAAATCAGAGAGAGTGAGAGATAAACAATGTATCATGAATTTCAACATATGCTGCCTCAGGTAACAACACATTCTGCCTTCCTTTTGCCTCAGGATATTTCCATTTCATGCCTGGGGTGGACTAACTTCTGCTTACTTGTTCCAAACCTGTTTTGATCACTTCAGTAACCAAAGTCCTAGGCCCTGTATACAGAATAGTAAATATGGACAACCATATTTTATTATAATCATCAAACTTGCTAAGATTGGATCTTAATTATTCCCACTACAAAAAAGAGATGCTAGAGGGTCTAACCATCACTACAACAGCAATCACATTACAACATATAAATATCGTATATTAAAGCAATGTGTTGTACCCCTTACATTTACACAATGGTATAGGTCACACATATTTTATTTATTCATTCATTAACTAATTAATTACTTAATTATTCAATCAGGGCCCTAGACTTTTCCCCAGATGGAGCTTCTTATTTCAGAACTGAGAGCAGGCTCAGATCCCACCCAGCACAGCCATCTTGTCTCAGTTCCTCTTTTAGATGTTTAGAGTTTGGCTGAGTTCATCTGAATACAGAGAGACCAACTGCAAAACACAACAAAACAAGTAACTGTCTCCAAGAGTCTTTTATGTGTTCTTTCAGCGGGGTAAACTGCCCTGGGGTTAAGTGCTGTGCTATCAACTGATGGAAGACAGAGACGCCCCCTGGAAGAGGACGGCCTGGGCCTCCCGACCCTGCCTCCCTGGCTGTGCAGGGAGCCTCTGCACAGCATCTTTTTCGTATTCTCTCTCAAAGTACCTGCTGGGTGACTGTTTAATTAGTGGGCAAACCGTGACTCCCTGAGATTACAGTCTTTAGTGTTCACAAGGCTCTAGATCCTAATGCTTTTTCTCAGTAATACATACAACCATTTCCTACTACTAAATAGTAGGCTAATCTGAATATTAACTATCTGCCAATTCCAACACACCTTTCCTATAAACATTTCCTTCCTGGGTAGGGAGGAAGCCCAAACGATGTGGTCCTGTGTAGTTCTTTAACTTTCTTTTTTATGATTGGTGCAGAGCATCTGATTATTTCCAGGTGTTTCAGATTTTCCCATGGTCTCCTTGTTATTTCTCCCCTCTTTGAGCTCCTTTGGCAATGAATGTGACCATGAGTCCAAAGCTATAAAGGATGTGTTCACCACTTCCCTCTTATGTCTGTCTCTTTATTTAACCACAAGTTCACTGTCTTTATCCATGTTAATTCCCCGAGGTATTCACACAGCATTTGTGTTGACTGCCTTAATTTTGATCTTCTCTAATCATTCCCTGCCAGATGGTAGTTAAAGTTTAATGGCCCCTGTAAAAATAGTTCCCTTTCTTCTTTCATCAGTCATGTGTGTTTACTTAGCTAACTGCTGGATGTTCAGAGTGAACACAAAGTGACCACCAACAAAATGAATACAACAAACATATTGACTTAATACTTTTCATAGTAGCTAAAGATGTTGCCTGCCACTATCCACTCAGCCATTATCCATACCTTTTATCATCTTTCCTTTCAGTTTCATTAGTTTTTTTTTCCTTTTTATCTCCGTTTTTAGGTTGTTTAGTGGAAAGCCACAAGACTGTTAGGCCAACAGCCATCAGCATCCAACTATTAAAGTGTGTGGACATGTCCAACTACAATAGCATCTAAGTGCCAGAAAGATGACATTTGGCATATCTGTGGAGCTCTGCTTGCCACACCCAAAAGATGTGAGTAAGCATCATTCTCTACAAGTTAGATAAACTGAGCTAACACTCAATAGGCCACACAAGAGGCTGGGATAGAAACTTGGCATCCTAAGAAGCAGATAAAACAAACTTCTCTCTAAATAAGTATCATGCCCTTTGTGTCTTTAGTGCATCTTACTATCATTTCTGAGTGATATAGCACAGAAATAGAAACTAAATAAGAATTATGTTATATGCCAGTTTACAGATGAGGTAACTGAGATGAGTCATATTACGTGCCTCTTGCCAGGCCACACACACATCTCTGAAAGTGTCCTGTCACTTAGATTTACAGTCAATTTATTAAAATATGTAGGAGCTATTTAAAAATAAATAAAACTAACCAAACAAAAGATTAGCAGCATTTTCAGAGCAAGCATTCTGGGTGACTTTATACACACATACCACTTAAAGCCTATAAAACATAGGAGTCCAAGGCAGGGGTCTGCACAGTACTGCCTGAAGGCCAAATCCAGCATGCTGCCTGTTTTTGTAAATAATGTTTTATTGGAACGTAGTCACTCTCATTCTTTTACATATTGTTTTATGGCTGTTTTCACACTACAATAGCATTGTTGAGTAGTTTTAACAGAGACTATATAACCTGCAAAGCCTAAAATATTTACTATCTGGCCTTTTACAGAAAAAGTTTGCCAACCCTGCTCTAGGCCTTTGAATTATGGCATTGCATAAATAATTAATTTCTTCTTATGATTAAAAAATGCTATTAGGTGTTGTTACTGAGCATTGTTTAAACTGATGTTGATTTTAAATGGCATTTCAAATGCAAAAAGATTCTAAAATCATCTACTAAAATTTCCATCTCGATTGTACTGATCACCTTGAAGAATTGAGAAACTACAAATGCTCAACAAGCTCTTAGTCATTTGGGACGCTGTTGATGGCCCCTATACATTCTACAGTTGGTATCAATCTAGAATGGAGGCAAAATTTACCACAACTAACTATTAAGGGAGGAAATGTGTTACTATTTGGCCAGTTTTGCAATTTGAGGCAAAAAGCATGGTCTCTCTGGGCTTTCTTTCTTTCTCTATGTATTAATAACTCTAGCATCTCTTTTACCACTGGTATTCTATTGTCCATATTTTTCCCAAAGTACAAATAGCCCCATTCTCTCCTTAATTCCCCTGCCAAAAGAAAGTTTTTAGCACAAGTGGGAATGTAGTTAGTCCCAGTTTTTAAACAACCCCTGTAGGCAGATTTTAATTCTAGGCCACTTTGACCTGAATCCCAGGGGGAGTGAAGGAGACTCGATACTCTGAAATGAAGACATTAAGTACTCTCCTGCCAAATATTTAATCTAGGTCTTTAAAAACAGGAGATTTGTACTCTTAAGACATGAGAAAGTGTTTCCAGACACAGAACAAATGGGGCATCAACTTTCCTCAAAGATTTTGAAGGGTCCTGACCAGGCGGTGGCGCAGTGGATAGAGCATTGGACTGAAATGTGGAGGACCCAGGTTCGAGACCCTGAGGTCACCAGCTTGAGCGTGGGCTCATCTGGTTTGAGCAAAGCTCACCAGCTTGAGCCCAAGGTCGCTGGCTCGAGCAAGGGGTTACTCGGTCTGCTGCAGCCCCACAGTCAAGGCACATATGAGAAAGCAATCAATGAACAACTAAGGTGTCGCAACGAAAAACTGATGATTGATGCTTCTCATCTCTCTTCGTTCCTGTCTGTCTGTCCCTATTTATCCCTCTCTCTGACTCTCTCTCTGTCTCTGTAAAAAAAAAAAAAAAAAAGATTTTAAAGGATAAATTAAGAAATTATTTTAAAACTTCTTGTTACATTAAAACAAATAAAGCCATGTTGTGAAGTAACATGCAAAAATCAGCATGAATTTTAAAAGTAAAATACAACCTTCTAGAGAAATATTGTTCGTGATGAAGGCACCTCAGATTTGACACAAGACATTCATTGTCCCCTCACACAAAGGGCTACTCACTGTTTGTGACCACTGAGGGACTTCAAGGGAAAAGTTAGTAAGAAAACTGTATGGACAGTGAATTCTCATCTTCTGGTGTGAAGAATATCACCTGTACCTTTGAGTCAGTGCACCAAAATTTATATTCAGACTTATTACTGTGTCTGAAAACTGATTAACTCTGAAGAGTTTATTTCAACAGTATGTGCATAAGTGAACATTCAACCTAGCCCAGATTTATAAATTCCAAGGAGTATGTGTATCTTGTCCTGATGTTTCCATAAATTACTGTGGGTAGAATACAAGTGTCATACATCAACCAAATTATCTCCAAGTTCCCTTCCAAGCAAGGGAGGCAATGGGAGGAGGTGAGGAATGGAGTGGGAATAAACTAGGAGGTTCTGCCACTAACTCATGCTGTGAACCTAGTCAAGTTTAACAACTTTGGGCTGTGGTTTCTTTATCTGTGTGTGAGAGGTTGGAAATAGAGGCAGGCCCACATGTGTCAAATATGAAATTCTAAGGAAATTACAACTGCTATAAAAATGTTATTTGTATTATCTTCTACTCACTATAATATATCTGACATAGGATACTCCTAATCTCTTAGTTTAGTAAAGAGAGTAATAAACACCATAAAAAATGCAGGTATCAAAAAAATAATTTGGAGCACAGCAAGTGAAAAAAAAGGGGGTGTGGGAATGATTACATATCTAAAGAAGCTACCATAATGAGAATCAACAATAATAAGGCTTAAGAAACAAGGAAGTTTATTTCTTTCTCAGGTAACAGTCACACATAGATGGGCAGCTCTGTTCCACATAGCCATTCAGAGACTGAAGCTGATGACAGGTCTCCCTTTTCCAAGTGTGGCTCCCAAGACCATTGGTTGTTGCCATTCTAGCCACCAGGAAGACAGAAGCCTGGAAGCCCAGAGCCAGGAATTTGTGAGAAGCAATATTGTCACTTCACTTCCACCTGCCTTCCATTGGCAAGAGATTATCTGCAAACCCATACCTAGCCAGTAGGGGGACTGAGAAATGGGAAATCTCTTTCCAGCCACATCTCCATTGTTATGGAAGAACAGAATAGGTTTGGGAGACCAGATAATCCCTATGATCATTGCAATTAAAGGAGGTTAAAGAGGCAGGTTAGTCAAGTTAGTCCATTACTCAATGTATAAAAGGTATACACATATAGAAATTTTTTAATATTTTAATATTCATTTCAATATATAATACACAGGTATAGATAAAAATTCTAACCATTATAAAACAAATTAATGGTTCTCACCCAAGCATTAACAAATCTTAGAATGTATATAGTTGAAGACCTCCAGTTTTCTCTTCTCCCTTAGCAGAGGAAACACACTCCTGAATTTTGTGTAAAGTCTTCTCCTCTGTGTTTAAAATTTACTACATTTTTGGCTCTGACCGGTTGGCTCAGTGGAAGAGCATTGGCCTGTATGTGGAAGTTCTGGGTTTGATTCCCGGCCAGGGCACACAGGAGAAGTGCCCATCTGCTTTTCCACCCCTCCCCCTCTCACTTCTCTCTCTTTCTCTCTTCCTTTCCTGCAGCCACGGCTCACATGGTTTAAGCCAGTTGGCCCTGGTTACTGAGGATGGCTTCATTGCCTTGCCTCAGGCCCTGAAATAGCTCAGTTGCTGAGCAACAGAGCAGCAGCTCCAGATGGGTAGAGCATCGCCCCTTAGGGTGCTTACCAGGTGGATCTGGGCTGGGGCACACGTGGGAATTTGTCTCTCTGCCTCCCTGCCTCCCCACCTCTCACTTAATAAAAAAAGAAAAAGGGAGAAAGAAAGAAAGAAAGAAAGAAAGAAAGAAAGAAAGAAAGAAAGAAAGAAAGAGAGAGAGAGAGAGAGAAAGAAAGAGAAAAAGGAAGAAAGAAAAAAATTTTACTGCATTTTTAAATCAAGAAGCAACATGAAGAATAATTCTATTTTTAACTTTACATAAAGCAGTGCCACACTGTGGCTATCATAATACAGCTTACTTTTCCCCTCCAAATTGTATTCTTTATCTTATCCCTGTTGAAAATATAAACTAAATTTCTTCGTTTTGACTGCTTTATATATTTATGTGACTATGGCTTGTTTTTGATTTTTTGTTATTGCAAATATTGCTGCAAAAAGCATCTTCTGGCATATGGGCAAGCATTTTTCTAAAGTGGTATTGTTGTTGCCTGACCTGTGGTGGCGCAGTGGATAAAGCGTCAACCTGGAAACACTGAGGTTGCCGGTTCAAAACCCTGGGCTTGCCTGGTCAAGGCACATATGGGAGTTGATGCTTCCTGCTCCTCCCCTTCTCTCTCTCTCTCTCTCTCTCTCTCTCTCTCTCTCTCTCTCAAATGAATAAATAAATAAATAAAAATTATCACACATTTTAAAGTGGTATTGTTCAATAAAGTAGCCACTAGATGCCTGACTGGTGGTAGTGAAATAGATAGAGCCTCAGCCTGGGATGCTGAGGGCCACAGTTCAAAACCCCAAGGTCACTGGCTAGAGCGCAAATTCATCAGCTTGAGCATGGAATCAACATGATCACTGGTTTGAGCAAGGGGTCACTGGCTCGGCTTCAACCCCTCCACCCTCCCTCGTCAAGACACATATGAGAAACAACCAATAAACAACTAAAGTGAAACAACTGCGAGTTATTGCTTCTCACCTCTCTCCTCCCTCCCTCCCTCTCTCAAAAAAAAAAAAAAGAAACAAACAAACAAACAAAAAGTTGCCACTAGTTACATGTGACTACTTAAGGTTAAATTAATAAATCAAATATAAGTAAAATTTAAAAATTTTAATTCCTCAGTCCACTAGCCACTTTTCAAGTGCTCAGAAGCCACATGTGGCTAGTGGCTAGCATATAGAAGGACACAGTCTTTATCATAGACACTTCTACTGGGCAATGCTGTTCTAAGGTATATATAAAGTATGCAACTGCTGAGTTGTAGAGTATGTATATCCTCAACTTTAACAGATATTGCTAAATTGCTTTCCACATCAGTCAAGAGTCTTAGTTTTAAGCAACAAAAAGCCATTATGGATTATTTCACTAAGAAAAATATTTTTTTAAGGATGTGGGATAGCTTACAGAATCTCAGGAAGGGCTTTGGAACCAACTTGAAGATAAACTATCTAATATCACACCATGGAGTTGATCTAATGGGGATAATGCTACTCTGCCTAAAGGCACGGGAACTGCCCTTGTTATTTTCAAAATAACATGTCCTCGATGCTGGTGCTTTTTCTAGGACTATGGTCATTGCTGCCTCCAGAAATTGTATATGAGTTCTATCACTGCTTCCATATTCATTACGGGGGTCCCACATTATCCCAACATTTTAACACCATCTTCAGATTCAAATTTTGGAGCTGATGCATCTGTTTAGCAGACAGAACCAAACACCTGCACCCAGAACCAAACACCTGCACCCTATCTTTATAGAGGGCTAAGAAGGCAAAGGCCTTATAATTTTTCACTTCTGGGATATGTGTAGATTTTCACACTTCCTAGCTATTAACCTGTTGGTCTCCAAAGTGGATATAAAATTTTTAATTCCTACCATAGCAAAGGACAGTTCCCATTTCTCCACATAGTTTCTTACGCATGGTGTCACTTAGCATTTTAATGTTTGCCAAACTAATGATTGTGCAAGATATCTCAATGTGATTTTAATTTGCACTTTTCTGATTAATAGTAAAGCTGAGCTTCTTTTATTATGTTTCATTGTCATTGAAGCTTGATCTATACACTATTTATATTCTTTGCTCAATTTTTAAGTTAGATATTTGACCTTTTTCTTGTTAATATTAGGAACTTCTTTTTATGTACTTGATTTTTTTAAGTTCTAGGCATTAAATATCTCTCTTTTTAGATAGTGATTGTCTTTTCAATTTTAAAAAAATGTCTTATTATGGAAGTTTCCAAGCATATACAATATAAAACAATATAATGAATCCCAATGTGCCCATCACCCAACTTGTCAATTTTGTTTCATACACCATCATCCTATCTATACTTCCTAACAACAGATTATTTAGAAGAAAGTTCCCAGACATCATATCACTTCCTGCATAGATATTTAAGTGTGATATTCTGAAAAAAAGAACTCTGTAAAACCGGAACAGTGCTATTATCATTAACCTAATAATATGTAAAAAATAAATACCTTTATCTCATCAAATTATCCAGTCAATATTCATATTTCCCCAATTGCTTTCTAAATGTTTTTACAATTTGTTTCAGTCAATATCCAAATAACCAATTAAAAACAATATCTAATAGTCGATAATTATTAAATTGGTTAATATGTTTCTTAAGTACATTTAAATCCATAATTAGCCCTCCATCTTTCTCTCTTGTTTTTATTTATTGGAAATGTTTTTGTTATTGCTGAGGAAGCCAGATTTTCTTCCTGTAGGGTTCCTAAGGTTATTTTGCTGTTTATATCTGTGAGGTATAGTATACATGTTCCTCTGCCCCTTGTATTTTCTATAAATTGCTAGTTATATTGAAATACTTGAATAGACTCAATGGCAATTTTTTGGCAAGATTACTTCATTGATGTTATAGTGTAATTCCATCAAGGCGTACGTAACATATAGCTGTCTCTCCTTTTGCGATGCTAGCAGCCATTAATGATCTTTGCCCAGATCCATTAATTCAATAAAGGTTGCAAATGGTAATATTCTAATGATACCAGTCCATCTTAATTTGTTAGCTGGAATACTTCTTTAAAGACACAAAAATTAGAAAAACAAAAAAATGTCCCCTGATGAACTATTGATACCCTGAGTTACAGTTCGTATAGAAAAGACAAGACAAATGCTATTTTCCCTTTAACAGTTTTCAATGTCATAAGTTAGTTTCCTAGAATCCTATAAAGGAAAACAGGTTGTGAACTCCAAATACTGTTTTCCACTAAACAAACTAAGGATTCTTGGAGAAATGGCCATCTCCTGATCTGGAACAGGAAATGTATAGGGTAAGTTTAAACATCATAACTGAGGGTAAGAAAGGTATAACCTCTGCTGGAGTTGCATCAGTCATGCTCAGGAGCCAAGTTGAAGAGGTTTCCACTGAGCAAAGAGAGGGTCATTTGAGCACTTGGAAGAAAAATAATTAAAGAATTGAAACACAACTTATATATTAATATTTCTAAGTTCATAACACCAAACAGAAAACTCTTATATTTCTAATGATATTCTTTTTCATCCAGATGTCTTTTAACCTGAATGTAGTCAGATTTATTCATATTTTCCTTTAAGTTTGTGCTTTATTATGTCTTGTTTAAGAAATCTTTCCTTGCTGCAAAGTCATAAAAATATTCTCCTAAAATTAAAAAATAATTGACTTTCACATTTGTCTTAATACAAACTATATTTTGTGCATGGTGTGAAATATATCTCAATGTTTTAATGGAGTCTTAGCAGAAAGGATTAAAGAGAAGCAGAAAAGAAATCTTTAGAGAAATAGTGGATGAAATTATTCTGGAATTAAATAAAGTATCAATAAAAAGAAATTCATGCTTGGACATATATAAAAATTCAAAACATCAAAAACAAAGATCTTAAAAAGCAAGGAACCAATATTTTTCTCAAATACTGAGAGATAAAAATCAAGAATTGTGTAACCTACAAAATTACCTTTCAAGAATGTGACTTAATGACAATTTAATATAAGTAAAAACTTGTAGTTTATTACCAAAGACCTGCCCTAAAAGAACTCCTAACAGCGCTACTTCAAAACAATTAAAATGACTCCTTAATAATGATCTGAGACATGAGAAGGAATAGTAAGGAAGTAAAATGGTAATGATGTACTTGATTACTATCTGTTTAAATAAAAACAATAATAATGTCTAATTTGTGAGATTGGAAAAAGAAAAGGACAAAACTAAGATACTGGACAATATGTCAAAAGGGGGAAAAGTATAATTCAAGTTAAGTAGTTCTAAGAACTTGTATTATTCCAAAGAAAATTAAGATAAGAATTGTGTCAGTTTGGGCTTTGTTCAGTTAAGTATGTATAATAAAATTTCAAGGATAGCCAATAGAAATAGATGATATAAAGTTTATGTCAGCAGAGGGGGGAGAACAGTGAACTAAAAGAAATACACATATAAATCAAATGAAATAGAATTAAGAGTACAGAGATAAACTCTTACATTGAAATTGACTTTGTTGATGATTATACAACTCTGTGAATATACTAAAAGCTATCAAAGTGTACACTTTGAGTGACTGAATTGTACAGTATGAGAATTACATTCCAGTCTGTTAAGAAATAAATTTTTAAAAGAAAATAAATTGAAAAAGAGTTGGAGCCAGTGCCATCAGAGCTCTTTCTCAGCCTCTTTTCTCTGTTTTTCTTCACATCTGCTACAGATCCTTTTTCACATCAAGAGGATTCATGGCTAGTCATGGCTTCCAAATTCCCATCTGCCAATTCTACAATTAAAAAGCAATGAGGCTTCTCTTTCTAGATTCAGTCTGAAATGACCCAGTAAAAGGCTCTGATTGACCCTCCTGAAGTATTGTTCCTATTCTTTAAACCAATCACAGTGACCATAGAGATAAAGAATTATGATTGGTCAAGTTTGGGCAGCTGTGGTAAGGCGGGGGGAAAACTGTTACCAAAAAGGAAAGTAGAGAACAAAAAAGAAGATGAAGGAGAAGGAGAAGAGGTCTACTATAAGTATCCAGTTTGCCTATATAGCCCCATCCTTAAATAATTTATTTTTAACTTACAGCCAAGAGTCTTATTCACAGGTTCCCAAAACACTGGGATCTGAAGGATGATGGACCCCAGTTCACAAGTCAGCCTATAGATGCCCACCTATCTCTTACATGAACCTATTGTAATCCTTGTGTTCAAATGGGGACTATTCCTGCTGGGTATTACAACATTCAAAAAGGTTACACAATAGCATGCTTTTGTCTAACTTTATGATGACATTTATGTGACTGCTTCTTGGCAATGACCAATGCCAGAATCCCTCTGATAAATTAATTTCCTTTTATACCACTCTTATTCATTCATGTACTTGTATTAATTCACCTCAATAAAAAAATTTTTCTTTTTTCTTTAGCTTCACATTTATTGTGCTTCTTAAAGTCAATTTTATCATCAAAACTTCTGAAATTGCCAAAGTACAAGGATGAATGTCAGAGTATCAAGTGTTTTTAAATGAATTCTGACAAGACAGAAAAGGTCAAAGCAGACTTCTTTAGCATGTTCAAATGTGGTCCTGATTATAAAGATTTTTACAAGGAGTATTTCAGTTATTTCTTTAAATGACTGCAGTATTCTGCTATCCTTGATGGATTAAATTTTGCATGAACACTCTTTTCTCTAGGGTCCTCAACTTCTGCCTTGCTCATCTCCTGCTCTTGGTTTAGATGTTATCCCTTGCAACAAGTCTTTCCAAGATATAGCCAGTTGCCTCTTCTAATATCTTCTCCATACTCAGGATTTACCTCCATTATTGCACTAATTACTCTGTTTTGTAATTACCTGTTGATTTGTGCATCACTAATTCTTTTCACTAAAGGACCAGCTTCCTAGGGGCAAGACTAACCTGGACTAAAGTACCCCAGAGGCTAGCACGGTGCCTACAAAAAGTGCTATGCATTTGTTAAATTAAAAGGCAGTCTTCAAAACAATTGCCCTATAAAAGTGTCAGGTCATGAAAGACTGAGAAACTATCCCATGGCTCTGATCCTATATTGGATTCTAGACCAGAAAAAGAACATTAATGGGACAATTGGAAAAATTTGAATAAGATCAGTAGGTAACTTCATGGCATTGTATAAATATTAATTTCCTGGTTTTGATCATTGTTATAATGGGTTTATAAAATGTCAACATTTGGGAAGCTGGCTAAAGGCTTATGAGAAATCTTTGGACAATTTTTGCAATCTTTTTTGTAAGCTTGAAAGTTAAAAATGTTAATAGGAAATAACATGCATATATTGACTCATGAATAAAAGGAAGAGGAAGGAGGGAGGAAGAAGGGAGAGAAGAGGAGAGGGTGAGTAGGAGTGAGAGGAACAAATGCTAAAAGCTAGCTGGCTTTTGAAAGCATAGGTAGGGCAATAAAAGGAAATTTTGAGAGCTTTCTAACTATAGGTGCCTCAAATACCATCTTATTACTACATTCGTAGCAGTCTAATTAGGAAATGCTATTCAGGACAACAGCCTTATGTAATCCTTTCTTTGCGGTTTACTCCTGAGCTTTGTCCATATGTTTCAAATTATTCAGTTGCATTTAGCAAGCACTTACTGAATGCTTGCTATGTGCCAGGAGCAGTGATGAGCACTGAGGATAGATGTAAATGTGATAAGATACGTTCCTTATCCTCAGAGAGAAACACAATCTACAGGGGAATTTGAAGCAAAGAGAAAATGAAGAATGGCAATACAGTGAGAAATGTGCAACTATTCCCACAATACCAAATCAAGAGGCAAAAACCTAAGGGTATTATGCTAAGTGAAATAAGTCAGACAACACCATATGATCTCACTTATATGTGGGATCTTTATATATTTTTTTGAAGATACCATTTTTTATTAAATTTTTAAACTTATTATGTTAACATGGATTCAAGTGTCCCACTTAATGTAACACCCTCAACCCCTCAACAACATGCCCCCCATACATCCCCTTTGCCTCCCTCCCCCTGACTCCTTCTGTTCCTTCCCTCTGGAATTTGCATCCTGTTATCTGTATCTGTGTGTTATGTATATATAATTTCACTAATCCCTTCGCCTTCTCTGATCCCATCCCCTCCTCCCCCTTCCCTCTGATAGCTGTCCCTCTGTTCCCCATGACATGTCTCTGCTTCTATTGCATTTCTTAGTTCACCATGTTTATTAGATTCCACAAATAAATGAAATCATATGATATTTTTCTTTCTCTGCCTGGATTATTTCACTTAGCATAATAATCTCCAGGTCCATCCATGCCATCACAAAAGGTAAGATTTCCTTATTTTTCATGGCCATGTAGTACTCCATTGTGTGTATGTATCACAGCTTTTTAATCCACTCATCTACTGATGGACACTTGGGCTGTCCCAGATCTTGGCTATTGTAAACACTGCTACAATAAACATGGGGTGCATATCTTCTTTTGAATCAGTGCTTTGGGATTATTAGGATATATTTCTAAAAGTGGGGTAGCTGGGTCAAAAGGCAGTTCCATTAATTTTTTGAGGAAGCACCATACTGTTTACCACAGTGGCTGCACAAGTCTGCATTTCCACCAGCAGTTTCAAGAGAGTTCCCTTTTCTCCTCGCTAGCACTTGTGTTGATTTGTTCACAAGAGCCATTCTGACAGATGTGAGGTGATATTTCATTGTGGTTTTAATTTGTATTTCTCTAATGATTAGTAATGTTGAACAATTTTTCATATGCTTATTGGCCATTTGTATGTACTCTTTGGAGAAGTCTCTATTCAGCTCTTTTGCCCATTTTTTAATTGTATTGTTTACTTTCCTGGTGTTGAGTTTTAGAAGTTCTTAATAAATTTTGGTTATTAACCCCTTATCAGACAAACATATTGGCGAATATGTTCTCCCATTGTGTGGGTTGTCTTTTAATTTTGTTAATGGTCTCTTTTACTGTTCAAAAGCTTTTTAGTTTGATATAGTCCCATTTGTTTATTTTGCCCTTTATTTCACTTGCCTGTGGAGATATATTGGCAAAAATATTGTTACAAGAGGTATCAGAGAGCTTACTACCTATATTTTCTTCCAAGATTTTTATGGTTTTGCAACTTATATTTAAGTCTTTTATCCATTTTGAGTTTATTTTTTGTGAATGGTGTAAGTTGGTGGTCTAGTTTCATTTTTTTGCATGTACTTGTCCCAACACCATTTATTAAAGAGACTGTCTTTGCTCCATTGTATATTCTTACCTTCCTTGTCAAATATCAATTGACCATAAGGCGTGGGTTTATTTCTGGGCTCTCTTTTCTGTTCCATTGATCTGTATGTCCGTTCTTATGCCAGTACCAGGCTGTTTTGAGTACAATGGCCTTGTAGTATAACTTGATATCAGGAAGTGTGATACCTCCCACTTTATTATTCATTTTCAAGATTGCTGAGGCTATTTGGGTTCTTTTTTGGTTCTATATAAATTTTTGGAATATTTGTTCTATAACTTTGAAGTATTACATTGGTATTTGAATAGGGATTACATTGAATCTATAGAATGCTTTGGGTAGTATAGACATTTTAATAATGTTTATTCTTTCTATCCATGAACACAGTATATGCTTCCATTTGTCTGTATCTTCCTTGATTTCTTTTTTCAAGGTCTTATAATTTTCTGAGTACAAGTCTTTTACCTACTTAGTTAAATTTATTCCTAGGTACTTTTTTGTTGTTGTTGTTGTTGCAATAGTGAAGGGGATTGTTTCCTTAATTTCTCTTTCAGACTATTTATTGTTGGTGTATAAAAATGCCACTGATTTCTAAATATTGATTTTATATCCTGCCAACTTGCCAAATTCATTTATCAGGTGAAGTAGTTTCTTTTTTTTTTTTTTTTTATAATAAATTTTTATTAATGGTAATGGGATGACATTAATAAATCAGGGTACATATATTCAAAGAAAACATGTCTAGGTTATTTTGTCATTTAAATTATGTTGCAAACCCCTCGCCCAAAGTCAGACTGTCCTCCGCCACCCTCTATCTAGTTCTCTGTGCCCCTCCCCCTCCCCCTAACTCTCTCCCTCCCTCCCTCCCATGTCCTCCCTCTCCCCACCCTTGGTAACCACCACACTCTTGTCCATGTCTCTTAGTCTCATTTTTATGTTCCACCAATGTATGGAATCATGTAGTTCTTGTTTTTTTCTGATTTACTTATTTCACTCCTTATAATGTTATCAAGATCCCACCATTTTGCTGTAAATGATCTGATGTCATCATTTCTTATGGCTGAGTAGTATTCCATAGTGTATATGTGCCACATCTTCTTTATCCAGTCTTCTATTGAAGGGCTTTTTGGTTGTTTCCATGTCTTGGCCACTGTGAACAGTGCTGCAATGAACATGGGGCTACATGTGTCTTCACGTATCAATGTTTCTGAGGTTTTGGGGTATATACCCAGTAGAGGGATTGCTGGGTCATAAAATTAATTCAAAATGAAGTAGTTTCTTGACTGAGACTTTAGGGTTTTCTATGTACAGTATCATATCAACAGCAAATAATGATAGTTTTACTTCTTCTTTTCCAATCTGGATACCTTTTATTTCTTCTTCTTGTCTGATTGCTATGGCTAGGACTTCCAAAACTATGTTGAATAAGAGTGGTGAGAGGGGGCACTCTTGTCTTTTTCTGATCTTAAGGGGATGGGTTTTAATTTTTGCCCATTGAGTATGATGTTGACTGTCAGTTTGTCATAGATAGCCTTTACTATGTTGAGGTATGTTTCCTGTATTCCCACTCTGCTGAGAGTTTTTATCATAAATGGGTGCTGGATTTTATCAAATGCTTTTTCTGTGTCTATTAATATAATCATGTGATTTTTATCCTTCATTTTGTTTACCTGATGAGTCACATTTATTGATTTGTGAATATTGTACCAGCCTTGCCTCCCCAGAATAAATCCACTTGATCATGATGCATGATATTTTTAATATATTGCTGGATCTGGTTTGCTAATATTTTGTTGAGAATTTTAGCATCTGTGTTCATCATGGATATTGTCCTTTAATTTTCTTTCTTTGTAGTGTCTTTACCTGGTTTTGGAATGAGGATAGTGCTTGCTTCATAAAATGAACTTGGAAGTCTTCCCTCCTCTTGAATATTTTGGAATAGCTTGAGAAGAATAGGTGTATTTCTTCTTTGAATGTTTAATAAAATTTGCCTATGAAGTCATCCAGTCCAGGACTTTTGTTTGCTGGGAATTTTTTGATAACTGTTTCAATTTCATATGCTGTAATCAGTCTGTTTAGGTTTTCTGATTCTTCCAGATTGAGTTTTGAAAGATTGTATGTTTTTAGGAATCTGTCCATTTCACCCAGGTTGTCCAATTTTTTGGCATACAGATCTTCATAGTATTTTCTTACAATACTTTGTATTTCTGCAGTGTCGATTGTTATTTCTCCACTTTCATTTCTAATTTTATTTATTTGGGTCCCCTCTCTTTTATTCTTTATGAGTCTGGTTAAAGGTTAATCAATTTTTTTTACCTTTTCAAAGAACCAGCTCTTGGTTTCATTGATCCTCTGTATTGTTTTTTAGCCTCTATGTCATTTTTTTCCACTCTCATCTTTATTATTTCCTTTCTTCTACTTTGTCTGGGCTTTATTTGTTGTTCTTTTTCTAGTACTTTTAGGTGCAGGGTTAGGTTGTTTATTTGAGCTTTTTCTTGCTTCTTAAGGTATGCCTATAATGCTATGAACTTATGTCTCAGGGCTGCTTTTGCTGTGTCCCATAGATTTTGGGTTGTTCTATGTTCAATTTCATTTGTTTCAAGGGAATTTTTTATTTCTTTCTTGATCCCACTGTTAACCCATTCATTATTTAATAACATGCTGTTTAGCCTCCAAGTGTTTGAATGTTTTTTCAGTTTTTCTATTGTAGTTGGTTTCTAGATTCATGCCATTGTAGTCAGAGAAGATGCTTGATATGATTTCAATCTTCTTAAAGTTATTGAGACTTCTTTTGTGTCCTAACATGTGGTCTATCCTAGAAAATGCACCATGAGCACTTAAAAAGAATCTATATTCTGCTGCTCTGGGGTAAAAGGTTCTGAGGATATCAATTAAATCTAGTTGATCTAGTGTATTATTTAAGGCAGCTGTTTCTTTGTTAATTTTCTGTCTGGAGGATCAATCCATTGATGTTAGTGGGTTATTAAAATCCCCTACTATTATAGCATTGCTGTTAACCTCGCCCTTTATGTCCATCAGTATCTCCTTTATATATTGAAATGCTTCTATATTAGTGGCATAAACAATTACATTGGTTATATCCTCCTGTTGAATTGCTCCCTTTATCATTATATAGTGACCTTTTTTGTCCCTTACTATAGCCTTTGTTTTAAAGACTATTTTGTCAGGTAGAAGTATTGCTACCCCAGCTTTTTTTTTTTTTTCATTCCATTTGCATTAAATACTTTTTTGCATCCCTTCACTTTCAGTGTATGTGCTTCTTTTGTTCTGAAGTGAATCTCTTGTACACAGCATTTGTATGAGACCTGTTTTCTTATCGATGCACCTACCCTATGTCTTTTGATTGGAGCACTTAAACCACTTACATTTAAGGTTATTATTGGTAAGTACTTATTTATTGTCATTTTATTCTTTACATCTATAATCCTCTTTCTCTTGATTTATTTTTTTCCTTTGCTCTTTTTATAGCAGGCCCCTTAACATTTCTTGCAGTACTGGTTTGGTTGCAATAAACTCCTTGAGTCTTTTTTTGTCTGGAAAGCTTTTATTTCTCCTTCAATTTTAAATGATAGCTTTGCTAAATAAAGTAGTCTTGGTTGTAGGTTCTTGTTTTGCATCACTTTGAATATTTTTTTGCTAATCCCTTCTGGCCTCAAGTGTTTCTGTTAAGAAGTGAGATATCATCCTTATGAAGTCTCTTCTGTGGGTAATGAACTGTTTTTTCTCTTGCAACTTTTAGTTTTCTTTCTTCGTCTCTTAACTTTGGCATTTTAATTATGATGTGCTTGGTGTAAGCCTCCTTGGGTTCCTCTTTAATGGGACTCTCTGTGCTTCTTGAACTTGTGTGACTTTTTCTTTCATCAATCTAGGAAAATTTTCAGTCACTATTTTTTTTTTTTTTTTTACAGAACAGAGAGAGAGAGTCAGAGTGAGGGATAGATAGGGACAGACAGACAGGAACAGAGAGATGAGAAGCATCAATCATTAGTTTTTCATTGCGCATTGCGACACCTTAGTTATTCATTGATTGCTTTCTCATATGTGCCTTGACCATGGGCCTTCAGCAGACCAAGTAACCCCTTGCTTGAGCCAGTGGCCTTGGGTCCAAGCTGGTGAATTTTTGCTCAAACCAGATGAGCCCACGCTCAAGCTGGTGACCTCAAGGTCTCGAACCTGGGTCTTCCGCAACCCAGTCTGATGCTCTATCCACTGCACCACCACCTGGTCAGGCCAGTCATTATTTCTTCAAACAGTTTCTCTATCCCTTGTTCATTCTCTTCTCCTTCAGGAACCCCTATGATGCAGATGTTATTTCTCTTCATGTTGTCACAGAGGTCTCTTAGAGTTTCCTCAGTTTTTTGAGCCTCTTTCCTTTTTGCTGCTCTGCTTCTGTGCTTTTGTTTATTTTGTCCTCTAAATCGCTGATTTGATCCTCTGCTTCATCCAGCATGTTGTTGATTCCTTCTAGTGAAGTCTTCATTTCTGAAATTGTATTTGTCATTTTTGATTGGTTCTTTTTTAGGATTTCAATGTCCTTTTTTGATGCTTGCTCTTTGTTTAAGTTTTTATTGTGACCATTCATCATTGCTCTAAGATCCTTGAACATCCTAAAAATCATTATTTTAAACTTTGTGTCTGGTACTTTGGTTACTTCCATTTCATTTAGTTATTTTTCTGGGGATTTCTCTTGTTGATTCATTTGGGTTGTATTTCTTTGCTGATTTTGTCTGTGTATTAGGTAGCACTGTCTGACTTTAAAATTTCTTGTGGTCTCTTTATGAGGAAGATAGGCTTGGTGATACTGACCTCAGGCCACCTGATTTTCTTGCTCTAGAAATGCTTCTTAAAGATAGTCTTTACCCTCTGTTGTATGTGAATATTGAATGTAGTTGGTCATTTCATGAGTGCGGTTATCCCTTTAGGCTGGCTGGTTCTAAGGGTCAACCTTGATCATGTGTATTACAGACTGTACAATGTCTGTCCTGTTGGGTGTATTTATTCTCAACATTATCTGGTGCCTGCTGGACTCCTCCTTTGGGCATGCTGCTTGTGTAGCTAGCTGAGTCTAGCACTGGTGCTGTCTTCCACCCACTGCCAGTTGTGTTGGCTCTAGATTTTCTTGGGTTGGCATCAGCTGTTGTTTGTAACCCACTGTGGGCTACCTGTCTGCAGCTACTACACTTTTTGCTGTTTGTGTTTGCGTTTTCTGTGCCTGGGTAGTGTGGAAGGGGCCAACCTTTGTATAAGGATCAGCTTCCTCCTGCTTAGAGATAACAGCAGCTCCACAAAAGCCCCAAGCTTTGTAAGATTTGTCTCCACTTTTCAGCTTCTCCTCCTCCTCTTGCAGCTGCCTGGTCTTCCCACAGAGTTTTCTGTAGTAAGACTGTAGTGTGGGCTCAGACTGACCTCATCCAACCAACTGCTCTACAGGTTGCATGCTTGGTGGGTTAGGAAAGCTGAGGTTGTGAATACAACATTAGTGGTCTCTTGGTCAGAAGCTCAGTATGGGGAATGTAGCCTCTACTCCAGAGCTTAATCCAGGGATCCCCAAACTATGGCCCACAGGCCGCATGTGGCTCCCTGAGGCCATTTATCCGGCCCCCGCCGCACTTCTGGAAGGGGCACCCCTTTCATTGGTGGTCAGTGAGAGGAGCACATTGACCATCTCATTAGCCAAAAGCAGGCCCATAGTTCCCATTGAAATACTGGTCAGTTTGTTGATTTAAATTTACTTGTTCTTTATTTTAAATATTGTATTTGTTCCCATTTTGTTTTTTACTTTAAAATAAGATATGTGCAGTGTGCATAGGGATTTGTTCATAGTTTTTTTTATAGTTCGGCCCTCCAATGGTCTGAGGGACAGTGAACTGCCCCCTGTGTAAAAAGTTTGGAGAACCCTGGCTTAATCCCTCAGTCACTAGATACTCTAATTATATTTTTCCCTAACAAGGTGAGCAGCAGGTTTAGATTGAGTGTGGCCGAGAATCCCTTCTGCAGAAGTTCTTTCAGCTGCTGAGACCCTGGTCTCAGTGAAGAAGACCAAGAGAGTCCTCCCCTGGGGCTAACTGTGTCCCCCCAGAAAGTGACTAAGCCCCTCCACCAGACCCAGCAATAGGCTTGCGGGGACCCACACTTTAAATGTCCATGTTCCAAGACTCTCTTCCTTCCCACTGTGGAACCTAGCCCAGCAGGGCAGGATATCCAGCACCCGGGATGGCTGACTGTGAAGCTCCACCCTGTCCAATGCACATGAGTCACTATGTTGGAGCTGATCACAGAAAGTGGAACTCACCTCAACTGGGCCAGGTGTGAGGAATGCTTCCTTATGAAATGCCACCGTCAAGGGTTGTTAGATCCTGAAGCAATGCTCTCCACAGATGGCACCTGATGTGCTGGCTCTGGATCTCCCTGGAGGGAACTCAGTGCAGACCAGTGGAAAATACTGCCCCGTGACTGACCTTCAGCAACCTTCTTAGAGCTACAAGCAATTCAGAGTTTGTGGCTGCCTTTTCTGGGCCCAGGTGCACATGCCAATACCAAGCCACATACCTAAGCTGGCTTTTACCCACTCTCGGCCTCAAGGAAGGTCCACAAAAGGGCAAGGTTCCCTGAACCCTGCCTCCTGTAACCTCTGTCTACTGGCTGCTTATTAGGGTGGGCCACTGCAAAAAACCTTTGGTAGAGTCTAGAGCCTGTGGCAATTCAGGGATTAGGAAGGGTGGTGAGTATGGTTCCTACCCCTCAGCCCCAGGTGTCATTCTGTCTAGATTTTTTTCACAGACCTCAGTAGGGTGTGGCCACCAGGAGTCTGGTGGGTGTGGCCTCTGAAACCCAGAGCTGTGGGCTTCCCACAGTCTGGACAGTGTCTCCTGAGTCTCCCCTAAGGCAGACACACCAGTCATGGACTCGGGAGCTTGCTGAGGAAACCTCCAGCCTCAATGACAGAAAACTGAGTCACTGACACACCCCCTACTTCCTGGCTGACTTCTCAGAAAATCCCAGTCTCTTTGTGGGGGAGAGGGCAGGAGAGACTCCTGAGAGTGGGGCAGTTGCTTTTCCCTAGGCTGAAGCTGCACAGAGGGGACTGCTCCACCCAAGAAAGATGGTGTGTAAAGCCAGCCATGGCCACCATCACAGCCGCCTGGCCCATGCAGGTTCGCATTTGATTCGGACAGATGGTAATGAAACAATGGAGCCAAGAATTGATGGGCCATCATCTTTATCCTAGCTTGCACCCAACGGGCAAGAAATACACACAGTGGAAAAACACTTCCCTTTTCATTCAGGGCTCCCAAAGCCACTGACTTATCTGAGTTTCCTAGAATCAAAGGTTTGTACCTCACCAGCCTTATTCACCTCTGTTCCCCATCTCATTCTCCCTGCACA
Source organism: Saccopteryx leptura (assembly GCF_036850995.1). Classification (NCBI taxonomy): domain Eukaryota; kingdom Metazoa; phylum Chordata; class Mammalia; order Chiroptera; family Emballonuridae; genus Saccopteryx; species Saccopteryx leptura. The sequence continues at coordinate 61,185,467 of NC_089509.1, read as the reverse complement.
AACTCTGCACAAACTGGCTTCTCTTTCAGCTCTCCACCATCTTGGCTGCTTCTCCCCTCCTCCACATGGCCTTTCTCTGCTCTCCTCCAGCATGGGCTCCTCTGCCTCATTTTATAGTGTAGAAATCAAAACCTTTCATCCAATATACAAACAAGGAAGTCTCTGATACAAAGCCACTTATCTAAGACATAATGGGATTTCTCATGAGAGTGCATCACCACCTATCATGCAATAGTCAAGGGTGTGGGGAAAAGTTTAGTCCAAAAACTAAGCCTTAGGCCCATGATGGCGAACCTTTTTATAAAAACTGCCCACTTTTGCAGTGCTGGTCAACCTGGTCCCTCCTGTCCACTAGTGGGCATTCCAGCTTTCATAGTGGGCCAATTGTGGCACCTTTTGGTTGCTCCGCTACTGCCCACCATGAAAGCAGGAACGCCCACTAGTGGGCAGGAGGGACCAGATTGACCAGCACTGCAAAAGTTGGCAGTTTTTATAAAAGGTTCACCATCATGGCCTTAGGTTATAACAACCCTGACTGCTTACAGCATGCCCCCCACACCCAATGCAAACTATAAGCAAGCAAACATATATATCATATTTACAAACTTATTTGACCAACATGGTGACTGCAGTATTAGAGAATGACTCGCCACAGGGGCTCCAGTGGCTGTCGCCCATTGTGCCTCTCCCTAGGCCTCCAACTTCACACTCTCTTCATGCAACTCTTGTCCTTCAGCCCTCCCTCCACAGGAGCCCTAGGTAAGTGGCTGGGAATGAGATTTTCTGTGCAGGCCCTTTAAAATAGAGCCTTTGTCTCTGAGACCTCTGTCTCTTTCCCACAGACAGAAACTTCAGCTCTTTTCACCACCAAATGCTCTGTGGGTGCCTCTTCTAGGCTTAGGGCTCTAGGCTGAGGTGCTGGACCTGGGGCTGAGGACCCACACCTCTCAAGGTGACCCTCCCCACAGTCAGAGTCCCTCTGGACCCTCATCCCAGCTCGCTCCTGGGAGCAGGGCAGCCCTTTCATGTCTCCACCCTCTACCAGTCTCGTTGTGGCCTCTTCTGTGATCCTTGGTTATAGACTCCTCTTCATTTAGTTCAAAGTTGGTTTTTCAAGATGATTGTTTTAAAATTAAGTTGTAATCCAATTTGGTCCTGGGAGGGGGCAGTTGGACATCTACCTACTCCATCGCCATCTTGGAATTGATCTCTAAATCATTTTTTTTTTTTTGTATTTTTCTGAAATTGGAAACGGGGAGGCAAACAGACTCCCGCATGCACGTGACTGGGATCCACCCGGCATGCCCACCAGAGGGCGATGCTCTGTCCATCTGGGGCATTGCTCTGTTGCAACCAGAGCCATTCTAGCACCTGAGGGAGAGGCCATGGAGCCATCCTCAGCACCCAGGCCAACTTTGCTCCAGTGGAGCCTTGGCTGCGGGAGGGGAAGAGAGAGACAGAGAGGAAGAAGAGGGGGAGTGGTGGAGAAGCAGATGGGTGCTTCTCCTGTGTGCCCTGGCCAGGAATCGAACCCAGGACTCCTGCACGCCAGGCCAACACTCTACCACTGAGCCAACCGGCCAGGGCCTCTAAATCATTTTTAACTATGACTTTCCTCATCCAACCAAGTGAAAATACTGATAAATATATTTACCATAGTCACAATTTATTATTTAGCTTTGCTTTAGTTCTTAGAGTCAGAGGTTTCTTTCCCTTGAATGGGGTACATAATGCTTCAGACCCCCTTTCAAGCCCATTTAACCCAATATAAAATCCAACTGTAGTAAAGGGAGAGGGCTGTTTCATTTAATTTTGTCTCTCCCATTTATTCTCTCAGGCCTAAGTTCCTTTGTCCAATCACAGCACAAGCAGTATGCTTTTCTTAAAAGAAAATAATATTTTTGCAGATCTTGGAAATCAACAGTTTTTTCTTATAAATTAATGGATTTTTAAATTTTTTTTATTTATTTATTTTAAAGAGTTCAAAGAATTTTTTGATCTGAAAACAAATGTTTTTATTTTTAAATGTTTAAATATTTCCTCAGGGCCCAACTTGGATTATGGGACAAATAAAATAACATATATACTTTGATTCATAATCAGTGTAATTAACTCATAATGTGATTGGAATTCTGTGGGAGTAACTTCCCTACTCCCAGCCTGAATTTATAATAGGATTCCTCTGTATTTAAGAATTTGAATCAGAGACTTCAGAAAATTGGAGATAAAATTTGGGGGATTTCTCTGAATCAATGTACTCTAAGTGATTGATGTCACCTCATTAAAATTGTCTAAAAAAATTGGGGTGGGGGGAACACCTAACTAAGAAAAAAAAGCAAAAACCTAAATTAAAAAAATTTTAAATAGAAAGAAAAATATATTTAAACATTAAAATGTTTAAAATTAAAAAATAAATATAAATAAAGCAAAAAATAAAGATATGATAATGATATCTACAAGTGAATAAATGCAGCTGATCCAAATCTCACAGCTGTAAAGCATTTCATACGCAAAGTCCTTAGGAATGACTGACGTCCAGCTCACCAAAGAGCTTCTCTACGTGCCAAATTACAGCACAAAGGCAGATTGAGGGAAAATAATCAACCATTTGTTGATTATTTCTTTTTTAATCATGTCCTCGAGCATCTACAGATGTAAGGAGGCATGTGGCCTCACACTGAAGCTGTTTGCAAACAGCAGGCTAGCCTGGCCCAAGAAATGCCCTTTGCTGTGTGATGAAAGCTGCCCCTCTACAACCGTGTTTGGATAGCACCTATGGCCTGCTGAAATGGCCTCAGCACGTTCTCTGTGGGCATGCCGCCAGCCCAGCAGATGGGCATGAATGCATCCCTGCCAAAGAACCTGTGTGTGCAGTGAGCTCACAACTGTGGTTCAATTCCTTTCCAAGGGGATTGTATCTACTTAAGCTGCCCAGAAAAAAAAAAAAAAAGAAAGAAAGTATGGCTTAACAAGTCTTCACATGGTGTTAATGAATAGTTAATAATTCTTCAAATCATCTGTTACTTGGACCAGCAGCATTGCCACCATTTGGGAGAGTGCTGGAAATGCAAATTTTTCAGCCCCACCCCAGCCTAGTGAATGAGAAACTCTGAGGGCAGGACCTAGTGATCTGCTGTCTAACAAACCCTCTATGTGATTCTAATGCAACTCAAGTTTGACAGCTACTGCTCTAAACCATGGCCTCAAACGTTCAAATTACTTGAGAAATTTTTTAAAATACTGATGCCTATGTCTCAGGCCTAGAGATTCTGATTTAATTGGTGTAGGGTGCTACCAGGGCTTCGAGAGTTTTAAAATCTCACTGGGTGATTCTAATGTGCCATAAAGTTCAAGAAGCAGCAGTGTCCCGACTACTCAGATTACCTCACACAAGCTTAGGGGAGAAACACTTTAGACCAGTGGTCCCCAACCCCCGGGCCGCGGACCGGTACTGGTCCATGGGCCATTTGGTACTGGTTTGCAGAGAAAGAATAAATAACTTACAATTTTTCTGTTTTATTTATATTTAAGTCTGAACGATGTTTTATTTTTAAAAAATGACCAGATTCCCTCTGTTACATCCATCTAAGACTCACTCTTGACGCTTGTCTCGGTCATGTGATACATTTATCCATCCCACCCTAAAGGCTGGTCCGTGAAAATATTTTCTGACATTGAACAGGTCCATGGCCTAAAAAAGGTTGGAGACCACTGCTTTAAACCTTTAAAAATCAGATAATGTTTATTGAGAAAACATTTGTATAGCTCTTGGCTTAAATAATTATTTGATTAATTGATCACTTTTTTTAAGCCTTTATATAATATTTATGTACTTTGTGGCCATAGGTAAAACCCTGTGTGCTCTGTAAGTCATTTATTTCGAGATCACCATCTCTCACAGTACCATATTTAAGTTTGCTCCCGATTTCAGTGTGCTCTTCTAATCTCCATGAACTTGACATATGACATGGTAATGTAATATCTCAAAATTCTATTCTATTCTACTGGTATCTTACTCCTCCGAGCGTTTGAAATACTGAAACCTTGCCTTCTTCTCAGCCACAAAGAAATCTAAGATCATAAAACTTAAACTTCAGTTTAAATTGAGCTAATCAAAAGCAAAAAAAAAGTCCCTTTAAGTCTCAAACTTTCTCAGCACATATAGTATTAATATGAGAGTATTTGATTAAAAAGGCAAGAGCAGGAAACTTGAAGTATCCATTAGTTTCCTGTGCTATCATTAGTCGTTTCAGGGCAAGGCACATGCAGATAGGATAATAGCTGCATAGCCCAATAGAGTGAATGGAAGAGGTTGCTGACCACCTGGCCACTCTGAGGGCAAGAGATCCAGATTTCACATATACTAAATTCACGGCTGGGAAGCTCTGAACTGATGAAAACTCAGGTTCATGGGTGAAATCTTAATATAATTCTATGGAAAATGAGATTTAACAAACTAATACTTGCTTCCCCTTCAGTTTTTCAGTAACTGATCTATTGTATAATGACAGTAGCCCTTTATAATATACTGACTCTGTTGAGGTCCAACTTAACACTGACAAAAAACAATGCGAGGTGAAAGTTAAGTGACCGGACTTAGCTTCCTGCAGTAGAATTTCCATACTATCACCTACCAGCTGTGTAACATTGGACAAGTAACTCAATTTCTTTACCTATAGGTACTACTATTTCTCATAGGGCTGTTGTGAAAATTAAATGAGCTAATGTATGGCAGCACATAGTAAGTTGTGATTAAGTGGGCACTATTCTTATTAACAGTGATTCTATCTAATGATGACATAGTGTAGACCTATTACTAGCCTTTAGCCTCATTTCTCTGGCTTGGTCTCCCCTGGCTTGGGCATATGGATCTATTGAAAAAGAAGCCATTGAACCATTCTAACATGTGAATAGACTAGGACACAGGAAAATTGAGGGAAATGGTGATGCATGCTCTACCATTAGACAAGGGTTCCAGGCTGGGTTCAGTGGAGGGCCCCTTGACCCTAGGAAGGCATTCTGACATGGTGGTTTCATTTAGGGGACCCCACAAGCTCAGAAGTGTTTGGAAATGTTTGAAAACATTTCTGGCTGTACACAGCTAAGGAATGTTACTTGTGTTTAGCCAGTGTTGCTTAATTTCCTCAAATAAATGGAAACCAAAGTGGCAATAGCACACACACTGAGATCAAAGTCAGGACCAGTCCCTAGTATGATGACTGCAACATAAGACAGTTCACCAGAACAGGGACCTGAGAACAGGAACTAAGAATGAGCACCAAATTATAAACTGAGCCCCATGGCAAGGATGTTTATAAAGGAATATCCTGAGATAAACACCTGTGGGAAAGGGACTATTTTTGTCTGGACTGCTATAACAAAACACTATCACCTGGGTAGCTTATAAACAAACAAAAAAATTGTTTTCCACAGTTCTAGAGGCTAGAAGGCCAAGAGTAAGGCACCAGTATGGTCACATTTTTAGGTGAGGACCCTCTTCCTGGTTCATAGCTGGCACCTTCTTTCTGTGTCCTCACATAATGGAAGAGGTGGGTCAGTTTTTTAAGAGCATTAAACCCATTCATGAGAGTTCCATCCTCATAACCTAGGCGCCTCCAGAAGCCCCCAACAATGAACACCATCACCTGTGGGGGTTAGTGTTTCAACATATGAATTTGGGGGAGACCAAACATGCAGCTGATAGCAGGGATAGAAGCAAATTGGCCAGAGGGAGAAATCAAGCTGCCTCAGCTCACTCTATGGAGAGTGCTGGAGCTAGAATGGCCTTTAAATATTGTCTCAAGTTGTCTTAGATGTTAGTGTCTTTATATACTCCGTTGATCAGTCATTGTATATGAGCTGCCCTGGAAAAGGTGTGACTTTGAGCAAGGCCATCTGCCTTGGTTAGGTAATTCCTGGTGGCTGGCAACTGAAGGCTGTCTGCTGATAACACTCCTAAGAGCTGGGTTAATAAGATCCATTGAAGAAGGATCTGAGTGGCATATGACAGGGATGGACCAAGTATGTACAATAGCATGGAATCCCACAACACCATCTCCCAAGTCAGCTTTCAGCGTGAATGTCCTGATCAAAGACATTACTTCCATGTCCAGAGTTTGGTTGATGGTCTCTGAAGTCAAAAAGTTGCATGTTTTCAGGACAATGCCCACTTAACCTTGCATGAAATGGTCTAAAGAAGGGGATTAGTCAATAAAGCCATGGAACTTCTCCAGACTATACAGCAAGACACTGGTTGTCACATTCTCTGTCCTTGCAAGCTTGAGCCCAGAAGTAGACAGTTTACATGTTCAACCTTTCGGTCAATCCCACACCATTGGTATGCTAAAGAGAACTAAATATGGTTATGTTTAGGTGCTGCTTCTCTCTCCTTTCTTCAATCTTGCCTGTAAGAGATGAACAGCAGCCTTTGACTTGAATTACATAGAAATTTAGTGGGTAGGATTGGGCTTTTGATACCAATTCTGATTTACTTAATGGTCCAGCCCTGCCTTGAAGTTGTTTGCTTGGATGCAAATTTATCAAGCCACCTAGTCTTGATTAATCTATTTTTCTCAGGAGCTGGACCATGTCCCCAATCCTCACATGCTATCTGAGATCTTATTTTCTTCTGAACCAAAACGGTATCCTCGACTGGTTGTCACCTGCATAGCTACTGCTCAGAGAATCTTGCTGCTGAATCTCAACTCACTTTATCTGATACTTTAATTTGGATTTTTTTTGAATTTCATCCAGCTTCCTTGGAAACTGGTCAGGTCATTTCACCAAACCCTTGCCTCATAAAGCTTGAGCTCACTTTCATCTCCTCATAGACCCACTGTTTAGAGTCCAGGGTGACCACTGGCAAAATATACATTCTGTGACACTTTGAAGCCTCTTAGAAAGATGTTTCAAAAGTACAGGCTTCAGGAGTCATAATGCTATAATAACTCTATGTGAGCCAAATAGAGATAGCAGATCTTAACCCACAATTTCTTTGGCTTCCTGTCATTTCTGATCTTAGTCTTCTCCTGACAGAAAAGATCATTTTACTTTATACAACAAGGAAGCATTCCTTTGTACATAGAAATCTCTTTGCTAGAACATAGAAAAAGACCATAGCTCAACATCTCAGACTCTCTTGGGGCCTCCCACTCAGGTTTGGTTTCCTGTCTGGTTTGCATTCCATCTGCAGTTGATTGACTGAACACAATAAATGGTCTACACTTTCCAGGCTATTTGGGATAACTCCAGCTTCCCCAAAACTCTGGGCAGTGGCTTTGTGACTTACAGGTTAGCTGTATAAATAATATCTTAACTATTTCATATCAATATTATTCATTCTAAAAGGATTCGCACAATTTGATAGAGACAGAGACTAAGAAGGCTTCCAAGGGCTACAGAGAGTGGACAGGTGGAGTTATTGTTTAATGGGTACAGAGTTTGGGATGATGATCAAGTTCTAGAGACAAAGAGTGGTGATAATGGCACAACAATATAAATGTACTTAATGCCCCTGTAAGGTACACTTAAAAATAGTTACAATGGTAAATTTTATGTTATGTATATCTGACCGCAAATTTTTTTTTTAAAGACTCTGGAGAGATTTTTTACAAGAGTCCTATCCTAGTTAGTTTCTTTGGTTAGAGGGGCAAAGATATTTACTCAAGTTTCCACAAATAATGCTGTTTATTTTAAGACTCAGAATAGAGCCAGGATTACATATCAATTAAAGAACAGGGACCAGGCTGGAACAAAAACTGGAACTGTACCCAAGGACCATCAAGAGCAAGAACTGTGACTCTTCTCCCTAATGCTCCATAACAAACAAGGCTCAGTCTCTCCCTGTCTCTGCTTCTTCTCCTCACATGGCTTCTTGATACTCCTCCCAATAAAGACTGGCTCTCTATCTTTTCTCCCCCTCAAAGATTCTGCTTAATTATCATATCATCTTCTTCACAGTTTAACTTGCTTATAACCTAGCTTTAATCTTGACCTCTTTTCTACATTATCCTCCCTCTATACAGCCTTTCATATCAGTTCCTACTGTTCCCCACCTCATACTCTGTGTCCCAAATCAGGCTCCCATGACTGGTCCCTCTTTGGTAGAGCTTTTTGATCCAGGTGACCCCACAAGCTGCTCTCAAGTCTGTATTTGGCTCACTCTACTGCAATCAGCCATATGAAAAGTAGATTCATTAGATACAAGATGTGGCTACCTTCACCAGCCTCTTTAGCAAAGATGGTAGGTATGAAAAACCCTGGGCTAGCCATGTTTGATACAGCCTAATTTTCAGTATCTTCACTCCTTCTGCTCTAGAATAATAATCATTTCTAGAAAGAGTCATAGCAACTGCATCTGGGTCAATGACATCTTTGACATCAGTATATTTCAGGATAATCTCTACTGTCTAATGCTGCAGAAGACCAAATAACTGACCTAGAGACAACAGCAGCAGCAGTATCTGTGGACACTTTCCTTGCTCCAGGGCAGGGGTAGTCAACCTGGTCCCTACCACCCACTAGTGGGCGTTCCAGCTTTCATGGTGGGCGGTAGCAGAGCAACCAAAGTATAAATAAAAAGATAGATTTAACTATAGTAAGTTGTTTTATAAAGACTTATTCTGCCAAACTTAGCGAAAATCCGACATAAAATACTTGGTAAGTAATTATTATTATATGCTTTAACTTGCTGTAACTCTGCTTTATAAATTTTATAAAATTACTTCCCTACTTTATAAATCACCATTACTGTGGAACCGGTGGGCGGTTAGAAAATTTTACTACTAACAGAGATACAAAAGTGGGCGGTAGGTATAAAAAGGTTGACTACCCCTGCTCTAGAGGATATCATATATAGCCACTAGTGTGAGAAAGCATGCCTCTGGGGTGAACACAGGCAAGATCAATTTAAACCACTTAGCTTGATTTTATGGCACGTTATTACCCCTGCTGGTTAATTATTATATTCTTAATTTTGGCTTAACTTAAATCCAAAAACTCCTTTGGACAAATGTATCCTTTTTAGTCAGCAAATTATTTTTAGTTCTTGGTCATTAAATCCTAATAATGTATCTGGGGCATTTGGCCTGTATCAAATGCAGTAGTCATTAATGTTTTAAATAGCACATAATAGTTTTTTCTGTGGGCAACATGCTAAGTAAGGTAATCCCCAAACTTAAAGATATAGGAGGCTGTTGCCTAAGACATCAGTTCTAGCTGAGTTGTGTAGTACAGCCTGAATTCATCAGCTGGCTCAACTCCAGCTCTGCAGGGCTTGAAGCTTCTGGGCAGGAGAACAGTCAAAAAAGCTGCATTGTGGGTGCCCCCAAGTGGGTACATTTTGATGTGCACGCTGAGGATTTTCTGGCCAGCTCTTCTGGCATTAGCACTGGAAGTGTTTATAAGAATGCAAAAAAGCGAGAGAAAAAAAAGAATGCAAAAAAGCTATAAAAGTATGTATTTTTCCAGTATACTACTCTTATATATAATACTAAATGAAACAATATTTGATGTTTTAACTGAAACATTATTTAATGTTTTGGGTTATCATAGATCATTTATTTTCTAGCAAATATCTTACAATAAAGTTTTCAAGTTACACCACCATATGTATGGAATAGAAAAAGGTTGGACTTTAAGTGTCAGACAAAACTTGACTTTGAACTCTCAACTCCTTATCAGTTGTGTAACCTTGGACAATCTACTTAACATCCCTAATTCACAATTGTCTTATTTTTAAAATGGGAATTAGGAGTATTTCCCTTATAGGACTATGTTTTGGATAAAATAATACATGTAATAGGGACAGTGTCTAGAACATTATAAGTGCCTAATAAATATTATTTATTATTTTTATTTTTAAACAATATTGTTTGATATATATGCAAAATAAAATATACTTATTGAACTATATCAAAGGTGTAGGACCCCCCCCCAATACGTTTCCAATAAATTCCTTTCCTATATGGGAATGTAAAGTACAGCATAGGAAATATAGTCAATAATGTTGTAATAACTAGGTATGGTGTCAAGTGAATAGTAGATTTATCAAGGTGATCACTTCTAAGGTATATAAATGTCTAATCACTATGTTGTACACCTGAAACTGATATATTATATGTCAACTGTAATTTATAATTTTTAAATAAATTCCTTTCCTGCTTAAATCAATATAGGCAATTTCTGATGTTTATGGTGAGAACTGAGCAAGGTATATGATTATGGCAATGAAGACAATGAGGTTGATCTGTATTCCTGAAAATTATAAATGTCAACAAGAGACAAAGAAAGGCTAAAGACATGTTCTAGAATATAAGAGACTAAGAAATCCAACAACTAAATGCAATCTGTGGCTTTGGACTGGATCCTGTATTAGAAGAGAAAAACTCTATAGAGAACCTTATTAGGACAATTGATGAGATTGGAATATGGATGATAGACTGAATAAAAATGTTATCAGTATTATATTTTCTCAATTTGATAACTAATTATGTAAGAAATTTTTTTTGATGTATAGTTGAAAATAGTATTATATTTGTTTTAGGTGCACAACATAGTGAGTCAATATTTGTACACAGAGAATCTTCTTTTTCTTAGGAAATATATAGAGAAATATTAAGGGAAATGGTGCATACAACTTGCCTTCAAATGATTTAGGAAGAATAAATAAAAATATGTATAATTTTCTGTGGGTATATATATATATATATACAGATGGTGAATAGATAGGTATATGTCTATGTATATAGACCAGGGGTCCCCAAACTTTTTACACAGGGGGCCAGTTTACTGTCCCTCAGACCGTTGGAGGGCCAGACTATAAAAAAAACTATGAATAAATCCCTATGCACACTGCACATATCTTATTTTAAAGTAAAAAAACAAAACGGGAACAAATACAATATTTAAAATAAAGAACAAGTAAATTTAAATCAACAAACCGACCAGTATTTCAATGGGAACTATAGGTCTGCTTTTGGCTAATGAGATGGTCAATGTGCTCCTCTCACTAACCATCAATGAAAGAGGTGACCCTTCTGGAAGTCAGCGGGGGCCAGATAAATGGCTTCAGGGGGCCACATGCGGCCCGCGGGCCGTAGTTTGGGGACCCCTGATATAGACAATACCATACCTACATGCGTATGTGTGTATACAGAGAGAATGAGAAAGAGAATATGAAAAAAGTATAGAAAATGGTAAAAATCTGTGAATCAGGGCAAAGAGTAAATAATAGTTCTCTGTACTCTTCTTGCAACTTATCTTTCTTTGATATTTAAAGTTTAAAATCTAGGTTTAAAACTTTTTATATAGGCGAGGATGACGTCAGAGTAATGGCGGGGTAGGAAGCGATACCGATAAATCTCCCCCAAAACTCAACAAGATCTTCAACCAGAAACAGAAAAACCTATACTTGGAGCTTCCAGATGCTTCGCAATACACCCAAAGGTATGATTGAGTGAAAAATTGGCTAAATATATAACCAAACCCCGAAGGAAATAGGGAGTAAGAAATGCTCCGCCTTCCTCACTAACCTAAACAGGGCGGCTTTCTCTGGTAACTGTGAATATAGAAACTGAGGCGGGCAAAGGGGGCGAATACAAACGGCCGAACCAGGCTGTGGCACGGAGATCCAAGCCGAGGAAAATCTGATCCTGTGGCAACCCGGGCAATACAAGCTAACACTCGCGCCAAACCCAAACAAAGAAAGACAAGCGGCGCGGCCATTTTACCCGGTCTCCTGGTTGGTGCGCAGTTAGTGGGCGAGAGATTTCTTCCTAGGCCCCGGGAGTCAGTGCCCGTGTTGCCCCACGGAGAGGCAGGGTCAGAGGCCTTTCTGTGGGCCGAGGGCAGAGTCTCTGGGCAGCCCCAGCGCCCTGGGAAAGCCACGCACGGGAGGGAGTGAGAACTAATTCCAATGGTGGAGATTTTCCGTGCTGCTGGGTGTTTCACTCAGAGGGAAACGCGGCCGGCCTCATATCCTGGTTTGCGCGCGCAGATAAGGAGTGAGCGATTCCTCCGAGTGCCTTGGCAGTGCGCGCCCGTGTCATCGCACAGAGGGGCAGAGTCAGGGGCCTTTGTGTGGGCCAAAGCGGAATCTCGGGCCGCCCCAGCGCCTTGCAAAAGCCGCGCACGGGGACGGAGCGAGACTCAATTCCAACGCTGCAACTTTTCCCTGCGGTCGGGGGTTTCACTCAGAGCGTGAGACTGCTGGCCGGATATCCTGGTCTGCGCGCGCAGCCAGTGAGTGAGAGTTTTCTCCAAGCACCCCGGAAGTGGGCACCCGCTTGTGTTACCAGACAGAGTGGCAGAGCCAGAGGTCTGTGAGTGGGTGGAAAGCCCGCCTGATTATGCTAGCAGCTCTGACTGACTGAGCCTTACCCAGAGCCCTGTGCTGAGTGGAAATAGAGTGGGGAGTTGCCAGCTCTTTGAGCCTCTTACTATCCAGGCAGAGGCAGCAGCAACCCCATAGCTGGATTATCAGGCTACTAATTGAGGAAGGAAAGACTAGGAGAAAGGCTCCAGGAACACGGACTCTCTCACTGTCGGAGCCTATAAATGCTAATAGCCTCGACTGCCAACGAGACTAAAGCACAATACATGACATTGCCATAGAGACTTATCAACTGCAAACCTCCACCTGAGCGTGGCAAAGGGGCAAAACCCGGGGTACAGAGTCACCGACCAGGAAGAGGGAGAGAAAAGAAAAAGCAAGAAGATAACCTCTCAAAATCAAGAATAATCTGCAGACTTTATAACCTATCCCATTTTATTATATTTGTTCGTTTGTTTCTCTTATCTTCATTCTTGATACTTTTTTTTTTCCTCCTCCAATTTGGCCGATTAACTCTCTACCGGTCTTACTCTCTCCTCTCCTTGAACTACACTACCCATAAGTGTTACATCTCCCATTATCTTTTCTCTTCTCTTCCTTTCTCTCTATGAGGGTTGCACTCCAAAACCCTTAACTCTCTCTCTCTCTCTCTCCTTTCTTTTTTCTTCTTTTAGTGGTTCCCTCTTTTTTTTTTTCTCTCTCTCTCTCTCTCTTTCTTTTCTCCCTCTATATTAGTTTCTTCCTTTTTCCTTTACATCTCCTCTCATTCAAACCTCAATAACAAACAAATTATCTTATCTGGGACTCAAACTTATGTTTGTGACATTTTGGGGGTTTTTTACTTCACCTTTTTAACTCACTAGCAGTGCTCCCATCCCTGGCTCTCCATATTATCTAGTTCTTGTTCCACTAAATACAATAGTAATTTTTTAATTTGTCCCCCCATTTTTCCGTTTTCCTCTTAATCCTCTCATCATAACTCTTAGACAACCAACACCTAAAAGCAAATCATTTTATTCTTGACCCAAATTTTTTCCTTATTTGCTTTTTGTGGGTCCATACGCTCTTTTTTTTCTTTTTTCTTTTTTTTTTTTTTTTTTTTTTTTTTTTTTTTTTTGCCCCTTTATTACTTTTCCCCAATTCAGGCCCTCCATCACAGGCATTGTTTGTTATAATTCACAGTCCACCACAAGATTTTATCAAGAAAGAGGGGAGAGGAGAGGAGAGGAAAAAAGGAGGGGGAGAATAATTTCCTTTTTTTTTTTTTTTTTAATTTTTATTTTATTTTATTTTTCTTTATTTCATTATTAATTTTTTTTTTAAAAAAACAACTCTTTTCGATTTTTTTTTATTATTTTTTTAAACTTTTTATTCTTTATTAAATCTCATTAATACTATCAACAAAACCACCCTCAGATGCCATTAAGGAAGAGAAAATCGAATATGATGGATAAAAAAGAAAGAGAGGTAACACAGCTAGATGAGGAAAAATCTATGGAGAAAAAATTTAATATATAGGAAACCTTGGAGCTAAATGACAGAGAATTCAAGAAAGAAATCCTAAAAATCCTCCGAGATATACAAGAAAACACAGAAAGGCAATTTAGGGAGCTCAGAAAACAACTCAATGAACACAAAGAATATATGTCCAAGGAAATTGAAACTATAAAAACAAATCAAACAGAGATGAAAAACTCAATTCACGAGCTGAAAAACGAAGTAACAAGCTTAGCTAATAGAACAGGTCAGATAGAAGAGAGGATTAGTGAAATAGAAGACAAGCAACTTGAGGCACAACAGAGAGAAGAAGAAAGAGACTCAAAAATTAAAAAAAATGAGATAGCCCTACAAGAATTATCTGACTCCATCAAAAAGAATAACATAAGAATAATAGGTATATCAGAGGGAGAAGAGAGAGAAAATGGAATGGAGAACATACTCAAACAAATAATAGATGAGAACTTCCCAAGCCTGTGGAAAGAACTAAAGCCTCAAGTTCAAGAAGCAAACAGAACTCCAAGTTTTCTTAACCCCAACAAACCTACTCCAAGGCATATTATAATGAAATTGACACAAACCAACAGCAAAGAAAAAATTCTCAAGGCAGCCAGGGAAAAGAAGAATACAACATATAAAGGAAGGCCCATTAGATTATCATCAGATTTCTCAGTAGAAACTCTACAAGCTAGAAGAGAGTGGACCCCAATATTTAAAGTCCTGAAAGAGAGGAACTTTCAGCCACGAATACTATACCCATCAAAGCTATCCTTCAAATATGAAGGAGAAATAAAAACATTCACAGATACAGAAAAGATGAGGGAATTTATCATCAGAAAACACCCACTCCAGGAATTACTAAAGGGGGTTCTCCAATCAGATACAAAGAACAAAAAAAAAACAGAGCCACAAGTAAAAGCTCCAAGAAGAACACAATAAAACCAAATTTAAACTGTGACAACAACAAAAAGAAAGAGGGGGAGAAGATGGAGATTAACAGTAGCAAAGGACGATGGAGTGCAAAAGTACTCACAAAATAGTTCGCTACAATGAACAGGGTAGGGACCCTTTTCATTATTCAAAGGTAACCACCATTGAAAAAACCACCACAGAAGCACATGAGATAAAAAAGATAGCAACAGTGGAAAGATGTATGGAATACAACCAAATAAAAACAAAAGATAGAAAAACAAAAGAGAAGGATCAAACAAGACACAAAACTAACAGGAAGCAAGATATAAAATGGCAATAGGGAACTCACAAGTATTAATAATTACACTAAATGTAAACGGATTAAACTCACCAATAAAAAGGCACAGAGTAGCAGAATGGATTAAAAAAGAAAATCCAACTGTATGCTGCCTACAGGAAACTCATCTAAGTAACAAGGATAAAAACAAATTCAAAGTGAAAGGCTGGAAAACAATACTCCAAGCAAATAACATCCAAAAAAAAGCAGGTGTAGCAATACTCATATCGGATAATGCTGACTACAAGACAGGAAAAGTACTCAGAGACAAAAATGGCCATTTCATAATGGCTAAGGGGACACTGAATCAAGAAGACATAACAATTCTTAATATATATGCACCAAACCAAGGAGCACCAAAATATATAAGACAGCTACTTATTGATCTTAAAACAAAAACTGACAAAAATACAATCATACTTGGAGACCTCAATACACTGCTGACGGCTCTAGATCGGTCATCCAAACAGAGAATCAACAAAGACATAGTGGCCTTAAACAAAACACTAGAGCACCTGGATATGATAGATATCTACAGGACATTTCATCCCAAAGTGACTGAGTATACATTTTTCTCCAGTGTACATGGATCATTCTCAAGAATTGACCATATGTTGGGCCACAAAAACAACATCAGCAAATTCAGAAAAATTGAAGTTGTACCAAGCATATTTTCTGATCATAAAGCCTTGAAACTAGAATTCAACTGCAAAAAAGAGGAAAAAAATCCCACAAAAATGTGGAAACTAAACAACATACTTTTAAAAAATGAATGGGTCAAAGAAGAAATAAGTGCAGAGATCAAAAGATATATACAGACTAATGAAAATGACAATACGACATATCAGAATCTATGGGATGCAGCAAAAGCAGTGATAAGAGGGAAGTTCATATCACTTCAGGCATATATGAACAAACAAGAGAGAGCCCAAGTGAACCACTTAACTTCCCACCTTAAGGAACTAGAAAAAGAAGAACAAGGACAACCCAAAACCAGCCGAAGAAAGGAGATAATAAAAATCAGAGCAGAAATAAATGAATTAGAGAACAGAAAAACTATAGAAAAAATTAATAGAACAAGGAGCTGGTTCTTTGAAAAGATCAACAAAATTGACAAACCCTTGGCAAGACTTACCAAGGAAAAAAGAGAAAGAACTCATATAAACAAAATCCAAAATGAAAGAGGAGAAATCACCACGGACACCGTAGATATACAAAGAATTATTGTAGAATACTATGAAAAACTTTATGCTACTAAATTCAACAACCTAGAAGAAATGGATAAATTCCTAGAAAAATACAACCTTCCTAGACTGAGTCAAGAAGAAGCAGAAAGCCTAAACAGACCTATCAGTAGAGAAGAAATAGAAAAAACCATTAAAAACCTCCCCAAAAATAAAAGTCCAGGCCCTGACGGCTATACCAACGAATTTTATCAAACATTCAAAGAAGACTTGGTTCCTATTCTACTCAAAGTCTTCCAAAAAATTGAAGAAGAAGCAATACTTCCAAACACATTTTACGAAGCCAACATAACCCTCATACCAAAACCAGGCAAGGATGGCACAAAAAAAGAAAACTACAGACCAATATCTCTAATGAATACAGATGCTAAAATACTAAACAAAATACTAGCAAATCGAATACAACAACATATTAAAAAAATAATACATCATGATCAAGTGGGATTCATCCCAGAATCTCAAGGATGGTTCAACATACGTAAAACAGTTAATGTAATACACCATATCAACAAAACAAAGAACAAAAACCACATGATCTTATCAATAGACGCAGAAAAGGCTTTCGATAAAATACAACACAATTTTATGTTTAAGACTCTCAACAAAATGGGTATAGAAGGAAAATATCTCAACATGATAAAGGCCATATATGATAAACCATCAGCTAACATCATATTAAATGGCACTAAACTGAAGGCTTTCCCCCTTAAATCAGGAACAAGACAGGGTTGTCCACTCTCTCCACTCTTATTTAATGTGGTACTAGAGGTTCTAGCCAGAGCAATCAGACAAGACAAAGAAATAAAAGGCATCCATATCGGAAAAGAAGAAGTAAAGGTATCACTTTTTGCAGATGATATGATACTATACATCGAAAACCCCAAAGAATCCACAAAAAGACTACTAGAAACAATAAGCCAATACAGTAAGGTCGCAGGATACAAAATTAACATACAGAAGTCAATAGCCTTTCTATATGCCAACAATGAAACAACTGAGAAGGAACTCAAAAGAATAATCCCCTTCACGATTGCAACAAAAAAAATAAAATACTTAGGAATAAACATAACAAAGAATGTAAAGGGCTTATATAATGAAAACTATAAACCATTGTTAAGGGAAATCGAAAAAGATATAATTAGATGGAAGAATATACCTTGTTCTTGGCTAGGAAGAATAAATATAATCAAGATGGCTATATTACCCAAAGCAATATACAAATTTAATGCAATTCCCATCAAACTTCCAATGACATTTTTTAAAGAAATAGAGCAAAAAATCATCAGATTTATATGGAACTATAAAAAACCCCGAATAGCCAAAGCAATCCTAAAGAAAAAGAATGAAGCTGGGGGCATTTCAATACCTGACTTCAAACTCTATTATAGGGCCACGACAATCAAAACAGCATGGTATTGGCAGAAAAATAGACACTCAGACCAATGGAACAGAATAGAAAGTCCAGAAATAAAACCACATATATATAGTCAAATAATTTTTGATAAAGGGGCCAACAACACACAATGGAGAAAAGAAAGCCTCTTCAATAAATGGTGCTGGGAAAACTGGAAAGCCACATGCAAAAGAATGAAACTGGACTACAGTCTCTCCCCCTGTACAAAAATTAACTCAAAATGGATCAAAGATCTAAACATAAGACCTGAAACAATTAAGTACATAGAAGAAGACATAGGTACTCAACTCAGGGACCTGGGTTTTAAAGAGCATTTTATGAATTTGACTCCAATGGCAAGAGAAGTGAAGGCAAAAATTAATGAATGGGACTACATCAGACTAAGAAGTTTTTGCTCAGCAAGAGAAACTGATAACAAAATAAACAGAAAGCCAACTAAATGGGAAATGATTTTTTCAAACGACAGCTCAGATAAGGGCCTAATATCCAAAATATACAAAGAACTCATAAAACTCAATAACAAACAAACAAACAATCCAATAAAAAAATGGGAAGAGGATATGAATAGACACTTCTCCCAGGAAGAAATACAAATGGCCAACAGATATATGAAAAGATGCTCATCTTCTTTAGCTATTAGAGAAATGCAAATCAAAACGGCAATGAGATACCACCTCACACCTGTTCGATTAGCTGTTATTAGCAAGTCAGGTAACAGCAAATGTTGGAGAGGCTGTGGAGAAAAAGGAACCCTCATACACTGTTGGTGGGAATGTAAAGTAGTACAACCATTATGGAAGAAAGTATGGTGGTTCCTCAAAAAACTGAAAATAGAACTACCTTATGACCCAGCAATCCCTCTACTGGGTATATATCCCAAAAACTCAGAAACATTGATACGTAAAGACACATGCAGCCCCATGTTTATTGCAGCATTGTTCACAGTGGCCAGGACATGGAAACAACCAAAAAGCCCATCAATAGATGACTGGATAAAGAAGATGTGGCACATATACACTATGGAATACTACTCAGCCATAAGAAATGATGACATCGGAACATTTACAGCAAAATGGTGGGATCTTGATAACATGATACGAAGCGAAATAAGTAAATCAGAAAAAAACAGGAACTGTATTATTCCATACGTAGGTGGGACATAATAGTGAAACTAAGAGACATTTATAAGAGTGTGGTGGTTACGGGGGGGAGGGGGGAATGGGAGAGGGATAGGGGGTGGGGAGGGGCACAAAGAAAACAAGATAGAAGGTGACAGAGGACAATCTGACTTTGGGTGGTGGGTATGCAACATAATTGAACAACAAGATAACCTGGACTTGTTATCTTTGAATATATGTATCCTGATTTATTGATGTCACCCCATTAAAAAAATAAAATTATATAAAAAAAAAAAAACTTTTTATATAAAAATTTTAAAAGAAAAAAATATTTTAAAGCTAGTGATATAGTCCCCACAATATATTAGGTAATTATCTAGTACTTTGAGACAAACCCACAAAATTATTGCATGCTATTTGGGAAATAAAGTATGCTTTGTGTTAAAGGAATGTCTACTCTCCAAAGTACATTGAAATATATTAGATAATTCTTTTTGAAATTGAGAATTAAAGCATAAATTGAGCAGGAGAAATTATGAACTATAAGACCTCAAGGGGACCTTAGAGATCACCTAGTCCAGACTTACTTCAAAGACAAAAAAAAAATTCAGATTTCCTTACCGATACATCACCTACTCTTGATCTACAGGATAAATCACTCTGTATTTGTTTTCTGATGGTTTAAAATTATGACTCATTATTCTTAAATCTGGTAAATAAAGGGGAAGAATCAACTATTTTTCTTAGCTTTACTGTCCTAACTATAATTGAAGGTAACAAATATAGTTGATATGGGAAGGTGCTTCATGGGATAATTCCAGCTAATCAATGAAGAAAAATTGATAGAAAAAAATCTCCCTGGCTGATTAGCTCAGTGGTAGAGCATTGGCCCAGCATGTGTATGTCCCGGGTTCAGGGCACACAATTTTCAGTGAGGGCACACAAGAGTAGCTCCTTTTGCTTCTCCATCCCTCCTCCTCTTACTTCTCTCTCTCTCTCTCTCTCTCTCTTTCCCTCCTGCAGCCATGGTTCAACTGGAGTGAGGTGGCCCCTGGCGCTGAGGATGGCTCCATAGCCTCTGCCTTAGGCACTAAGAAAAGCTTGGTTTTGGTTGCTGAGCAATGTCCCAGATGGGCAGAGCAGAGCATGGTCCCCTAATGGGCTTGCCAGGTGGATCCCAGTCATGGCACATGTGGGAGTCTGTCTCTGTCTCCCCTTCTCTCATTGAATAAAAAAAATAAATCACCATATTTCAATTATAATGAAATAATGGATCTAGTTGATAATTGTCAATGACCACTAAAATCATTAAGTTAAAAGCTGATGGGGAACTTGATAAATCAAGCTGACCTCATAGTTCAATTTTAGTATCAGAAAAAGAGACAAACAGATATTATATGCCTCCTAACTGGTTCACATAGAAAATATACAGTATCACCTATGAAGGATATTTTAAGAAGAAGAAAACAAAAACAAAAATGACCAATCCTCTAGAGCTATATATCAATTTATAGGACATACAGAGTTTAAATGAACATGTTAAATGACACCATGAGGATAAAATGAGCAAAAGTCAGAATGTGGGAAACTACCTGACAAACAACCAACTTTCGTCAACTAATAACTTTGAAAGAGTGAGAATCTATAGGTTCAAAGGGACTTAAAAAAACAAGTAACTAATTACAGTGTGTAGCACTTTGTACACATTGTACAGATTCTTAATTTCAACAGATCAGCTGTTAAAATAATGTTATGAGACAATCAGGGATATCCGAACACCGGCTACGATGTGGGTGATATTAGAAATTAGATATTTTAAGTGTGATAATTAATGGTTTTGTGGCTATGTTTTTGAGAAATCCTTATGGAGATTCATACTTAAGCATTTATAATTTAAATATTATGACTTCCAATTTTGTTTCAAAATAACATGGGGCAAAGGTCCAGGAAAGAAATCAATGAGGAGAATAGTAGAAATAAGATTGACTATGTCTTGATAACTGTTGAGTCTGGGTGATGGGTGGGAATTTAATATACTACTCCCTTTATTTTTTAATATGTTTGAAATTTCCCTTACAAACTTTTAAGCATTGTTTTTAAGAGATTGAGGTAACAATGCTCCAACCAACTGAGCTATGCAGCCAGGGCTTAATTTTTTTTTAAATGATTGGTTTTTAGAGAGAGAGAGGAAAGGAGAGAGAGGGGAGGGGAAAAGGGAGAAAGGGCAGGGGAAGGGAGAAAGAGAGGGGAAAGGAAGGGAGAGAGAGAGGGGAGGGGAAGGGAGAAAGAAAGGGAGGGGAAGGAAGAGAGAGAAGAGAGGGGAAGGGAAACATTCCTTTGTTACTCCACTCAGTCTTGCATTTATTGGTTTCGTCTCGTGTGTGCCCTGATCAGGATTGAACCCCCAACTTTGTCATTTTGGGACAATGCTCTAACCAACTAAGCAACTGGCCATGGCACTTTTTGTCTCTGTGAATTTGCATATTCTAAGCATATCATATAAGTAGGATCGTACAGTATGTATCTTTTGGCATCTGGCTTATTTCACTTAGCACAATGTTTTCAAGGTTCATCTATGTTGTAGCAGGTATCAAATTTTTATTCCTTTTTAAGGCTGAATAATATTCCGTTGTATGTATTTGCCACATTTTGCTTATCCACTCATTTGCTGATTGCATATATATTGTTTACACTCTTTGGTTATTTGAATAATGCTGCTATGAATGTGGGTCTAAAAGTCTCTGTTAGAGGTCCTACTTTCAATGCTTTTGAGTGTACAGTGGTCCCTCACCTATCGCGGGGGTTAGGTTCCAGAGCCCCCATGATAGGCGGTAATCCATGAAGTAGCGACCTTCTATTTATTTTATTATTTAGATATATTTTAAGGCTTTATAAACCCTCCCCACACTCCTTTCCCACACAGCTATTAACCTTTCCCACACTCTTATAAACACTTCCTATGCTCTTAAACACTTTCTAAATAATTAAGATAATAAATATATAAAATACCTATATACCGCAAAATCCTACAACATAGCAAAAAATCCATGATACAAAATTATATATATACAATTTAAAAATCCATGATGCAGTGAGACCACTAAAAGTGAACCGCGATATGGCAAGGGACGACTGTATAACTAAAAATGAAATTGCTGGGTCATATGGTAATTCTACATTTAACTTTCTGAGAAACCCAACAGCATCTACTATTTTATATTTCTACCCATAATGCACAAGGATCCCAATTACTCTACAACCTCACCAACAGTTGTTAATTTCCTTTATTTTTTTATAATAGCCATTCTAATGGATGGAAAGTGGTACTCATTTTTAATGTTTTTAATGTTCATTTGTGGTTTTGATTTGCATTTCCCTAATAACTAGTGATGTGCAACTTTTCATGTGCTTATTGACCACATGTATATCTTGTTTGGAGAAGGATCTATTCCTTTGTTCATTTTTGAATTGGGTTGTTTGGCTTTTTGTTGTAGTTGTAGGAGTTCTTTATGTAGTCTAGATAGTGATTCCTTATCAGATAGATGATTTGTAAATATGTTTTCCCATTCTGTGGGTTGTCTTTTCACTTTCTTGACAGTGTCCTTGCTGCACAAAATTTTTAATGTTGATGAAGTCCAGTTTATCTAATTTTTCTTTTGTTACCTGTACTTTTGTTGTCATAGCCAAGAAATCATCATGAAACTCAACATCATGTAGATTTTCCCCTCTGTTATTTCCTCAGTTATAGAGTTTCAGGTCTTTGATCCATTTTGAGTTAACTTTTGAATATGGTATAAGGGTCCAACTATTTTGCATGTAGATATCCTATTTCCCCAGCACTGTTTGTTAAAAATAAGATAAAGTTTTGATTTAAGAAAATTTAAAACTATAGTTACATAAATTTCTATGTAAAAACATAGTGAAAGATCTGGAAATATACACACTACACTGTTAATAGTGATTACTTCTGGAAAGGAAAACTATTGCAAAGAATATACATAGAGCTACAGTTTCTGCACTCTATGTAATGTAAAGAGTGTTTAGATTGTTTACAAGCACATATGTATACATAACATATAATTTTTAAAAGATAATTGTGGTATGTTCTTTCCTTTTTATTTTTAAGATAAAGTTGGTTGGATGTCAAAGCATGGAATGAATAGGCCAAGGGTCAATATTTTGGCAGGCTAGACGTCCAAATGCAACAAAAACTCTGAAGCAAGAGAACTCTAGTGTGGGAACAAATTAACAGATCTCAAGGGTAATCCTATTTGTCCAGATAATCTGGCAGTAGCAATAGTAAATAGAGATAGTTAAGAAGACTTAGTCCTAATTCTTAACCTTCCACCTATCTCCTTGACTTATTTTGTTTTTAATGTTCAGATATATTTGGATAGCTTGTGTTTTGCTTATACATGTAAGAGGTAACTAAAGATGCAGCAGTACCTGTGAGCTTTGCCAGAAGCTCTGACCAGGCGGTGACGCAGTGGATAGAGCGTCGGACTGGGATGCGGAGGACCCCGGTTCGAGACCCTGAGGTCACCAGCTTGAGTGCGGGCTCATCTGGTTTGAGCAAAGCTCACCAGCTTGGACCCAAGGTCACTGGCTTCAGCAAGGGGTTACTCAATCTGCTGTAGCCCCACGGTCAAAGCACATATGAGAAAGCAATCAATGAACAACTAAGGTGTCCCAACGAAAAACTGATGATTGATGCTTCTCATCTCTCTCCATTTCTGTCTGTCTGTCCCTATCTATCCCTCTCTCTGGCTCTGTTAAAAAAAAAAATCTTGCCTGACCTGTGGTGGTGCAGTGGATAAAGCATCGACCTGGAAATGCTGAGGTCGCTGGTTCGAAACCCTGGGCTTGCCTGGTCAAGGCACATATGGGAGTTGATGCTTCCAGCTCCTCCCCCCTGTCTCTCTCTCTCCTCTCTGTCTCTCTCTGTCCTCTCTAAAATGAATAAATAAAAAAAGTAAAAAAAAAAAAAAAAGAACTTATTAAAAAAAAAAAAATCTTGACCCCTAACGCTGAGGTTCTTGTACTCTTGAAGGGAGGTGTAAGAAGTGAGCAAAACCACAGAAAAGCATGACCTAGCTCCTGGTATGTCAGTTTTACTGAAGAAGAAGAAGAATAAAGGGGAGAATTAAGTAATTTAAACCTTTGAGTAGTGAGTTTTTTCATGCTCGCTGACCCCTGAGAGTGAGTTTCTTTTTCAAAAAATGAAATTAGTTCTAGTTAGTTTTATTAACTTAAAGACATGTTTGTTTGATAACCAATTTATGGAAACAAGAACATACATTTGCCATATAAAATGTTGCCTTACACATTTTTAAGATAAATCAATCATACTCTGGATGGTCAGGAGGCACGAGGACATATATGAATGTTCGAATTACTCAAAGGTTTAATTTGTGAGTAAAAGCATTTTAAATTATATCAACATCTACAATAGAATATGATATAAATATTGTATGATTTTTTAAAAGAGAAAATAGAACAGGAGACTTTTTCACTAGCCCTTTAAGGCTATAATTTTATAGGGTATTGGTCTGTGCCTCTACACTGGTAAGAGTTCTCTGGTAAAACAAGTTGAGGGGACTCCCTTAAATGGTTAAGAAAGGCAGATGGAATCTGGCAAAGAACAACCTGGAACAACTGATAGACAATTAAATAACATGTGGCTGCTATGAACATATATGGCCATTCTCCTGAAATGATTGACCAGCCCTGTAAGATTGTACAACACTGATCAAAATAATGACCAGATAAAACAAGTGCGTTTCCATGTGTGGCTTTCCCAACAGGATTGTTCTCATCTCGAGAGAATGGGACCCTCTAAATTAAAGTCTTTATCTACTATGAATTTTTTTTTCCTTTCCTGGAGTCATTTATCACAAGTGTTTGTCTTACTGTTTTCTAATTCAAGTTCAAATACAAAATTTTACATTTAAAACTTGCAGAAGTTGAATATCTGGGTCCACTGTATATGGATGGATTTAATTTCTTGAAGAAAAATACAGAATTTTACTTATAATTAATTATTTTTAAAAATAGATGAAATAGATGTAAAACCTTCCTATCACATATAAGAAACTCCAGACAATATATAAATAAGAAGGTACATGCACACATACACAATGCTTTAAATGCATAGATAGAGTTTGAATATAATTTAAACAGTATTGAGTAGGGTTATTGCCTAAACGTATACCCAAACTTGTCACCAAGAAATAAAATTCAACATATAAGAATGCTTCCTTTGGTTTAATCAATGCAAGCACCACAGCAAGGATAATGTAATGAATGCTATCAATTACTGTGAATCAGTAAAACTTTTCTAATACATATTTTTTTAAAATTTGAAGTAATTCATGTATATGGTAACATATCAAATAATACAGAGATGTGTGAAGAAAACTTTAACAGTTACTCTTCTTTCTTCTCCATCTCCATTGCTCAAAATTTTATTGAGTGCCTATTAATGGGCCAAGCATGCTAAACTACATGAATACAGTAATGAACCAAACAAAGTTCTTGCCCTCATGGACTTATAGACTAATGTGAGAGCTAAACAAACACACAATAAATAATTCCACGTAACAGTAGGTGCTATGAAGAAATATAAAGATAGGTAAGGGATCCAGGAAGGTCTTTCTTAAGTGGTGATTTGAACAAAGAGTTGAAGGAACTGAAGGTGTAAGCCAAGTGAATACCAGGGGAGAGGTGTTCTCAGCTAAATGAACAAAGAGTGCAGCTCTGTGAGGTGGAATATGGTTAGCATGTTGGAGGAACAGCAAAAGGCCAGAGCATGTGAAGCAGAATGATCAAGGAGTTATCTTTTTATCCATTTATAGAAATCCTTTGTGTTTACCCTATATATTTATGCTACCAACCAGATACAGTTAAAATAATTTCTTTCATTTACTTTCACATTTTAGGAATTTTTTAAATTAAAAAGGATAAAATTTTAAATTGAATTTTTAAAAATTTACTTTCATAAATGTTATGCATGGTTCCAAATTCAAATCTACAAAACAAAGTATATTCAAAGAAGTTTCCATTCTTGTTCCCTCCAACCTATTCCTTCCCCTGAAGCTGAGAAACAATCTATGAACCTTCTTGTTTGTATGTACTGTATAGGAAATACACTTGTAATTCTCTCCATTTCTTCTCTGGAGGTAAATTGTAAAGATATAGAACACTTACTGAATTTGAGTCATCTTTGCACAGGCACCATGCTGATCTTCTCTGTATCATTACAATTTTGGTATGTCTGCTGCTGAAGCAAGCACTAAGATATTAAGATTTTACATGGATAAAAGTTCAGAGGCAGGAAACTGCCTGAAAAGAGATGGCTTCCCATAGAGAGCCTTCTGTATTCTGGAGACACCATGAAGATACTAGGTGCCTGCGGAGACAGTAGGCTGCCTAGGGATAGACCAAAGTCATTGAAAAGAAGTGAAGGGGTAACTGCAGACTGGCATTGCCACTTCTCAGTCCACCTTAGGGCCTAGCTCTCCTTCAGCTTGTGTCCCATTCCTGCCGATATTCTATTGTACCGCAGAATGGATAAATAACAGTGCTTTAATGTTTGGGTTTTTAAATGAATTCTTTAGGCCTCCGAGAGCATAAGAATCCTTCATAGGCATGCAAAAATATTTGCTTGAGCAAACTCATGCCACAAATCAAAAAATGTTCCTTGGGGTATTGAAGTTTGAATTTTGCAATACTAGAGGGGGGAAAGGCATTCCAGAAGTCATTCTAATTTGTTCAAATTGAATAAACTCTTAGTTTTAAGGGAGAACAATATAGTTATTGTAAATTACTCCATACATACTAAGACCCTTATTTATTTATTTATTTATTTATTTATTTAATTTTAATTGAGAGAGAGAGAGAGAGAGAGAGAGAGAGACAGGAAGGGAGGGAAATGAGAAGCATCAACTCATAGTTGCATCACTTTCAATTGTTCAATGATTGCTTCTCATATGTGCCTTGCCCAGGAGGCTCCAGCTGAGCCAGTGACCCCTTGCTCAAGCCAGCAACCTTCTATTCAAGCCATCTACCTTGGGTTTCAAGCCATCACCTTTGGGCTCAAGCCAGCGACTGTGGGATCACGTCAATGATCCCATGCTCATACTAGGGACCCTGTGCTCAAGCTGGTGACCTCAGGATTTCAAACCTGAGACCTCAGCATTGCAGGTTGACACTTTATCCACTGTGCCACCACTGGTCAGGCAGACCCTTATTAATGAACAAAAATGTATTGAATGACTACTATGTTTAATACTCTGTCTTAGGCGCTGTGGAAGAAATAAATATAAATTAGACCTAATCCCTGCCCTTGAGAATCTTACCAGCTGTGCCAGTTATTAACTTGTGACTTCTCAGCTACAAATTTATCCTTCTCTATCTAGCTTGATTTATTCTCAAGCCCGACCCTGTAGGCATTTTTGCTCTGACACCTCGCAAAATATTAGGCTTTGCCAATAGAGGGCGATGGAGAGGCACTGTGAGCCTAGGCCAGGAGGAATGGACTTTTCTTTCTTGTGTACTTTTTCACCAGGGCATTGGTTAGTGGGAAATGACTGGCTACCTCCTCAGCAGGACTCATGTTCACTTGTGGCCCATACCGTTGGATTGCACTTTCCTGTGGTAACCATACCCTCTCTAAATTTCTAAGTTCTTCCTTAGTGTTCTCTCTTCCTTAGCCAAGGGTAGACACTATTCCCACGGTTGCTACTTCTATATCCTTAGAGTCCACTCTCCTTTTCTTTGACAGGTAGGCACCTTTTACTGGTTAATAATCTTTATATTAAATTTTACTTGTTCAAATTACTGATATGATTTTTGTCTCCTGATTGGTCCCTAGCAAATATACTAATGAATAAGGCCGGGGGGGGGGGGGGATAGATGTTAATTTAATAGAAATTCTGTGGGAGAAAGGCCATTTCTGCTTTAATCACAGCCCAAAGACCAAACGGCTCCAGAGATGTAGATCTATAGAATTATATATCGGTTTGGGTTGTATTCAGCTGCATATAACAGAAAACTGACTTTAGTGGCTTTACCAAATAGAGATTTATTTTATCATGTAATATAAAGTCCATAAATTGGCACTTAAGAGCTGCAGTAACTATTGAAGAAAATATTGAAGAACTCAGGTTTCTTTAGCTTCCGGTTTCTCCAACCTTCATGTGTGGCTTTTGTCCTCATGGGTGAAGGTTTCTGCTTCACCTCCAGGTGCTGGGTCCATATTCCAGGCAGGAAAAGGAAAGGGAAAAGGAAATGAGCCAGCTGAACCCATCCCCTTTCCAGACATTAAGGAGCCAATGCCAAGTAACTTCAACTCACCTGTTACTGACCGTCCGTAACTATAAGGGAACCTGAGAAGCTCAGTATTTTTAAACTGTGAACAGGGTTCTGTAAGAAAAAAGGAGAAAATGGATGTTGCACAGGCAGCTAATTGGGTCTGCTACAAATTAATTGAAAAATTAGTAAGTTGTTTTTGAGATGGGCAAGAGTCAGCAGAGGGCCTTGATTTCATATCTATACGCTTATTCATTTTCTTTTTATATAAAGTCTTTCTATATTATTTATTGACCATGACAGAAATTTTTCTCTCAATAACTAGCATATATTATCAGAAAAAAGATGGACTAATATCTATTTTATTAGTATATTGTCTTCATGTAACTCTTTAATATAAATTTTTAGCCCAGACCCTCAGGCCATCTGAGAGGACTTGGAAAGATATATTTATTTTCAATTTCTTACTGAATTATTGGAATTCACTTAATAAATATGCTATTCTAGTATATCAGATAGCATGAAAGTAGCCTAATAATATGTAAAGGAGTCAAAATGAAGTTTAAGGACAAAAATTTCTGCTCTAGAAAGTGATTTGTTAATAGATCTTGGAGTTTAGGTTTTAATTTAAGAGATCCCAATAAATTTTTTCTTTTAAAAAATTATTGATTGATTTATAGAAAGGAGAGAGAGAGAAGCAGGAAGCATCAACTCATAGTAGTTGCTTCCTGTATGTGACTTGACCAGGCAAGCCCAGGTTTTCACACTAGTGACCTCAGCATTCCAAGTCAATGGTTTATCCACTGCGCCACCACAGGTCAGGCTCCAATAAATCTGTTTGAAACAAATCATCTCATCTCTTTCATCCTAGGTCAACAATAAAGTATTTACTGAATAGGTTAATCTCTTTTCTTAAGCTCTTTCCCTTATCATATACCACAGAACTTAGTCCTAGAACACACTGATTTGTATTTTTCTTGTTTTTTTATATACCTTTGTCCAATTTTTCTTATACCCCAGTTATATTGTAAACTGTTATCAATACATTTTCCTCATAAGACAAACTGATAACAAATGAAGGCAAATAATAAGAAACAAAAACTTTTATAAGAAAAGCAATATTATAATGGAGCCCAGAATTTTATTTTTCTTTTGTATGACAAACACAGAGAGAGTCAGAGAGAGGGACAGACAGACAGGAAAAGAGAGAGACGAGTAACATCACTTCTTTGTTGTGGCTCCTTAGTTGTTCATGGATTGATTTCTTATATGTGCCTTGATGGGGGGGGGGGGGCTACAGCAGACCATGTGACCCCTTGCTCAAGCCAGCGACCTTAGGCTCAAGCTGGTGAACATTGCTCAATCCAGATGAGCCCGCGCTCAAACTGGCGACCTCGGGGTCTTGAACCTGGGTCCTCCACATCCCAGTCCGACGCTCTATCCACTGTGCCACCGGCTGGTCACATGAGCCCAGAATATTTTTGACTTGCATTTCTGATTTTCATTTCTACAAACAGTATTTTTTGTATCACACTAGTGTGAGAAGATGGGTGAAAATTTCACTATTAAAGTGAGAACTTTCAAAAGTAAATAATTTAAGCATCTTTCCATATGTTTGGGTTAGAATTACCTTGTACGAGTTTTAACAATAACAGCCCTACTCCATCTCATTACTTCAAGGAAAGGTGAGTCAGTTGTCAAGACATGTGCTTCTCTCCCTGTCTGGTTTGCTATGAGCTTTACCTGGAATTCTGAACTGAAATTCCCCATAGTAAGATCCTACTATGCTGCTGCCTCCAAACAGAACTTAAAGAAGTAGTGAATATTTGGTACACAGTATTTTTTCTTTCAGTTATCTACTGCTGTGTAACAAACTACCATAAAATGTAATAGTTTCAAACAACAACCCTTTTATTGCTCTTGACTCTGCAAGTCAGGAATTTGGGCAAAGCTGTGGGTCAGGAATTTGGGCAAGATTCATTTCTGTTCCATGTTGTGTTGGCTGGGAACATTTGACTAAAGCTAGAGAACCTAAGAGAGCCTCACTCACATGTCTGGGGCACCTTAGTTCTCTTTTATGAGGCTTTCTTCTGTCCATGTGGTTTCTCAGCATCTAATAGTCTAACTCATGTTTCTTGATATGGTGGCTGGCTTTCAAGAAAGAGGTATGGGACCTCTTAAGGTATAGTCCAAAATCACAAATTGCCACTTCCAATACATTCTCTTGGTCAGAGCAAGTCACAGGGTTAGCCCAGATTTAAGAAGGGACACAAGACTTCATGGCTTGAAGAATGAATGCAAAGGGGCTTGTAGGATAGGAGAAATTGTTGCAGATATATTAGAAGTGATTTTTCATACTTCTCTTTACCTCCCCATTTCTTTCTTCCCTGCACCATCATCAGCCAGGCTTATTAGATACTACGAAATTATGATGTTTCATAATTTAACATACCTCCACAGTCTAAGAAAAAATACTGAATCAAATACCTCACAAAAAGTTCTCTATTCATCTTTATAGTCTCAGTGTACTCCTCTCAGAAGGTGCCTTTTTTATTCAAACTTCCTCAGTGTAAATAATCACCCTCTATCAACATGGGTTGGTGTCATTCAAGATACACAAAGTCTGAGTAAAGTGATCGAAAGCATCTTGGAGACACGGCCATGTTAAGCCCTCAACTATCTAGGCTGCACTTTAGAACCCTATATCCAGTTTCTAGCCTCCAGCCTGTGTGAGGTGGATATGCTTTCTCATTCTTTAAAGTCTATCTTCCTCCAATAAATAATTATTGGATCATTTTTCTCTTTCTCTCTTTCTGTTACACACACACACACACACACACACACACACACACACACACACACACCATTCTCAAAGATACAACATCCGTTCTTTGAACACATAATATTCTTCATAAATATTTAGACTCTAACTGATAGAACCCACAAAGGACCTAGTCTCTCCTCTTATAGGCCAGTTCATCTGCTTACTGACATGTTGACAGTGCAGGGCCTGAACTTAGATTTCACCTCTCCATGCCATAGACCTCTGTCCATGTGTACCCTGGAAGTGATCCTGTTAGGAAGCCTAACTTGTCTTGTGCCTCCTCAACAGTTACTACTACTGATTTAAGGTTGGACAGGTAGAAACTTTTCTTTATCTCCATATACAAATCCATTTAGAATCTTTTTTCCCTTAAGAGGACCTATTTGAAGTATAAGTCATATATAATGGTTAATTTTATGTATCAACTTGGCTGCCCAGGGAGGTGCCTAGATTAAACAAAATTTCTGGGTGTGTCTATGCAGATGTTTTTGGATGAGATTGGCATTTGAATCTGTGGACTCAGTGAAATAGAAGTTCAATAAAAGCCATTTTCTCTGAGACATTTCTGTATTCAACTAAAGAACATAATTTGTCCAAAGTTAGCAAAAGCTGGTGTTAAAGTTTGGTAGGTTTTGAAAATATTCAGACGTGAAATACACGAAAACCCCTTAATTCTTCCAATCATAGAGCTGTAAGAAAAATTGACTTCCCTCTTCATCAAGAGCCAACTTTGTGCCCCAATTCACAAAACTCTTAGATGTATTCATTTGCTCATTCCTTTGTCCCAGTACTTCTTTCATCAAAAGAAGTCAGGTCCTCTTTCATCCAGAGGATTAACCATACTTCTGGAATCCTTTTCCAGATTCCTTTCAAGAAATGTATTCACTTTGCTGGGGATCCTAATTTGTTCTGTCAAGTAATGAATGAACTTTTTTTTCCCCACACAGAGTGTCCTATTTCACAGGGCAGAATCACCAAGAAGGGGACCCCTCTACTGAAGAGCAACTAATAAGAGGCCAAATCTCACCAAGTGTCAATTGAAAGAAAAAGTAGCACTTTCCTTCTCTGGCTCAGATCAAAACCTGTTTATTTCTCTCTTCCAGGGCTAGTTTTCAACACCTTTTTGTCTCTCCTTAATCAAACCCTGTCCACCAGCCCATCATCGGATGGCTGTCAATGTCCTTCCCAACTGGTAACCAATAAAGTTGTTACAAAGTGACCTTGAGCGTCTTCCCTACTGGACCGGATTCCCCGCCTTCTCCATCCGGGTGCCGCTGAGCGGATAAGAGCCGGTCCGCGCCTGCGCGTTCAGCCCCACTCCTTCGACCTCTGCCGCCGCTGCCACCGCCGCAACCTCCCGGGAAGGTAAGCCGAGGGCGCCGGAGCAGGGCCTGGCCCAGGCCGAGCGGCGCCCACAGGGACCCATTCATTCCGCTGGCGCCTCGCGGGGCGCGGGGCCCAAGCTGACAGCGTGCGCCAGAGACTGCGGCTCCTGGCGGGGAGGACAGGCCCTCGGAGGGCACTTGACCTTAAGCCTCTTTTCCTCCGTAGAGAGAAAGCGGGAGAGGAGCCCACGTCGCCTGTCACCCAAGTCCTCCAGCCGCGCCGCCCCCAGGACTGTAAGATGTTCGCCTGCGCCAAGCTCGCCTGCGCCCCTGCTCTGGTGCGTAGCCTGGCTGGGCGGGGGACTGAGGGCCCGGCCTGTTGGCCGGGAGCGTCCACGTTGCTGAATGGGCCACCTCCCGGCGGCGCACGCCGCCCTGTCTGGACAGTTCGCCCTCGCCCCTCACACTTGTGTCCTTTCCCCCCTTCCTCCTACTCCTGGCGCGCCTCTCTGCTCCTTCCCTCCGCCGGGGCGGTGGGGGGCCGCCGAGGCCTAGCTGTCAGGCCCCGAGCGGGGTAGGTCAAGCCCTCCTTCCCTCCGGGTCCGGAGTGGCCCACCCCCGCCGCGGGGGCGCTGGTGTGTTGGGGTCTGCGCTCAGGTTGGGGTGCTGGGAGGGACGTGGCGGGCCGCCGAGGCCCAGTTCCCAGCAGCAGCGCTCACCATTGCTGTCTGTAGGTCAAACGCGCTGCTACGGAGGGAGGGACTTTGCTTCACCCTGTGTGGGTGGAGGAAGGTGGCGAGGAGCTGCAAGTCTTTCTTCCTGCCTCTAGAATGTTATTTCCAGGACCAAATTTTGAAGGCTTTAGGTGAAGTGAAGATTTGGGGGATTTGTCTTTGAGAATCAGATCTTGGTTCGAAGAGATTTTTCTGTGACCTTAGTTTAGTGGACACTCAAGGGCAGGCAGAGCACCTAGGCTGGAATCTGTCCTTATGGTCAGAGTATTTTACCGATTATTCTTATTCTGATGTAGAATTGCTTGAACTGCGTTTTAATGTTATGATTAATAGACATATTGGTATATATTGGAAAATGTGGGAGCTCATATTAACTAATGGGCTATTTTAAATAAGAAACTGTTATTGTGACACTCCTAATATACTCACTTGTTGGTCCACCTAAACTTACCAAACAATGTGTAGTGTTTATTGCCATTTTTCTGATCTCAGTTCGGCACTACAATAATGACATTTTAAAAGCAATACATATTTTTTTAAATGTTCTTCAAAATTTCAAGTATATTACAAATAGCTTTTGAGACCAGCTTTAAAATGTCATTAGCAACTTTAAAATTATTAAAACTGGTCATTATTGAAAATAACCAAACAGCCAAGATAAGTGTCAATACAAAAAAGTTATGAACTTTTGAGTCAATTTTGCTGCTTGCTTTCTTAGAGTTCATGGTGCAAGATGGGTCATTGAAGTCTTATCTATATCGTTTACTTATTACATGGAATCTTCTTTTATTAATAGATCCGAGCTGGATCCAGAGTTGCATACAGACCAATTTCTGCATCAGTGTTATCTCGACCAGAGGCCAGGACTGGAGAGGTAATAGTAGCAATCACAGAAATTAAATGACACTCCTAAGTCTTAGGGTTTGAGTCAAGTGAAGAAAAAGAAAAAAGTTTTTGATTAAAGTTTTGATAAAATGAAGAAAATCTCATTAATGAATGGCTTGAAGGCAATCCTTTCTACACTTTTATTAAAAAAAAAAATGTGCAGAAGATTAGCCAATAAAATAAACTTTTGTACCCCAAATTTACCCACCCAATTTGGCTAAGACATATTGTCAGTTTGTATATTTAAATATATAGGTTTGAGCAGCTTATATTTAAGATTATAATAGTTTTAGTTTTTGAAAGCCTACTCTGTTAAAAAGCATATGCATATATATTGTTTCTAAATTTTCAACAATTTTATAGGGTGTAGATACTGTTATTCCTGTTGTATAAGAGTGGAATTATTTTAAGCCCGTGAATTTTCTATTGTGCCAAACCACCTCCTATTCAAACTTGGCTATAAAATAGAAAACTAGTTATCATTTTGATGTATAGTAATTAAAATAGCTAACTGTGATTACTGATTTGACCTTTGCCTTTATTTCCTGTTCTCTAGGGCTCTACAGTATTTAATGGGGCCCAAAATGGTGTGTCTCAACTAATCCAAAGGGAGTTTCAGACCAGTGCAATCAGCAGAGACATTGATACTGCTGCCAAATTTATTGGTGCAGGTGCTGCAACAGTAGGAGTGGCTGGTTCTGGTGCTGGTATTGGTACAGTCTTTGGCAGCCTTATCATTGGTTATGCCAGGTAATTTTTGTTGCCAAATAAGAGCATGCTTGAAATAGTTGGAAACTTAGCAAACTAGTGAAATAGTAATAGCTACTTTGCATTAAGTGTCTACTCTGTGTCTTGTATTTTGGGGGCTTTGCACGCAGTATCTTACCTCCCCACAATACCCGTTGGAGATATACTCTGGAATATCTATGAAGGACTAGAGACATAGGTCTCAAAGTCATAGCTAGTAAGTGTCAGAAAATAAATTTTAACTCAGTTTGACTTCACAATCTGCACTCTTAAATTGTTAAGCTATACAGGAATATAACTAACAGCACATTCATTTAAGACCTTATTTCTAAACTATCAGATCTTAAAAGGTATAAAACATACTTTCACAGGCATAAGAATGTCGACCCCCAAAATGGAAGAAGACTAACCATTTATATTGACATACAGAGAGACAGCTCTCCCTTTCTTCCCCATTTGCTTAAGATTGAGGAGAAAGGAATGTCAAAGGCAATGCAAAAAAAGACTAGGCAAATACTCTTCCAGTACTTTCCAAAGATCCTCACACAAGTAATCTGATTTTTAACATTTACCAAACATGGAAATTCAAATAGTATTTCAAAGTAACAATTAAATGTGTTGTGTCTCTTTTAGAAACCCTTCGCTGAAGCAGCAGCTGTTCTCATATGCTATCCTGGGATTTGCCTTGTCTGAAGCTATGGGTCTCTTTTGTTTGATGGTTGCTTTCTTGATTTTGTTTGCCATGTAACAGAAATTACTGCTTGAAATGTTGGCATTCATATTAATTACGGATATAATTCTGTGTACCTTACTGTGACTCCAAACACTGTAGCATTGGTGTCATGGAAACATACGTTATTTCCAAAGTCATTTCATTAAAGATGAAAACTTTAATTTTTGCTGTGAGTTGTACTTACCTAAA
Organism: Saccopteryx leptura; assembly: GCF_036850995.1. NCBI lineage: Eukaryota > Metazoa > Chordata > Mammalia > Chiroptera > Emballonuridae > Saccopteryx > Saccopteryx leptura. The sequence goes on along the minus strand of NC_089509.1, from coordinate 61,149,868 downwards.
TTTAGATTATCACAAAGAAGAAAATGCATTCAGGCAAATGTACTAGTCAGGGAGCACTGTAGCAATTGCCTCACTGATGAAAGAGATCCTAATGTAATTTTATGGGAATTCTTTTATGTAGTGTTCTGAACATTATAAATTATAGGGTTGTTTATTCATAAAAGGAGAAATGAACTGCTCACAAAAATTAAGGGATATTTTATAGCTTCATATTCATTTTGAAATATCCCCTAATTTTTGTGAGCAGTATATTTGCATGCTTGGAGCTTCTATGAAATGTGATTAATTAAATCAAGATAGTTAATTGCTCAAGGTGGTTTTGTGTTTTTAAGGGCTAATGTGAATTCAACATTTGGAAGCAGGATCGCCTTCCGAGAGTAACTTGGCTGGTCTTATACAGCTGGATCTAAAAATCATGTCAGCCTTTTAGGAATTGAACCCTTGTTTAATGGGGGTGGAAAGTAATTTTTACTTTTCAATAAGTCTGTGAGCAATTGTGTGTTTATAATGAATCTTAATCTCTCTTCTGAGAAGAAAATCTAGCAGCTAGTTTCTTGGTTAAACAAGGTCCTCATTAAAAACGAAATATCACAAAGTAAACCAAATTGGCTACATTTTTTAAAGCCAAAAATTGCTAAAGCATTGCTTATTATCATTGATACTAACATGTTTTTTTTTTTTTAATTTTTTTAATTTCATTTATTCATTTTAGAGAGGAGAGAGAGGGAGAGAGAGAGAGAGAGGAGAGAGAGACAGGGGGGAGGAGCTGGAAGCATCAACTCCCATATGTGCCTTGACCAGGCAAGCCCAGGGTTTCGAACCGGCGACCTCAGCATTTCCAGGTCGATGCTTTATCCACTGCACCACCACAGGTCAGGCCGATACTAACATGTTTATAGTAGGAGTCTTAGAAACATAGTTGGTTCAACAGTATTTTGTTTATAATAGTACATGTGACATCTTGGTCAAATTTTTCCTATTAAAAGGAAGAAAGTGGTGCTACTATAGAAAGATTGAGTTTTTCCCCTAGCAAATAAATTGTACTATTATATCATTTGTTATGTCCGTTTCAGGTTTCCGTGAAGGTTAGGATGACAATTAGGCAACCTACATTTTACTCCTTTAGTGTCCTCTGCCTAGTTTGATTTCAGCTGAGTCATCAAATACTAGGATTTCTCAGTGTGCCATGGGAAGACAACCTCCATCAAAAATCACCCAGGATGTCTGTTTAAAATGCAAATCCCCAGGTTCTGGACCTAGTGAACAAGAATCTTTGGCCATGAGACTCAGCCATCTACATTTTTAAAAAGGTTTCCCAGGTAATTTTTGTGCACACTTAGAAAATCACTAACTTATGCCTGACTGGTGGTGGCACAGTGGCTAGAGCGTCAACTTGGGATGCTGAGGAACCAGGTTTGAAACCCCAAGGTCACCAGCTTGAGCATGGCATCATACACATAATCCTATGGTCACTGGCTCAGCTGGAGCCCCCTGGTCAAGGCATATATGAAAAACAATCTAAACAATTCAAGTGCTGCAACTACAAGTTAATAATTCTCTCTCGCTCTCTTGCTAAAAGATCACTTACATATTTCTTTCCCACTGTTTTTAAAGTGAAATTAGTCCACAAAAAGCTAGAGCTAGAGTTACTACTTTTTAGTTGGTTAATCATCTAGTCCAGGGTTCCCCAAATTTTTTACACAGGGGGCCAGTTCACTGTCCCTCAGACCGTTGGAGGGATGGACTATAAAAAAAACTGAACAAATCCCTATGCACACTGCATATATCTTATTTTAAAGTAAAAAAACAAAACGGGAACAAATACAATATTTAAAATAAAGAACAAGTAAATTTAAATCAACAAACTGACCAGTATTTCAATGGGAACTATGCTTCCCTCACCACCAATGAAAGAGGTGCCCCTTCCGGAAGTGCAGTGGGGGCCGGATAAATGTGGCCCATGGGCCATAGTTTGGGGACCCCTGGTCTAGTCTATAACATTCCTGGAGCCTTCACTGGTTTTTGTACTACCCAGTATTTGAACTCGGCAATATAAATAAAAAGTACTGTATTTTATGACCCAGCAAATCCACACCTTGGCATATACCCCCAAAATTTAAAAATGAGTGTTCAAACAAATATTTGTATTTGATTATTCATAACACCACTATTCATAATAGCTAAAAGGTAGAAACGACAAGTTGTCTTAACTGATCAATGCATAAACAAATGTACATCCATATAGTGGAATATTACTCATTCATAAAAAGAACTGGGTACTGATCCATCCTACAACATGAATGAATCTTGAAAACATGGTAAGTGAAAGAAGCCAGACACAAAAGGCTGCATACTGTATGATTCCATTTACAATGGTGGGTAAAAGTAGGTAAAATTACCACCCATCATTACCTAAAAGATAAAGCATAGGATATGAGATAATAAATAAGAATAAGCTCACCTCACAACCATAAACCTACTTTTGCCCACCCGTGTATGAAATATCCAGAATAGGGAAATCCATAGGGAATGCAGCTTACCAGGGGCTGGGGGGATGGGAAAAACGGAGTGGCTGCTGACTGGGTATGGGGGTTCCTTTCTGGGTAATAAAAATATACTGGAACTCGATAGTGGTGATGACTGCACAATACTGTGAAGGTACTACATGCCACTGGATTGGTACACTTTGAAATACTAGTTAAAATGGCAAATATATTTCCCTACTATTAAAGTACTATTAACACAAAGTACAAAAGTATAAATCATACCAAATTCTATAAATCCTGGGAAAATACATAGATTAACTAGTCCTCTGCTCCAAGTTCATTTAAATTAAAACAACTTGTGTTTAAAAACAAAAGCTGTTCTTAGTGCTGGTTTGGTGGTTGGTTGAAGAGGCCTGAAACTCTGAATCTGGAACAGGTTTCTTGCAAGAGATTCCCCTGAGAACATCTGTAAGTGGAAAGGAAATATCTGGGCTATGGCTGCCTTCCATATTACTGGGCAAAAAATAATAATAATAATGTCTTTAGAAAGTCAGCATAGCCCTGGCCAGTTGGCTCAGTGGTAGAGCGTCAGCCTGGCGTGCAGGAGTCCAGGGTTCGATTCCCGGCCGGGACACACAGGAGAAGCGCCCATCTGCTTCTCCACCCCTCCCCCTCTCCTTCCTCTCTGTCTCTTCCCCTCCCGCAGCCAAGGCTCCATTGGAGCAAAGTTGGCCCTGGCACTGAGGATGGCTCTGTGGCCTCTGCCTCAGGCACTAGAATGGCTCTGGTTGCAACAGAGCAACGCCCCAGATGGGCAGAGCATCGCCCTCTGATGGGCATGCGGGTGGATCCCAGTCGGGCGCATGCGGGAATCTGTCTGACTGCCTCCCCGTTTCCAACTTCAGAAAAATAAAAAATTTTTTAAAAAGTCAGTATAACAGAAATACAACCACAACCTATTTTACCTAAAGGCAAAAGGACATTGAAAGGATCAGCATCCTGGAATGTATCCTATTATTTATTCATTCCCAGTAACAAGTTTCTGACATTGAAAGTGCCTCCCTGGAGCCTGACCAGGCGGTGGCGCAGTGGATTTAGGGTCGATCTGGGATGCTGAGGACCCAGGTTCGAAACCCTGAGGTAACCTGCTGGCTAGAGCACAGGCTCACCAGCTTGAGCTCAGGGGTTGCCGGCTGAGCATGGGATCATAAACATGACTCCATGGTTCCATGGTTGCTGGATTGAGCAACTGGTCACTAGCTCAGCTGGCATCTGCCCCCTGCCCCATCAAGGCTCCTATGAAAAAGTAATCAATGAACAACTAAGGTATTGCAGCTACCAGATGATGCTTCTCATCTCCCTCCCTTTAGATATAAAAGGAAAGTACTTCACTGGAATACATCTGCTCTGACATCTACTTTGTGTTCCATTTTTTACAGAAGTATCACCTCCCTTAGTTCATGATCTTTACAAATAAGTATTAATGGTACATGCTATTCTATTCTATTCTGTTCTATTCTTTATTTTATTTTAATTTTATTTGACAGAGACATAGAGAGAGGGACAGCCAGACAGGAAGGGAAAGAGATGAGAAGCATCAATTCTATGTTGCTGCACCTTAGTTGTTCAATGATTGCTTTCTCATATGTGCCCTGGGGTGGGGGTGCTACAGCAGAGTGAGTGACCCGTTGTTCAAGCCAGCGCGACCTTGGGCTTCAAGCCAGCAACCCTTGGGCTCAAGCCAGCGACCCCACACTCAAGCTGGTAAGCCCATGCTCAAGCCAGGGACCTCAGGGTTTGGAACCTGGGTCCTCTGCATCCCAGTCCAACACTCTATCTACTGTGCCACCTCCTGGCTGGTACATGCTTTTTACCAGCTTACTTTCTAAACAAGCCAATGAGATGTTATTTTCACATCAAATACCAAATGAATTCATGTTGATAAGAGTTTGGTCTATTTAAAAAGTCCAACAGGTGAGAGTACCCAAAAGAGGAAGAATGCCAATTCAATTATATGTATTCAGAATATTATTCCCAACAGTATTTCATCTTTTTCAGTCAGTTTTGGGTTTTTTTGGTATTAAGTTGTTACTTTTTCACAGTACAGAAATGTGATTTTTTGTTTGTTTTAAGATTTTATTGATTTTACAGAGAGAGGAAAAGGGGTAGGGAGCAAGAAACATCAATTCATACTTGCTTCAGTTTAGTTGTTCATTGATTGCTTGACATATGTGCCTTGACCAGGCAAGCCCAGGGTTTCGAACTGGCAACCTCAGCATTCCAGATCAACACTCTATCCACTGCACCACCACACAGGCCAGCCAGAAATGTGATATTTTTTTATTTCTTTGGGTTTAACTTAAAATACAGATGTGAGTATGAAATGTATGTTTGAACTAAAGACAAACTTGCCATCTAGCCACAAACACTAGATATGTATAGAAATAACTAAAACTCGCCCTGGCCGGTTGGCTCAGCGGTAGAGCGTCGGCCTAGCGTGCGGAGGACCCGGGTTTGATTCCCGGCCAGGGCACACAGGAGAAGCGCCCATTTGCTTCTCCACCCTTCCGCTGCGCCTTCCTCTCTGTCTCTCTCTTCCCCTCCCGCAGCCAAGGCTCCATTGGAGCAAAGATGGCCCGGGCGCTGGGGATGGCTCTGTGGCCTCTGTCTCAGGCGCTAGAGTGGCTCTGGTCGCAACATGGCGACGCCCAGGATGGGCAGAACATCGCCCCCTGGTGGGCAGAGCGTCACCCCATGGTGGGCGTGCCGGGTGGATCCCGGTCGGGCGCATGCGGGAGTCTGTCTGACTGTCTCTCCCTGTTTCCAGCTTCAGAAAAATGCGAGAAAAAAAAAGAAATAACTAAAACTCAAAGTAGAATGGTGAGTTCCAGAAGAATGGCAGTTGGTACTTATATGTTCAGAGTGGGTAGAAAGAATTTCCAGTGATAAAATCATGAAGAAATGTGATTTGTCTACAAATTAAGATAAACCTTAGGGAACTGGCTGAATGAAGACAGGTCAGAAGAAGGGGATATCTTGGCTAGTGGACAGTACCAGGAAAGGTATGTGAGAAATAAAAGAGCTGTCTGGGAATGGGAAGGAAATAGTGAGATAGTCTGCAAAGGTAGTCTGGGGCCAAAGTATATAAACTGGCAGATATGAGAGTGTGGATTTTATTCTGGTAACCACAGCCAGCCTTTGAAGGTTTAGAGCAGCGTGTTAGAAAGGTATAAGACCAGTGTGTAGAAGGACTAGGGCCAATAACAATCAGTGGTTGCTATAGTAGCTTTGCTGAGAGGTAACGAGGGCCTCATCTAGGATGGTGGCGAGTGTTTTTTTTTTTAAGAGAATCTACAAAAGTATCAGGATTTGATATCTAGATTTTGGGAATTAATTAGGGGAGGAGAGGGTGTATACATCAAATAAGTCATTTAACTCTAATGACAGTCTTGTAAAATTGGAATTTTCTTTTAAACCTTTTTATTTTATTACATTAGCATTTAAAAAATCATAGTTTAACCCTTTTTTATTTTAATCTTTTAATTATTTTTAAAATTCTTTTTTATTTTTAATGTGTTGACATGTTTAATTTATTGCATTGGGATTACATTCCAAAATGCAGAGAAAAATTGGCTCAGAGGGGTTAAACAATTGCCAAAACCACAGAGCCATTAAATGACAAAATCAGGACACAGATTTATATTTTTCACTGGTTCTAAAGTCCATGTTTTGATTTTTAGTATGACTATGTTAGGAATGACAAGGAAAAGTGATTTGGGGGAAATGATTATTTTGTTAAAAATTTTAAATTAAAAAATTGAAGTATAATCTTAGAGACTTGTGGACTTGAAAAGAAAGTTATAGTTTATGGTGTGGAGTAGATGTGAATAAAGGAAATGCAGAGCTGCAGTAAGGACCCAGCTCCAGGTAGATAACATGAATTTATAGTAAACCTACACTCTGTGGTCAAGTTAATGAGTGGCTAAAGTTGAGTAGAAATGAATGCCATTGAAATTAAGTTTAAGGAAGAATTGTAAACAAATACGAAGTAACATTTGAGAACCAAATAAACTATACTCATACTTCTGCTGTAAGTTTTAAATTCTATTAAGTAAGTTTAGTCAATATGATGTGATTTGAGTGATAAGTGTTTGGGAGAGAAAAAGTTTGTATTGTTGCAGTACTATCCTCTGCAAAGCCTTTTAAAACATTGGATTTCTGCACATGAAATAATAACTGAGTTGAATTTTCTACATGCTATGCATGTAATAATTTAGTAATTCTCACCTGGCTTGTGGTCGTGCAATGGATAAAGCATCGACCTGGAGTGCTGAGGTCCGAAACCCGGGGCTTGCCTGGTCAAAGCACATATTGGAGTTGATGCTTCCTGCTCCTCTCTCTCTCTCCTCTCTAAAATGAATAAATAAAATCTTTTTAAAAACTTAGTAATTTCATGGTATAACTCTACTGATAATATTAAGGACTTGAGTCCCAAATACACAAAGTTCATCAATAACTTGCCCAATTCTTTATTAGGGGCAGTTTGTTTTTTCAGATCTAATGCTATCCTCCTCTGTCTCAACAAATATGGCAGTTGGATTCTGTCTGTCAGTAGCAACATTATGCCTTAACTTACTTTGACGTAGAGATAATTAGTGGCGGCCTAAACTTATATAGGACTTATAAGAAAATATAGCTTTTTTTAAAAAAAATATCACAAGTGTATTACATTCCTCTCTCCTCTCTGCCTATCTTTATCCTAACTTCTTTCCCCACCCCACTGCATCCAACACACACAAGCTCACTTGTGCATGCATTTATAGGCTTTCTGATGTGTATAGCATAATTAATAAACCAGAGCTTTGCTACTGAACATGAGGTCCACAGATCAGTAGCATAGGCAACACCTGGGAGCTTGTCAGAACTACAGGTTCTAGAGCCTTATGCCAGGACTTCTGAATCAGAATATAAATTTTAACAATGATCCAAGGTGTTTTGTATATATATTAAACTTTTAGCTTGACCAGGTGGTGGCACAATAGGGCATCAAACTAGGACGCAGAGGACCTAGGTTGAAACCCCAAGGTCACCGGCTTGAGCACAGGCTCCCCCAGCTTGAGCACGGGGTCGCTGGCTTGAGTGTGGGATCATAAACATGACACCATGGTTGTTGGCTTGAGCCCAAAGGTTGATGGCTTGAAGCCCAAGGTCGCTGGCTTGAGCAAGGGGTCACTAGCTCTGCTGTAGACTCCCCCCACCTCCACCATCAACGCACATATGAGAAAGCAATCAATGGGCAACAAAGGTGCCGCAACAAAGAATTGATGCTTCTCATCTCCCTCCCTTCCTGTCTGTCTGTCCCTATTTGTCCCTCTCTCTGTATCTGTCACAAAAACAACTTTTAAAAGCACTGTATGAGAATACTGCAATTTCCAGCATACCATGACTCAGACTCCTGATCTTTCAAGCTGTCCATTCATTGGAAGATTTCCCCTTCTTATTGGAGTATACTGCTAATCCCATGATTCTTAAAGTGTGGTCTGAGGACTTCCAAGACTTTCAGAGGCTTCAGGAGGTCCTCCTTTTCCCATTTACATAGCTGTGAGGCTAGATTTTCATCATATTCTCCAACCAAAGGAACACATTGCAACAGATCCAATACTGAAGCATATACAAGAATGCAACTGTAGGGATACCTCTTTTTATTGAACTTCACTTTATTGCACTTTGCAGGTGTTGCATGTTTTACAAAGTGAAGGCAAGACCCTCTACCAGCAAAAGATTATGACTCACCTTACTGCAATACTTGCTTTATTACAGTGTCTGGAACCAATCCCACATTATCTCCCAGGTATGCCTGTATCTTTTATTTCTCGAGGTCACATCCTTTCAGTTATCAATCTGTTTATAATATAAAACTTGACCCAGGCTCTGGTCAGAATATTTACTTCTTTCTCCTGATCAATGCTAGTAATCTTTTAGCAATTTAGTACCTTAGAGCTCCTTTCTCAGCAGAGCTTCACTATTAAAAAGAGAAACTGACTTAAGGTCCACGGGCACTTGTAAATCCTAGGGTTTTTGATTGTTCCACCTATTAGTGTGAGCTAACATCCTACAACTGATCTTGGCAGACTCCTAAGGGGACCCATGGTTGTTGGCTGCCATTCAATAACAAATTTTAGTCAGCACTTCCCAGCCATGGAGACTCCAGGATCTGCTCTTGTAGGAGAGTTGCAGGGATTGTTTCCTCAAAGAGCTACAGGTTGGCTGAGTCTTTCAGCCGCTGGACAGTTCAGCATTATTCCCTTAATACCTCTAGCTAAAGTACAGCTCAGAGCATTTATCTTCCTCTTGAAATATCTAAAATGTCACCTCTAAAATCATATAAAAGCTTATAATACTGCATATTATCACAACCTTGCTATATTTTCTCAATAGCACTTATTACCACTATTTAAATTCTTATTGTATACATATGTATTATGTGTCCCCTCCCTCATGATAGTCTTCTTAAGGGACTTTGTCTTGTTTATAGTTGTAGCCTGAGCACCAGGAACAATGCCTGGCATGTTTATGCTCCATAAATCTTGGCTTTGTGATTAGTGAACTATGTGGAGACAGAGCATCTGATTAGCAGTTAACCTAAGAGGCTGTGTCCAAGGTAAGAAGGTAACAGGAGAGAGCAGCATATGAATCTAAGGGCCCAGGAGGATCCATTTGACCAGACCCTCCTTGGTTCCTGGTATAGGAATTGATGGGTTTGGTATTATGTGGGCCTCAGATCAACAAATAGACTAGCCATGAAGGGTAGACACTGGAATGCCAGACAAAATTCTTTCCCTAGGAGTGGTTCTCCCTTTTTATTATTTATTTCTATTGATAATTTTATAGTGTGTGTAAAGCAGAACATAACTCTGACAAGCTTTTTTTCTAGTGAGTGGGATGAGAGAGAGACTGGAGAAGGCTTTGATATGAAAGATGAAACTAGAGCCCTAGAATCCATTTTCTGTCTCTGGGCTGGTCTCACTGAGGCTGGCATAAACTAATGGCTATGATATGACAAAAAATACAACCCTCTGGCCTGACCTGTGGTGGCGCAGTGGATAAAGCGTCGATCTGGAAATGCTGAGGTTGCCGGTTCGAAACCCTGGGCTTGCCTGGTCAAGGCACATATGGGAGTTGATGCTTCCTGCTCCTCCCCTCTTCTCTCTCTCTGTTTCTCTTTCTCCCTCTCTCTCTCCTCTCTAAAAATGAATAAATAAAATTAAAAAAAAACTTTAAAAAAAATACAGTCCTCTAATTTTTTCCTCACAAAGCCACACACAGTAAATAAACATTTTGAGAAACCAAAGGTTGGGGGCGGGAGCTGGCAGTGGTCCCTATTGCACTTGAAATGCTCTAAATGGAAATTTCCTTAGTGAGAACAGGCACTGAGAGGTAACTGTAACACAGGTCATTTCAGCAATATGCAGGAGGACCCTGGGCTGTCAGATATAAGACACCCTGCCATGAGTAGAAGCTACCAGAAAAATCAACTACAATGCCTAGGGCCATGCTGTTCTCATGTCATCTCACTGATAACAGGTGAGTGGATAATCATGGCTGCTCCTTCCAGACCTGTCATAACACACAAACACACAAGCACATCTGGTACCCAAAGGATGCCAATTTTATTCAGAAGTCATGCTGAAGTCTTAAAGATTTACCAGATCTTCACTAATTTTCCTAGGATTAAGTTGGGTAGCTGCACGTATAGAACAAGAAGACAGGCAAAAAGTGGGTCCAGAAGAAGTTTCCTGCATGGGTAAAAGAAGATTCTAGAGAACATTAAGGCTTTGGGGGGATATTGAAGAATGAAAAAGTGAGGGAAAAATTAAAAAGCCTTTTATAAGGATATGGAAAACTATGAGACTTTCAAATTCTCAGAATCAGAACTGAAAATAGTTAACTACGTTCATTTTATCCACACTGAATGTTTTCTCTATGTGTAGAAAAGCTAGTCAGTGAACTGTGGTGTAAGTAGAAACATGTAAAATGAGACCTTTTACCAACTGCCAGGCTGTTAACATGCACAGAACAGATTCGCATCCTTTCCACCTGTTTTTCCACATCTTTGTTTTATTAAAGTTTTTTTCAATTTTTAAAATTTATTCATTTTAGAGAGGAGAGAGAGAGAGAAAGGGGGGGGGGCAGGAAGCATCAACTCCCATATGTCCCCTAACCAGGCAAGTGCAGGGTTTCAAACTAGTGATCTCAGTGTTCCAGGTCAACACTTTATCCATTGCACCACCACCAGTCAGGCCACATCTTCTTTGTTTTATTTCATGTTATACCTTCTTTTTAGAAAATTAGCCAAAATTGCATTGTCACAACAGAGCTGAGTATTACTTGTATTAGTAAATGACTCTTCTCTTGTCTAAGAAGATTCCTGAAAAACTTTAAAATAACATGTTCCTCTAGTGTGTTATGTAGATACTTACTTGACAATAGACTGGAGAAGTAGAGAGGAGGAGAAATTTAAAACCAAAACTACTGCCAACTGAAAATTAGTCAAAACTAGAGAAAAGAATTTAAAATATTTTATATAAGTGAAGGAAAAATAACTTTTAAAAATTGACTCCAATTGATGCAAACTTTTTTTTTTTTAATTTTAGTGAAGAAGGAGAGGCAGAGGGAGACTCACACATGCGTCCCCACCAGGGTCCATGCAGCATGCCCACTATGGGGCGAGGCTGTGCCCATCTGGGGCCCTTGCTCCGTTGCAACCAGAGCCATTTTTCAGCTCCTGAGGCAGAGGCCATGGAGCCATCCTCAGCGCCCAGGGCCAACTTGCTCTAATCCGAGCATGGCTGCAGGAAGGGAGGAGAAAAGACATAGGGAGAGAGAGAGAGAAGCAAGAGGGAGAGGTGTGGAGAAGCAGATGGTTGCTTCTCCTGTGGGCCCTGACTGGGAATCAAAGCTGAGACATCCACACACCAGGCCTACGCTCTACCACTGAGCCAACCGGCCAGGGCCTGATGCAAATTTATTTTGAAATGCTATAACATTTATAGGTTTGTTTTTTTTCTCACATTAGACAATTTGAGGGATGGAGAGAAGCAGCACCATATTAGTGAATGTATTCTAGACCTAACAGTTTGTGATTTGTCAGTCACACATTTTGTCCATCATCATGTTCATCATTAGTAATCTGAGCCACTGAGACTTGGTTGATATAATTAGTGTTACACTACACTAACCCTACTTTAATGTTACTGATATTATATAGAAATAGTACTTTCATTTTAATTTGAGAGGTAGACAGAATTATAAATATGGCTTCTTTCTGGTCTCTCGAGTAATGAAATTAGTTATAAAATAAGAGTCAGTTGGCTCACATACATGTTTATAGGCCAAAAGCCTGTTAAAAGGTCCAGTGCCATTCCAATTTCACTTTTATGCCAGATACCATTTTGAATTTCAGGTTCATTAACTCTTAAATACGATCTCCCATTATCTTCCAGCCTTTTTTTCAGTCTCACTTTGACTTAGAGATAATGTTCTTGAGTTCATTTTGTTAATCTATATATAAACTTTATTCATAATTTTGTTAGAAATCAGCACTTAATAAAGAAAAAAACAAGATATTGAAAAAACTTGCCTTTAGAAAATAGTTAATGCAAATTTTCACAAGGATTCTGATCATACTTTTCAATTTATACAAGTATGTCTTTATTGAACAGTCAATATCCCTACACTTAACATTTGTACATTTAAGTTGTATACAGAACCACAGAGCAACATTAGGAAATAGTTTTAGCACCCTACTTATTTCTGAGTTTTTAGGAATTTATTTGTGTCAATGTCAGAGAAGTAAATACAAGGGTGGGCAAAGTAGGTAAATTACCAGCCATCATTACCTAAAAGATAAATCATAAGAATACAAAATAATAACAATTATAATAAGACAAATAATACAAATAAATAATAAAATAATTAATTTTAAAATAATACAAGAATAAACTTTTTCAGTACTCAACTGTAAACCTACTTTTACCCAATCCTGTATGGTTTCTTGTCTCATGTTAATTTAATCAAACAATCTCCCTCTCTCCCTCCTTATTTTAAAGTTACTTAAGCCCTGGTGGAATAGCTCAGTTGGTTAGAGCATCCTCCCAAATTACAGAGGTTGGCCCTGGCCGGTTGGCTCAGCGGTAGAGCGTCGGCCTAGCGTGCGGAGGACCCGGGTTCGATTCCCGGCCAGGGCACACAGGAGAAGCGCCCATTTGCTTCTCCACCCCTCCGCCGCGCTTTCCTCTCTGTCTCTCTCTTCCCCTCCCGCAGCCAAGGCTCCATTGGAGCAAAGATGGCCCGGGCGCTGGGGATGGCTCTGTGGCCTCTGCCTCAGGCGCTCGAGTGGCTCTGGTCGCAACATGGCGACGCCCAGGATGGGCAGATTATCGCCCGCTGGTGGGCAGAGCGTAGCCCCTGGTGGGCGTGCCGGGTGGATCCCGGTCGGGCGCATGCGGGAGTCTGTCTGACTGTCTCTCCCCGTTTCCAGCTTCAGAAAAATGAAAAAAAAAAGAAAAAAAAAATTACAGAGGTTGCTGGTTTGATCCCTGGTCAGGGCACATACCTGTCTCTCTCACTCTCTCTAAAATCAATAAATAACTTAAAAAATAAACAATTACTTTCAAAGCTTGACATTTCTTTGGCATTGCAAAGACCTGTTAAACAGTGGGATAGTATTGTGGAAAGAAAGTCATTTCTATGCCATAATCTAATTGTTGTCCTTTGATTCTCTCTAAAATAGTTGTTTTAAAGGTTTTAAATTATTTCTACTAAAATTTATACATATTCTTTATAACTATTAAGTAAAGGAAAATTGATAAGATAGAATACACCATTCTCTTACAAACAAGTTCGTGCACTGTTTTAAATTACAGTGTTATAGTAGAAGACATTGTATTTCCTTTTGTTGTTATTTAAAACATAATTATATGCTAATATCATACAGTGTACTAGAAGCTTAGGAGCCGGAAAAATCAGTTCCAGCTATAACTTGTAAAATTCGAACCAACACCACTCAGAGCAAACACTTTTTTTTTTCTTTCCAGACTGACTTATCTGGCTTTCTCGCTTCAAGCATATGGGGGGCCTGGGGGTTATTTCCGTCAAACTCCGCCTCTTCCAAACCTCAGCTTAACCGAAGCTCCCCTTCTCAGGCGTCACGGTAGCCGGAAGGTGGGTTTAGGCGAGCGCCTCCCTACGCTTTCCCTTTTTTCCTAGCCCGAGCAGGAAAGTGACAGAAACGGAAATGCGGGCTCGCGTGGCTCGGCTTTAGGGGGGGCTGATTACGCTCTCCCTCCCGCCACTCACAGCTTTTCCTCCCCAAATACCTCCAACCCCTTCCCGCTACTTCAGCATCTATTCTACCTGCTCCAGTTCACCTATACAGCCTCCGCCTCCAGCCGGCTGCCAATCACAGGCTTACACAGGTCCTGTGCTGATGAGACACCTCCTTTTGGCTCCATGGCTCCGCCCCCTCCAAAACTTCTTCCCGCCCTTCGCGCTCTTTTTCCAATCATCAGCTAGTGAGTGTCCTTTGGTTTCCGCCCTCTTATCCCCGCCTTCCTGGAGTCCCGCCCCCTTTTCTTAAACCTGAAGGATCACCTGACCCGGAGGCACTCCGTAAAGAAGGCGAGAAGGGGCGTTTGCATGGAGAGAAGGGGCAACAGAAGAAAAGGGGGCGGTTCCAGGAGTGGGGCGGGGAGAAAGGTTGTCAATCCGATCTCGCGAGAGAGGACGGAAGCCTGTGGGAGCCCGTGGCCTTTAAAGTGCCGTTCAGCCCTTTCCTCCTAAGGGTAGTTTGTAAACACGGCTGAGCTCAGCCCCCCCCCCAGGCGACCGAAAGAAGCATGGATTAGTGACTTAGAAAGGTGAGTAGTGATGGGGACAGTGCCGCAGGACTGGATACTGTAGGGATACGGAGAAAGAAGGCACTAACATGGCGACGTCGTTCACCATAGTCCCCACCCCCCCGTTTCCCATCACCTCGGGCGCTCCTGCCTGGGTGCCTAGCCCTTGGGGCGGCTGTGACTGTGCTGCCACCTCAGCGGCCGCGCCGCGTCGGCTTCAGGAGCCCGGCCGGCCAGGCCGGACCGTTAGGTAGCTGGTGTTCGTTGTCCCGGCCCCTCCCCGCTCGCGCGCTTTCCTAACGAAGAGGGAAAAGGAATAACGGCTCCTCTTAGACCCCTCCCCCCGGTTTATCTCCTCTCGTCATTTCAGAGGTTCCTGGGCAACGCGTCGGGTATGGTCAGGGATCAGGGAGCTCCCCTTCAGTTCCTGGATTGAGCAGGAAGAGGGCTGGCTCTGGTCTCCCACCAGGACCCGGTGGCTGGAGACCGTGTATGTTACGGTGGCGGGGATGAAGATGGGGAGGCGCGTCTGAAAACAGGGTCAGGGTCTCTTGCTGCGGTAGAACAGGACGGAACAAATGGTATGGAGAACCTGGGAGTTGGACGTCTCGGCCTTTTCCGTCCTTTCTGCCCCTCACAGCCCCGCCGCCCCCTACTTTTTCCGGGTGGGGCGGGGCTGATATGTGGGTGCATATTGATTCGTGTATTTCCCCCCATATTTTGCCTCTGTGGGTGGACTGCAGAGCTTCTGTTGGGAAATAACCTGTGCTTTTTATTGATGCCCCAGGGACCGGAGCAGAGTGTGTGTGAGTGTGTGTGTGTGTGTGTGTGTGTGTATGTATGTGTGTGCTCGGGTTCTATGTTCGCTCGCTGAACCGACACAGGAAGAAGGGAGAGGCTAGACAAGCCGGGGACTGTGCCTCTAGGTAGTATAAAATTGTCTTCTCTTAATTGGGAGTCTTACAACAGGTGAAGCCAAGAGTAACACTACCGTGAATATGATTGAGTAAAAGGATTACTCCTGATGGACTTTAGGCCTATTGACTAATCCCTAAATTATAATGTGAAAGCATCAACTTTTTAGGAGTTTTAAATCGTGGAAACAGTAACAGTGCATACATTTCATTTATATATTTGAAATCAGAACAAAAACTGTACCTCTGAACACATTTGTTCTATTTGAAGAAATTTATAATCACTGGAATTGTCAATAATAGCCTTTCTAGGTATAATCTTTAACTATGTATCCTTGGTCCTTTGTACCAAAGCTATGGAGGTGAAAAGCTGGTTAAAAAAGTCAACCCTAGAAGTTCATATGCTTTGAAAGACACCATAGCAATTACATCACTTAATTAAATTTGTTACACTGACTTGAGAAATCCATTGTAAACACTTTTTTTCAAAATTACAGAAACAATGTAAAGTATGTTTTTAAAAAATAGATTCCTTTCTGCAGCTCAATAAACAGATTTAGGAAGTTCATGCATCTTTAAGGCCACCAATGATAGAGTTACAATTAAGAGTCCTGCCTGGTCTTTGTAATTATAAGAATCTTCCAAATTTATAGAGGTGTGCATGCTGCTTTCCTAAAATATGTTTAATCTTGCTTTGAGAAGATGCTAGTGTCATTTTTAATTATTTAAAAGTAGTTTGGTAATTTAGAATTTAGGTGCTTGTATTTTAATTGTCAGTGAGGAAATAGCTTCCAGGGACTTTTGTGTATGTGTTTTTAAGGTACATAATGTCTTCTGTACATCTGATTGTATTTATTGGAAGTTTTCTTTTACATCTGATTAGAGTGACAGGAGATCATGATATTATGATTTATTAAACATGTATCCAGACATTTCTGCATTTACTTTTATACTTGGGATATTCCTTTCATGTATTTAAACTAAGATAATAGTAGATGTGGTTATTACTATATGTCAGTTCTTTAATATTTTGCAGTGATGCTTTTTATTGTATTCAGGATTTGGAAGCTGTATGAATATCAAACTATTATAATATTTGTTGTGCATCAATGCCTACTATCTATAACTAGCATTAACTCTCAAGAAATCATCTACATTTTTTCTACCTAAATTTTTGTATTTTGGAAAAGTTGGGTTTTAATGATTTATATGTTCTCTGCTGGTATTTTAAATTGTTAGATCAAGTTTGTGAATCTTACTGTTTGTCACTCTGGGCAAATAATAGAATCTCTCATTTAATGAATATCAATAATTAGGTGTTCAAATTGTTCTTTTAAAAATCCATACATATAGTACTTGCTATGTTAGTCCCTGCAATTAAAATGAACTGTAGGCCTGACCTGTGGTGGCGCAGTGGATAAAGCATCGACCTGGAACGCTGAGGTCGCCAGTTCAAAACCCTGCACTTGTCTGGTCAAGGCACATATGGGAGTTGATGCTTCCTGATCCTCCCTCCTTTCTCTCTCTCTCTTAGTCTTTCTCCTCTCTAAAATTAATAATTAAATACATAAAGTGCTTTAAAAAAAGAATGAACTGTAAAAAACTAAATATTTGCATTGTCAAGTCAGTAGTTTAACTTAGTGATTCTGTGTTTATCCTATACTCACCCCTATTTTTTAAGGCTAAGAACTTATTTAAAATGATGAGGTAGTAGTGAGGGTATTTACCTATTTCTATATGGGGAAAACGCCACTAAGCATATTTCTTTTGTTCTTTCTTAAGCTCAGGATTAAAAAGTTAGAATAAGGGATAGTTTCATAGAAATATAAGCAAGTATATGGATCCTTAAAGCCAACTATAATTGGAATTATTTTACATATTGTAAATGTATATCATATATGTACATATATTCTCTATATGCTGTTTTTATTCTTAACAACCTCTTGAAACTGGTGCATTTAGTTACATTTTTAAGTACATTTAGTGATGCTTTTTTTTTCTTATTGGCATTTTGCAGTGGTAGTAAAGTAATTAAAACTTTTTTACAACAAGAAAGGATGTAAATAAACAATGTTTTGGAGAGAGGCCTATTCATCCACATCTGTATTGTATATCTTAGAGAGAGTGGTTCTCAACCATTTTTTTCTGTCTTAATATGTGAGGACTAGAAAACCCTATCAACAATGGTAGCAGCTTATTACCACAGAGTCTCAACAAGATTACTGAGAAAGACAGGGTGGGAATGATTGTAGTTAGCAAAAGCCATTTGGCCAAATGCCAAGTGCATTTTGGTTATTTTGGTAATATATGGTTACTTTCATGTATAATTAAGTTTATAAATATGTGCCCTTACTGTTCTTTAGTTTGCCTAACTAAACCTAAACCACTGATATTTCAATTTTATAGCTTTGTTTATTTCTAATTCTGCTGTTTAGGCCAGTGTGTTTCCTTTTGTTTATTGAACATTTGTTAGAATACTGTTATTAGAAGTCAGCTCCAACTGTTTTCATTATTTTTGTTGTCTTTTAACTTGTGCATATATATTATAGTTTTTACAGAATTATAATACAGTTTTATTTTACTTTTTTTCATCAAAATGGACCTATTGGGGTGCCAAAACCACCTGCGAGGTGCTGCCTGCTCCCCTGCACAACCCTCTGGCCCCAGCCTATTTGCTTTTATAACATTAGCATTTTCCCCATGTTATTTAACCTTTGTAACTTTTTTTTTGAGAGGGAGACAGACAGACAGGAAGGAAGAGAGATAAGCATCAACTCATAGTTGTATCACTTGAGTTGTTCATTGATTGCTTTTCATGCATACTGTGACCAGGGGGCTCAAGCTGAGCCAGTGACCTTGGGCTCAAGTCAGCAACCTTTGGGCTCAAGCCAGTGACTAGTGACCTTGCATTCAAGCTGAGGAGCCTACACTCAAGCCAGTGACCTCAGGGTTTCGAACCTGGGACCTCAGCACCCCAGGTCTATGCTCTAGCCACTGTGCCACCACCATAATATTTAATGGTTACATGACATTTACCAAATGACACATTAAAAAGTGTCCTCAGTTTAAGTACCCAACATGAAACTAGTTGTCTTTAGTTTTTGCATATTTTAACACTGAATTGAGGATCTCTGGTCATATATCTTTCTATGTATTTTGAATTATTTCCATAGTATACTAATCTCAAATGAAATTACTAGGTCAGAATATAACTGTTTCTTGCCAATTTTTTGCCTCCCCAAACATTTGAGCAAATTTGCACAAACAATATGAATGTACCAACATTGTCATAATATCACTAACTTAGGAGTTGTGCTTATTAATAAAGAAGTATTACTTAATTAGTAATTATTAGTAGAAATAAGTTGCATTACTTATTGGTTTGATTTACATAGTCGACCATATCAATCTCTATTTCTCTAACAGTGATCTATGTGCTGGGACAGATATTATATATTTCATATTTTATCATTTCATTGACTTTCTCTTAAGATTACTAAACTTTTTGACAGTCTAATAACAATAATTCTTAATTTTTATGTAGTTTTACATAGTTTACATGTTGGATGTCTTATTCTAGTTTGTTTTAATATAAGAGCTACTTGCAGCCCTAGACGGTTGGCTCAGTGGTAGAGCATGGGCCTGGCATATGGATGTCCCGGGTTCGATTCCTGGGCTGGGCACACAGGAAAAGCAACCATCTGCTTCTCCATTCCTCCCCCTCTTCCTTATTTCTCTCAACTCTCTTCCCCTCCGGCAGCCATGGCTAGGTTGGAACAAGTTGGCTCTGGGCGCTAAGAATGGCTCCATGGCCTCACCTTAGGCGATAAAATAGCTCTGTTGCTGAGCAATAGAGCAACAGCTCCAGATGGGCAGAGCATCATCCAATAGGGGGCTTGCCGGATAGATACCGGTTGGGGTGCATATGGGAGTCTGTCTCTCTGCCTCCCGCTTCTCACTTAAGGAAAAAATTCATAATGGCATTTTCATATAGGTAACCCTTAACATAAAGAATATGCATGTTATAGCCAAATTGAGTTATTGTTCCTCAGTATTGTTTTCGGTCATATCGTATGTAACCACTGTTTTAGGGTAGTTATTAGGAACCAGATTTTTATGGGTCTACCACTTAAATTATCTCTACCACTTTGAGCAAATACTATAACTTCTTTGTGCCTCTGTTTCCTTATCTTTAAGAATAATAATATTTAACTTCTAGCCTGTTGTGATAATTCAAATAATTAATGTATATACAGTGTTTAAAATAGTGTCAGGAATTTAATGAGTACTCAGTATATGGTGTGGTAATTATTATTGTTAAAGTTCATTCAGAAATAATAATCTTATCATGGCCCTTCTAGGCATGTGTATGATATACAATGCAAAAACCATCTATTTGGTAGCTTTGTCAGTATAGTTGGATTTCCCTAGGAATTTTTAATTTGTGGTAGAACTTACCACCTTAGAATTTTCAAAAATCCATGTAAGAGAATATCTCACATTTTGACCATATATGCCCCTTCTCTCCAAGTCAGATTCCTTCTATATACAGCTCATGAAATATGGCATATCTATATTTTGAGATAGTAGAATTGTCATATTATGATTTCCATAAAATCCAATTATTATTTTCTTCTGTTCTGCCAATCCCACTTATGAACATTTCAGAGAGACCTTTCATTTCTTCCTCACCATAGTGGAAGGGATGATTAAATTAAAATGCCATGTTTCTAGTCCTAGCCAGATAGCTCAGTTGGTTAATTTTCAACCTTTTTTGAGCTGCGGTACATTTTTTACATTTACAAAATCCTGGGGCACACCACCTACCAAAATGACACAAAATGACACTCTAACACAGTACATATTATACATATAGTTAATAATATAGTTTCTAAATGTATTTATACTCACACCTGACCATGTCTCACGGCACACTGGTTGAAAAACACTGGGTTAGAGCATCGTCCCAAAGTGCAGAGGTTGCGGTTTGATCCCTAGTCAGGGCACATACAGGAGCAGATCAGTGTTCCTGTCTCTCCTTCTCTTCTCTCTCTCTCTCTCTCTCTCTCTCTCTAAAATCAATACAATAAACATTTTTAAAATAAGTAAAATGCCACATTTCTAGAGGTAATTTATTTTTTACTAACTGTTCAACTAATATAACTACATGATCATTTCTCCACCTGTGTTGAGAGTCACTGGTGTCTTTTGTCGTTTGTAAGAAAGGATTTTAGTGATTGTTAAATACAGGTGTTTCTAATTAAGGATTATTTCTGTAATAATATCTCTTTCACTTACTGCAATTTTGAAATACTTTAAGAGGAAGAGAGTGAGCTTTACCAGTGTTGTAATGGGAATTGTACATAATTTATACCCTATTTTA
This sequence comes from Saccopteryx leptura, assembly GCF_036850995.1. Lineage (NCBI taxonomy): Eukaryota > Metazoa > Chordata > Mammalia > Chiroptera > Emballonuridae > Saccopteryx > Saccopteryx leptura. Next base: position 61,129,188 of record NC_089509.1, on the reverse strand, counting down.
TTTGTGCATTCCTCATAATAAGAATTATTTATGTACCTCTTAATAGTAATGATGACTGTTAATTATATAGTACTTATGGAACTGTGAATTTGTCTTCTGTTTACTTTTACAAAAGACAAGTTTTTAGTAAGAAAAAAACAAATATATTTTATATATCTGCCTTGAGCAAAATAATGTACTGGACATTATTTCATATAACAGATATGATTACCAAATCTAAAATGGTGTTACTAGTAAAAACTTGCATTAGCACTGTTCATATTCATAACCATTAGGCTGTTTTAAGTTCTTGGTAATTATATATTTCTAATGTTCTGAGGTAATTTTAAACTATAAAACAAGAACTTGCTCACATTACTTTACCTAGTGATTAGAGGTCTGTGCATAAAAAAGTTCACTTTAAAAATGAAGTTTAACATAAAAATTGCACTGCTGGTTTTTATTAACGAATATTTTCAGATACAGGGCATCACTATTCAGATACTAATAATGTACTTTCATGAATAAAATATTGAGAAAAGTCTGTGATAATTCTTTTTTGTGTCCCATTAACTTTGAGGAATTTCCTCAAAACTCATAGTTTACTCATGGAAGTTGTAGTATGTATGATGGACACTTGTTACATCTGATATGAGTGGGGAAAAATTAAAAACTGCTTCTTTCCTCATTAGAGTTGGGCTTATATTTTTCTCATGTCTGAAGAGTTTGGTTTCATTATATTGGTGGACCAAATAACATTTATGTACCAAATAACATTTAGACTAGAGATTATTATAAAAAGAGTTAAACTACACTTGTTCTCGGTTTCTGGCTTTAAAAATAAAGGTGGTGATAAGATTAGGATTGATTAAGCATTGGGGAAATGTACAGTTAAAAGTTAAAGTACAGTAAAACTTCTAATACACTTAATGAATACTGTATGAATACCGCGCACTATACTATGTATTTAAACGTTTTCATTTATTCTTTTTGACAATCCTGAAGCTGGTATAGTATTTCTTAGTGGGGAGGATTGTAGTGAAATTACTGTTTAAAATTTCCTAATATAGAAATATGTAAAGATACTTTAACCTTGAAAGGGGAATGAAGTACCAACTCGTAGCTACAGGTTTTCAAAACTCTTAGGTTTAAATTTATTATGCCCATTTTGCTGTTCCCAAGGTGACCTCCAGGATCAATTCTTGAATTTTGTGGCCTTTGATCAAGATATAACGAAACTATAGCACAGAGAAAACTGTGTCTATAAGGTGCTGATACCCTTGAAGCCTTGGAACACAAGTTTATCTTTCTGGATACCTTAACATTTTTTACTCTACTATCTAAGTTTGCATCTCAGATTGCCACATACTTTACATCTTAAAACAGCACAAATCTGTCACAGTTTTTCTGGGTCAGAAGTCCAGCTGGACTCAGCTGACCTGCTTAGGGTCTTGCAAAACCAAAAATCAGTATGTTGGCAGAGCTGCATTTTTTTCTTCCTTTCTTTCTTTTTTTTTTTTTTTTTTTTGGAGTCTCTGGGGAAGATTCACTTCCAGGTTCATTCACATTGTTGGGTGAGTACAATTGTAGGACTAAGGTCCCTCTTTTCTTGCTCACTGCTAGCCAGGGCTGGTCTTTGCTCCTAGAAGCTGAAATGCTTTCGGTGCTGCCCCAGTCCAGTAATGCTAGGTCGTCTCTCCCACACTTCTGATCTTTTGCTGCTGCTGCTGAATCTCTGACCCCAGAGTGAGAAAGCTCTCTGCCCATGTAGTTAGATTGGATCCCCCGGATAACCCAGGTAATCTTTCTATTTTAGGATAATGTTTTTACATCTGCAAAGTAACATAACCTATTCACAGATTTCAGGAATTAAACTATGGATTTGTGTGTGTGTGTGTGTGGGGGGGGGGGGGTTGACAAAGTACATTTTACCTACTACACTCAAATGCACCTGAAAAGAAACTTAATCTTTAAAAGTTGAAAAAAGTATATAAATTTCTGGCCTTTCTAGATATTGATACCACTATTTTATTTTATTTCTTTTTTCTTTTTTTTCTTTTTCTGAAGCTGGAAACGGGGAGAGACAGTCAGACAGACTCCCGCATGCACCCGACTGGGATCCACCCGGCACGCCCACCAGGGGTGAAGCTCTGCCCACCAGGGGGCGATGCTCTGCCCCTCCGGGGCGTTGCTCTGTTGTGACCAGAGCCACTCTAGCGCCTGGGGCAGAGGCCAAGGAGCCATCCCCAGCGCCCGGGCCATTTTTGCTCCAATGGAGCCTTGGCTGCGGGAGGGGAAGAGAGAGACAGAGAGGAAGGAGAGGGGGAGGGGTGGAGAAGCAGATGGGCGCCTCTCCTGTGTGCCCTGGCCGGGAATCGAACCCGGGACTTCTGCACGCCAGGCCGATGCTCTACCACTGAGCCAACCGGCCAGGGCAATACCACTATTTTATAAGTGCCCAATTTCCATGGTGATTTTGTACTACCATTGATTTTAGAAAACAAACTTGATTTTCCTTGCTGATAGCACTCTTGCAAACATTGTGAAGTTCCTAAAACCTGCCTAACTTTCTGTAAGTGCGGCACGCATCAACTGCACAAAGTAACCCAGTACAGGAAGGGCAAAGATTTGCTGTATGTGCAGGGAAGGCGACATTAAGACAGGAAGTTGAGGGGCTATGGTGGACAGGCTAAGCCAATTTTCTGCAAAAAGGCTAAAACTACAAAGAGTGTTTTGAAGCTGGAATGCATTGAGCCTAACTGCAGAACTAAGAATGCTGGCCATTAAGAGGCATATACTTTGAACTGGGAAGAGATGAGCAGGACCAAGTGATCTGAGCTTCACAGTTTGTATTATTATGTAACAATAAAATCTTAATATATTTACTTTAAAAAACTTGCCTGACCAAGCGGTAGCACAGTGGATAGAGCCCTGGCCTGGGATCAGAGTACCCAGGTTTGAAACCCGAGGTCACTGGCTTGAGCATGGGATCATAGATATGACCCCATGGTCGCTAGCTTGAGCCCACAGGTCACTGGCTTGAAGCCTAAGTAAGGTCTCTGGCTTGAGCTCAGGGTTGCTGGCTTGAGCAAGGGGTTGATCACTCTACTATAGCCCCCCCCTCCCCATCAAGGCACATATGAGAAAGCAATCAATGAACAACTAAGGTGCTGCAACGAAGAACTGATGCTTCTCCTCTCTCCCTTTCTGTCTCTCTCTGTTTCTCATAAAATAAAACCCCTTCAATTTATCTTTAACAATTGGTAACTTTTGTTATTCCTTTTTCTTACTGAAGTTTTAATTTCTACCTCTCTAACAATTTTATTTGAATCCAGTGTATTTTAATATTTTAGAGTATTTATTGATCACCTTATCATCTCTGCAACAAATATAAACTATACTTTTCCAAGTTTCTTACCGATTTCTTTGCTTTGTTCTCATGGAGCTCTCTGGCAGGACAGTGGATTTTTGGATAATAGTTTGAGAATGGAAGAGGCAGTCATGAAATGAAAATGTTTTTATTCCTGTCATTACACTGTTGAATATATCTGAATTCTGAGCATTCCAGAACATAGGGCAAAACATCATTCTTAAAGCCATGCATTGCTTTAAAAGAAATATAAGACAGGAAAGATCACAAGTCTGAGGTTTAATGGTTTCTTGATTAATGGAAGCTTTAAGACCCTATTCTTTTCAATGATCCCCTTGTTTTGTTCCATGGAGTTTCTTACAATCTAGGGCAGTGTGTTGTAATAAGATTTGATCTGAGTGAGAGAGATGGGTTTCTTTTGAAATATGGAAGCATGAGGACTTAAGGAAAGGAGGAGGATCATTTTAGGAAAGCAAACATAGGGAAGTTGGAGATACAGAAATTGATTTTCTTAAAACAGGTTTAGGTATTTTTTGGAAAGTCTGTTGTTTTCAGTAATATACACACCCCTTTGAACACTGCTACCTTGAGAGATTTGTCACCCTTTTGCCTAGCTCCTGTCCTCCGGTATGGCCAGAACTCAACTTCTCCCTTCCAACTAGGATTGCCTTTGAGTATGTTTGACTCTGCTGAGTCCATGTCAAAGAAAATTAATTCCTTTCTCACACTGCCTTTTTTGGGCCCTGTTTCCTGACAGAATACTTGCCACTAGCAGTGGTGTTTTTTTTTTGTTTGTTTGTTTGTTTGTTTGTTTTCATTTTAGAGAGTGGGGAGAGAGACAGAGAAGAGGGGAGGAGCAGGAAGCATCAACTCCCATATGTGCCTTGGCCGGACAAGCCCAGGGTTTTGAACCGGTGACCTCAGTGTTCTAGGTCAACGCTTTATCCACTGCGCCACCACAGGTCAGGCACCACTAGCAGTGTTTGCTCCCTTTAGCAGAGACCCTATCCACTACCCACAGGTTAGTTATATCCAAATCTAAGAAACACATATCCAGTATCTAGAGTAGGGTTGTAGTAATTCATCTCTACCTAGAACATGGGAACCTTTACATTATCCCACAGAGCCACTGGTTCTTTGAATTGCTGCTTCATTTATGGTCCCCATGTTATGTTTGTATAGCTGAATATCTTGTTTGGGCCCCTTTGCTTTCAACAGGCAGTCTGTATATAAAACAATTTTGTTGCCAGCTTTAAATGAGAGTCTGTCTAGCTTCTGGTATTTGCATCAACATTTTAAACATTAAGGCTATTTCAGCCAACTTTATTCCAGGTACAGTGCAACCCCCCTTTGCAATAGTCTGTACAATAGAGAAATACCCGAAGTTCATACATGGCCTAATAATGGAAGAGGAAACTATTTCCCCTTGTAACATCTTGCTTCTGGGTTCACTGCCTTTCCTTAATACATTTGGTAACCGAACTATCTGTCAAGTTCTTTCCCAATCTCACCTGGGACACTCCCATTACATGATGGTTCTAAGTAATTTTGTGGGTTTTGGACTGCCTATATGAGTTTATGCTCCCAGAGTACAACTATTTAGGTTGTTTCTTTACTCTGGCATTGTTATTCTGGTCTTCAGATTTTCCTCTCTGTCACCTGCAGGTTGGCCTTGCATTAGAGAAGTCCTTGTGAACATTGGTCATGTTCCTTGGTCACTTGGCAGGACTTTCTGCATTTGAAAGCTCCCTTCAGTAGACTACTTGGGCAGCTTTACAAAGTATACAACCATCTTACATTTTAGAATGAGCTGAGTATCATCACAGAAAGAAGTAATTGTCCACCAATATTCATTCTCTTCTTTTTTCTTATTATAGATGCTCCAATTTTTAGATGAGCATATAGTGAAATATAGAATATATTTGCCAGCTTTCCCACTAGCTATAAGGTTCTAGCCTATCGGACATAATAAAAGTGTCCTATGAGATTTCTGAAAAGTTTACCTAAAAGGGGGCTATGGCTTGTCTCCCCATTCTCTTTTCTATTGTGTGATCAGCAAACGTAATGACTAGACCTTGAGCAGTTATTTTAAACCAGTAAGGGGACGCCACATGTTAAGGGTTGCAAACCTATAAAGCAGAAAGAGCTCAGGCTCCTAATGATCGTTGTTCTAGACTGCTTGTGTTTATATGAGAGAAATAAACTTCTGAATCATTTAAGCCATTATTATTTTGAATATTCTGTCACTCATAGCTGAACCTAATTCTAACTGATTCAGGTATAAAAAAGTCAAGTTGCTTCCAATAAGCAACCCATAAACTGGGTCTCATGGTGTTGCGGTATAGCACTGACACAAGGAAGACTGTTAATCTTCATTCTAACAATTTTGATGTTCAGATTCAGCATTACCATTTTGCCTGTCATCTATGACTTCCTGTCCCTTCTATTCCTGTAAAAAGATTCATTTTTCTCCTTTCACCAAGATTACACTGCTATACTTCCATTCTTGAAACTTAAACCTCTGATAAGAGGCAGTGTGCCTAGAGTCACGGCAGGTCACAGAATAAACATCTTCCTAGACCATTTAAGACTTTGGAGGGAACCCTAATTTTTATATAAAAAAATAGAATGGAAGACAAAATCCACATGCTTTTTAAAATATAAAATGCACATTTAAAAAATGTATTGGATAGAGTTGAACCGCATGAGGCATTTTCTTTAGATCTGACAGTAATGAGTTCATCCTTTTGTGCCTCTTCTTTGCCTTAGGGATACTTAGAAGGAAACCTGAGAACTTGATTAGAGCTGAGGGATTCCTGGCAGCAGAGTGAATAAAGCTCATGGCCCACCAGCTAGAAAGGTAAGAGACTTGAAGCTTTTAAAGGAAAAGTGGTCTTTTTATTTTGTGATTGTGTCTCTACCATATTGATAGTGTTTAATAAAAAAAAGAATTTCTGAGTTTCAGCAAATTTAAAAATGTTCTTTTGGAGCTGCTATGCATAGAAGCACGTAACAGCACACTGAAGACTTACCTTGACGTGTTTAATTTTGTTTGACCCAGAGGCTCCTGAGCTTACCTGACTAGGGAGCCTTCTATATAGCAAAGGGTCCTAATATGAAAGTCCTAATTCTAGAATTTTATAAGAATAGTAATGGGAGTTAATTCATGATGTGTTTTTTATATTTCAAAAGTATTTTGGATAAAAAGTATTACCTACTTTGAGGATGTAGAAGCTAACTAAAAAGTCACCTCTGTTCGTTTTGGCTTGATTTAGATCAACTATGTTTAGTACCGTCATTTCATGTTGCTCAAAAACATTAATAGGAAGTTATATATTCAAACATTTACCTTTGTTAAATATCTATATGGCAGTCACAGTGTACTGATTGTTAAAATACATACTGCTCACAAATTAGGGGATATTTCAAAATGAATATGAAGCGATTAAAAAAAGAAGCATTTGATTTTTTTTTTTTTTTTTTTTGTATTTTTTCTGAAGCTGGAAACGGGGAGAGACAGTCAGACAGACTCCTGCATGCACCCAACCGGGATCCACCCCGCACGCCCACCAGGGGCGATGCTCTGCCCCTCCGGGGCGTCGCTCTGCCTCGACCAGAGCCACTCTAGCGCCTGGGGCAGAGGCCAAGGAGCCATCCCCAGCTCCGGGGCCATCTTTGCTCCAATGGAGCCTTGGCTGTGGGAGGGGAAGAGAGAGACAGAGAGGAAGGAGGGGGGAGGGGGGAGAAGCAAATGGGTACTTCTCCTATGTGCCCTGGCAGGGAATCAAACCCAGGTCCCCCGCACGCCAGGCCGACGCTCTACCGCTGAGCCAACCGGCCAGGGCCCTGATTTTTTTATTAAATAACATCAGAAAAGCAAATGACAAGTAGAAGAAAGTTGTTCAATTATTCAAATGAGATGTAAAACCAACTTTTATATCATTGATGAAAATGCGCTATACAAAAGGCTGAAAGTACTGGAGTATCTGCACGTTCCCTGATTCCCTATTTTTTGTAAGCAGTGTAGAAAGTACAATGATTTTTTATCTCAAGCCTTTTGTGGTTTGAAGATGTAGCTTCTAAAAATAAAAAGAAAATACTGATTTAATAAATGTGCCCTGGTGTATAGAATCTTTTAAAACAGTGTGGTCTGGTGATAGACTTTGTCTGATATATCAAGACTAGAAAGCCCAGCGGTCATACGAAATGACCGCTGTTCTAGATATTATAAATTGTAATTAAAATGATTTGTGCAAAGGTATCTGCTAATTCAAACTGAATTACCCAGGGCAGGCGGCGAGGATGCCCCTTTGCTTAGTGCCTCACGGGGTTTCCCCCTTCTACTTGCTTAATTGCTTAAAGTAGAGTGCAATGAAGGAAACCACTGGCGGTACATTTCTTAAGAGCCACGGCTAGCTCAATAAATAAAGGTGATTTAAATAATAAAATGTTAATTCACATGTCAAAGATCTCTTTGTATACAACATTTCTTGTGTAGATCTTTCCATCATTTTTAAGCTCGCCTTGCAGAGGACCATCAATTATTTTTAATTTTACATCCGTTCTTTCACGAACTCTTGAACAGGCAACATAAAGTTGACCGTGTGCAAATGCAGGCTCAGGTAAAAAAAATTTTGTCGAAAAAGCCGTTTTTGTGCAGCTTTAGCTCCTTTTCTCTCCTCTTCAGTGCTGTATTTTCTAGGAGGCATTCTTAAAAGAAATTACGTTAAGACGTAGTTTTTATGTAAAACAGATGATTGCCAATTTAAACAAATGTTCACCTTCCCCCTGACACGCTCAATTTGCGTTCAGCCTTAAATTGTTTCAAAAGCAGATGATTGCCAATGCAAACAAATGTTCACCTTCCCCCACCCGCTCAATTTGCATTCAGCTGTGGCAACTTCACCCCATTGGCTAGTACAGTTATGCAAGCAACCAATAAGCTATCGGCGACAAACAGACACTTAAGCCGCATATAATAAAGATACACAAGCAAATTGGCCTGTGCTGTTGTTGTACCTGAATCTGGAAGTTCACATCAAAAGAGAAGCTGTGTTTGTAAATGTACATTTACTCTAATTTGGACAAAAATTTGGAAAATAATTTTCCATTTATTTGACAAAGTAACAAATTTTCAGCAGGGATAAGAAGCAAAGGGTAGCAACACTTGATCATTTTTTCTTATACACTGATACCTGCATTAAATAATTTTGAGCTCCTTATCAAACTTCAATGTTCAAGTCTACTGATTTGGTTAGAACTATATTCCTTAAAAGGTAAATTCCATGAGGACAGGGATTTTGTCTGTATCATTGAACTCCGGAGTCTAGCACAATTTCTACCCTTCTGCACCTACTCAGATATTTATTAACTAGGCCCTGGCCTGTTGGCTGGCTCAGTGGTAAAGTGTTCGCCCAGCATGTGGATGTCCCAGGTTCAATTCCTGGTCAGGACACACATGAAAAGCACCCATCCACTTCTCTATCCCTCCTCCTCTTTTCTCTCTTTCCCTCCCTCCCTCCCCCCCTCCTACTCCCTCCTTCTCTTTCCCGTCCCTCTCTCCTTCTCTCCTTCTTCTCTCCCTCTCCCCCACCCCTTTCTCCTACCACTGAGGATGGCTCCATGGCCTCTGCCTCAGGCACTAAGAAGAGCTTGGTTGCTGAGCAACAGAGCAACACCCCAAGTGGGCAGAGTATCACCCCTAGTGGAATTGCCGGGTGGATCCCTGCCAGGGCGCATGTGGGAGTCTGTTTCTATGCCTCCCCTCCTCTCACTGAATTAAAAAAAATTAAATATTTATTTATTTATTTATTGACTGAATGACTAAGTAAATGAGAGCTCTGAATTTTAGAGTAGGGGGATTAGTGGATGGAGGGATATCAGAGGTGAGTGGTTTTAACTAAGGAAGGATGGATGAGTAGGATGTAAGACTGAGAGGGAACTGATTAAAAGTCTGAATAGCTAGAGCCAAGAGATAAAAGACTGGGATAGGAGGTTGAAGTCAGTCTATGCAAGGGTCTGGGAACACTGTTAAGGAGATGAGGTCTTATCCTAAGAGCATTTTTTCATAAACAGGTCCTTCCCTCTCATTTTGATTGGCACTGCTTGAATTCAGACTATTATTCTCTTTCCTTAGATTAGCAGTAGCTTGTATGTACTGGTTTTCTTATGCATAGTGTTGCCCTCTCTAGTCAATCCTCCAATGGCCTTACCAACATGTCCCTTTCATTATCTAGTTAACCTGCTTAAAATCTTTTTTATTTTTTACAGAATAGGCTTTATGGAGGCCACATATCATCTCTGTTGGTTATTCTTTCCCCCCTCCAATCCAATTAGAAATGTGAAAAACTTTCTTAGCTCAACATTTTGGCACAGGTTCCTAGTTTATAATCTCAGAGTGGGGGTGGGATTGGGAGGTAAGGATGGAATCGAAATTCCTTGCCGTGGCATTCAAGGTCCTTCAGGATGTGCTTCTCTCTCTGACCTCATCTCTCTTCCCTTCGGCCTATGTTCTGCACTTCAGCCATCAGAAGTTCTTAGAGGTCCTTCAGTGTATTCTTCTTTACTATGCTTTCTACCAAAGTGTCTCCACTGCCACAGCATCATCTCTAACTCTCTGATGCCTCTTTCATTGAGAAGACTAAGCTCAGGCTTTGCTTCCTTCAGTAGTCTTCCCAAACCCTCTCTCTAGAGTTGGCCAGGTTTTTGTCTTAGTTAGGGGATAGAAAATCAGGTAAGTTCAGGTTTAAAAAAAAAAGGAGCCTCATACTCAGGATATAGAAGACTCTCTCATGACCCAATCATAAGCATAGCTAGGCATCACAGAAACTACATTCCTTCATCTTGGCTTCATGGTTTCTCATCTCTCTTTTTCTGTGCCTACTTCTGGCTTTTATTAATTTCTTACTAGTGTGAACATGACAAAATATTCACCAGTCTTGAGTAGGATTTTGAATTTCTGGTGCCCACCTCTGTTTGGCATTTTCTTTTCTTTCTCTCTCTCTCTCTCTCTCTCTCTCTCTTTATTTGTTAATTTTCTGAAAAGGAAATTTTATTGGCTTATCTTGGTCTTGTATTTCCCCTGGTTCACCTGAGCCATGTATGGAGGGACATGGCTATATAGGATTGCCCTTTACTGGCACTCAGGTTCTCTAGGAGGGGAATGTGGGTGCTGGGAGAGATGACTGCTCCAGAATACTCCTTATTCCCCATGGTCCCATAGTGTGTGTGTTTATCTTTATTACGAAGTGTATAGCACTGAATTAGTAGTAGTAGTTTCACTTATCTTCCTTACTAAGCTGATTTTCAGGGCAGAGACCATATCTTTTCTTCTTTTCTTAAGTATCATTTTATTTTATTTTTAAAGATTTTATTTATTTATTTTAGAAAAGAGAAAGGTAGAGTGAGAGAAAGAGAAGGGGGAGAGGAGCAGGAAGCATCAACTCCCATATATGCCTTGACCAGGCAAGCCCAGGGTTTCTAACCCGCAACCTCAGTGTTCCAGGTCAACACTTTATCCACTGCGTCAACACAGGTCGGGCAATATCTTTTATTCTTAATATTGGGTACAAAGTAGTCCAGTGTTTTCCAAATAAATATCATAAAATAATTTATATTAGAAATATTTGGGAACAATGTTTATTTTAGAAATCTGCTTTGAAACATGCTTTAAAGGTAATGTTACAACATTTATAGTTCTGTAACCAACTAATGAGAAAATCAGCCAAATTTACATTTTAGAACATGTAGATTTCTGAAGTTAGTCACCAGGAATTGATTCTCTCCTGTTTTTTAGGATTCACTTATCTATACTATTTTCTAAAAAGTGAATTAGTCTCCTTCTTACTTACTTTTAATAGAAATGTAAAACACTTTTTCAGCTGAATCACTGAATGACAGAATTCAGAATGGCATGGGAATATTGATACCACAGACTAAAATTGTCATAAGAGCTTTAACCCACATTTCATATTTTTTAAAAAAGGAAACTCCTTTTGAACAAATAATTGTCTAATATCCCTCGAGTCTTTTTTCAGATATGGAAATTGTTCTACTATAGTATGGTTCTGTTTGCTCTTAACCTTGCAGTACAGAACGTAGGTTTTCTACTCTTTGATATCTCATAACATGCAAATTATAAACCAAGAACAAGCAGGGAATTGTTAGAGAATCCATATATTTTATAGTATTTTTCTTACAACTACTGCTGAAAACTACATACTAACTATATAACGGTTATATAATTATTGTAGTGCATAATATTTACATACAACAATCTATGTTTTAAAATTTATTATTTATTTTATTTTTATTTTTTTTATAGAGACAGAGTCAGAGAGAGGGATAGATAGGGACAGACAGACAGGATGAGAGAGAGATGAAAAGCATAAATTCTTCGTTGCAGCTCCTTAGTTGTTCAATGATTGCTTTCTCATATATGCCTTGATGGGGGGGGGGGTACAGCAGAGTGAGTGACCTCTTACTCAAGCCAACAACCTTGGGCTTCAAGCCAGTGACCTTTGGGCTCAAGCCAGTGACCTTGGGCTTCAAGCAAGTGACCTTTGGGCTCAAGCCAGTGACCATGGGGTTATATCTATGATCCCACCCTCAAGCCAGTGACCCCTCACTCAAGCTGTTGAGCCCATGCTCAAACCGAATGAGCCTGCACTCAAACCAGTGACCTTGGGGTTTCAAACCTGGGTCCTTCACTTTCCAGTCTGACACTCATTCCACTGCGCTACCACTTAGGCTTAAATGTATTTTTTCAAAAAAAATTTTTAAGTTTAGAATCTTTTAAGAATAAGTTACTAGCATGATATCTCATCATCCCCAAATACTTTGTTTTCTGCAATAAGACATTCTGCTACAAAACAATACAACCATGAAAATCAAGAAATTAATGTAGTACTACCATCTAATTTTTACATCACATTTAAGTTTTGCCAGTTATTCCAATGATGTCTTTTATATTTATATAAAAGCAAAAAAATTCAGGCTAGAATCTTATAGGGTAGTCAGTTGTTATGTCTCATTGGTCTTTCTCAGTCTGAAACAGTTTCTTAGTCTTTCCTTGACCTTGATGACTCACTTTTGGAAATTATAGGCCAGTTTTTTTAAGTTTACCTCTATTTGGGGTTGTATAATATTTCTTCATGATTAAATTCAGTTAATGTATCAATCTTTGGCTTGACTGTCATAGAAGTGATAATATATTCTTACTGCATCCTATTTGGGCATGTGGTATTAATTTTCCCTATTTCTAGTGTTACTTTAGTTCACTTGGGCAAGGTAATGTTTGCCTGGTTTTTATACTATTAATTACTCTTGCCTTTAGTAATGAAAATGTATTTTATAGGGTGGTACTCTAAGGATATAGTCTGTCTTGTCAAACTGAGAGTTTATTCTTTCATATCAGTAGGATTAATGGAATCCTATTTTATTCATGATATGATCCATGATTGTCATTATTTATTTTGATTCTCAAATTGTCCTAGATTTGACCAGTTTCTGGCTAAATTCATATGTAAGTCCTTCTTGACCTTATGGCACAAAATAGTCAAAACCTATCCTGTATTTTTCCTGCCCAGCCTGAAATCAGCCAAATTTTCAAGGAGCCCAGGTTCCTTTTGATGGAGAATGTTACCTAGACATCAGCATCTGGATGCTAAGTGGGCTCATCGCTAAAGGGGCATCAGTGTTTCCAGGCCCTTTCAGTGGGCACAGCTGAGAAATACATGAATATATATATGCATGTATATGTTCACATCATCTATATTTTTGTGTCTTTATATCAAAGTCATAAGTTCACACCAATATCTCAAAATCTCACCTGATTCGAAGGTTCATTATATATAATTATCTTCACCCATAGTGAATTTATCTTCACCTACCACATTCTTGATATGTTTACTTGTTTAGTGTATATAATGAACTGCCTCTTGTCACCAGGCCCTTTCCTCCTTATGAAATAGATGCCCTCCTGCTTAGGCCCTGATGTCCTTTGCTGGACTGGTACCAACCCTATTCCTTACCTCATGTGGATGCCTCCTTACCCAACTTGGGCATTGACTACCCACATCAGGATACATGCCCCCTCCACACACTCTACTCACCCAACTCAGACTCCCCTAAGGCCCAACCCCTGCCTTCCCACCCATGGATACCTTGCTCACTTTGCCCAGGCTCTGACTCCCTGCACTGAGCTGTCCCGCTGTTGGTCTGATTTTGGAGACTATGAGGCTCCAGGAGCTGAAGAAGACATGAGGAGCTATAGATGATAGGACATGCTTTATTGAACAATGGCGGCGGTGGCAACAGCCGGCAGCAGCCCCCAGGTAGCAGGCAGGCCACTGACCCTGCACTTAGGCTTTTATGGCTAATCAGACAATAGTGGCACTTAGCCAACCATCGTGTCCTTAATTACATAAGGTGCTTACACTGAGGCAGTGCTCAAGATCCTGTGTCCTTGGTTACATCGGGTGTTACAGCTACATAGCCAAAAAACAAGACAAGCAAGCAAGCCTAACTTTAACCATTTCCCCAACACCTTACGTGCCCTAAGCTGCCTCCTATGAAGGCACCTTTCCTTTATTTTTGGAGACTTGACTTTTATGTTAATTTTAAGTTATAAAAAATAGTTTGCCAGCCTGACCAAGCGGTGGCGCAGTGGATAGAGCATCGGACTGGGATGCGGCGGACCCAGGTTCAAGACCCTGAGGTCACCAGCTTGAGCGCGGGCTCATCTGATTTGAGCAAAGCTCACCAGCTTGGACCCAAGGTCACTGGCTCGAGCAAGGGGTTATTCGGTCTGCTGTAGCCCCACGGTCAAGGCACATATGAGAAAGCAATCAATGAACAACTAAGGTGTCGCAACGAAAAACTGATGATTGATGCTTCTCATCTCTCCGTTCCTGTCTGTCCCTATCTATCCCTCTCTCTGACTCTCGCTCTGTCTCTGACCAAAAAAAAAAAAAAATAGTTTGCCAGTTAATTTCTCCCATTTCTTTTATTCATCTTTCCTTAAAGTATTCTTTACTATTTTCTTATTGGCATTTTATATTATGTGTGATTGTGATTTTATTTAATAAAGGGTCAGTCCTATAATTCTGTAGGTTTCAAAAGTGTACTTTTTTTTAAAGTGGTTTACATAAAATTTTGGTATAATGGGTAGGCATAGAATTGCATGATATCATAGTTGATATACATAGGAGAGCAAAGCACATCAGTTGGCACAGGATAGCAGTTGAAAAGTTCTTGTCTCATTTTTTACCTTAAGAAAATCATTTCACCGTTTGGGACTGCTTTTGTAAGTAGAGTAGTTAGGACCAGGAACACAATGAGGTACATGATCAGAAATCTGTATCATAAAAAAGAGTCTATGATTATATTCAAGAAAGAGAATTTTGGACTAACATTATAATTTTTAAAAATCAGCAAACGAAGCATTTCACAGGTAACTATGAAGAACCATTTTATATATATGAAAAAATTTGACCTTACTATTTTCTACTAATCTGACAAAAATGTTTTAAAAATATCTACTGTTGTGTGGATTATGAGAAATGAGGCCTTTATGTATACTACTTGTAAAGTAGAAATCAATATTATATATGTATTTAAGGACAGTTTAGAAATATAAATCAAAAGCCTTAAAAATATACCTTCAAAACCCAAAACCTAATTTGAAAGAATATATGCACCCCTATGTTTATTTCAGCATCATTTACAGTAGCCAAGCTATGGAAGCAATCCAAGTGCCCATCAATTGATGAGTGGATAAAAAAAACTTGCACATATATACGATGGAATATTACTCGGCCATAAAAAGGAATGAAATCTTACCCTTTGTGACAGCATGGATGGATCTGGAAGGTAGTATGCTAAGTGAAATAAGTCAGTTAGAGAAAAAAAAATACCATATAATTTTATTTATATGTGGAATCTAAAGAAAAATATAAACAAACAACAGAAACAGACTCATAGATACAAAGAACAGACTGGTAGTTGCCAGAGGAGAGGGCGTTGGGGGACTGGGTGAAGAAGGTGAAGGGATAGAGCAGTACAGATTGGTAGTTACAAAATAGTGATAGGAATATAAAACACAGCATAGGAAATATTGTCAATAATAATGTAATAACTACGTTTGGTGTCAGGTAGGTACTGGAAAATCAGGGGGAACACTTTGTAAAGCAGGGGTCCCCAAACTATGGCCCGTGGCCGCATGCGGCCCCCTGAGGCCATTTATCCGGCCCCCCACACACACTTCCGGAAGGGGCACCTCTTTCATTGGTGACCAGTGAGAGGAGCACAGGATGCAGATGTTGTATGGTCAGTACTGTATGTGGTGGCGTCGCTCATGTACAGTACTACTTCCGGTGACGCGAGACTCACGCCTCACGGCTCCGGAAGCGCTCATATCACTTGTTACGGCTAGCAGTGACAAATATGGAACCAGACATTGACCATCTCATTAGCCAAAAGCAGGCCCATAGTTCCCATTGAAATAACTGGTCAGTTTGTTGATTTAAATTTACTTGTTCTTTATTTTAAATATTGTATTTGTTCCCATTTTGGTTTTTTACTTTAAAATAAGATATGTGCAGTGTACATAGGGATTTGTTCATAGTTTTTTTTCTAGTCCAGCCCTCCAACAGTCTGAGGGACAGTGAACTGGCCCCCTTTGTAAAAAGTTTGGGGACCCCTGTTGTAAAGTATATGATTGTCTAACCACTTGTACACCTTGAAACTAATACAAAATAATATTAAATATAAACTGTAATTGAAAAAAAAATTTTTTAATTAAAAAAATAAGCCTTTACTTTGACAGCAATTTCTTTTCTTTTCTTTTTTAAGTGAGCGGAGGGGAGATAGACAGACTCCCGCATGTGCCCTAACCAGGATCCACCCGGCAACCCCTATCTTGGGCTGATGCTCGAATCAACCAAGCCATCCTCAGCGCCTAAGGCCGATGCTTGGACCAACCGAGCCACTGGCTGCGAGAGGGGAAAAGAGAGTGAAAGGGGTGAGGGAGGGGAAAAGAAGCACATGGTTGCTTCTCATGTGTGCCCTGAGCAGGGATCCAACCCGGGATGTCCGCACACTGAGCAGTGCTCTGTCCACTGAGCCAACTAGCCAGGGCCTTTGACAGCAATTTCGTGTCTAAAAATTTATTCTGTGGGAAATATTACAGATATTGCACAAATTTTTTTCCTCAAGTATATTTATTGATGATAAAAATTCACTAATGAGAATTAGTTATAATTAGGTCACATTTGTATGATGGAATGTTATATAGCTATTAAAAAATGACATCTAATATTTAATGATACTACTATCTAATGATGTGGCAGAATTTAGAAAATTACATTTTAAATCAAGTTGTAGTAGTGTTTTTACAATTTTTAAAGTCATGTTATCTGCAGCCTGACCTGGGACACTGAGGTCACCAGTTCAAAACCCTAGGCTTATTGATGTCACCCTATTAAAATTAATAAAAATTTATTTATTAAAAAAAAAAAACTATCAAGAATACCTCTTTCTAAGCCCCAGAAACTTCTGCTCCATGGCCATTGGTATTTTGTTCTGAGATCCGCTTTATATTTACCCTGCAGATTGTCCCCATTATTCCTTCAGTGACTTAGATTACTCCCCAGGTTAAAAAACTTGACTTGGGTGAAAAATATGTGGTTCAGTGTACAAATGATGTATTATAGAATGGTACACCTGAAACTTAGGTAATGTTATTAACCAACGTCACCCCAGTAAAGTAAAAAAAAACCCTAGGCTTGCTCGGTCAAGACACATATGGGAAGCAACAACAAGTTGATGCTTCCTACTCATCCCCCTTTTCTCTCTCTCTCTCCTCTCTTTAAAATCAATAAAAATCTTTAAAAAATTATGTATCTTCATACATTGATAAGACTAGATATGTACTCTGGAATGTTAAACAATTATCTCTGAGTGGTGGTATTTGGACTTTTTTTTCATTTTTGTTCTACTGTATTTATTTTTCTGGGAGCAAATTTAAAGTTCTTTACAACATTTTAGTTCAGTAGGTATAATTTAGTTCATATTGTCACGAAATAACAGTGATTTTCTGAACCCCATTTATAACTTCAACTTTAAGGGTTTTATAGTAATTAAATGAAATTGACCATTTATGTGGGCTACCTAATAGTGAAAATTGCTCTGGCTGTGTTTTAACAAACAAAAATCAGAGTTACACCTTTAACCAAATTTGAGGTTCCAAAGTAAAATGTCTAATGATAATGTAATACAGAAAATACGATGAACCATATACATGTTTACATGTGGAATTGTCTAGAACAGTGGAAGGAGGAGGTCTGAGCCAGGTGCTTGATTTGTTAATATAAGCTCCCTAATTATACTGGGAGCTTCTGAGGGCAGGTATTCATCTCAATTCACCACTACATTCCTAGGATCAGGCACATAGTTGATACTCAGAAGCGTATTTGTTGACTGAAAGAAGACAAGGGTAAGTTTGGATAATACTAGATTATGAGGAACAAGGAAGATAAAGGGGAATAAGAAGAGTTGAGAGAGAGAAACCAAAGAAGCTAATTTTTTTTAAATTTTGCCTGGAACTATCCTGTGTACAGTGATCTTTCCACAAGTTTAGGTTGTGGATGCTTGCCAGGGAGAATGGTGTGGTATATTAACAGTTCTCTATCTGCAGTCATTGACTCCCTCAACAGTTTACCATATTTTTCACTCCATAAGACACACCTGACCATAAGACACACCTAGGGGTTTTTTTTTGTTTTTTCTTTGTATTTTTCTGAAGCTGGAAACCCGGAGAGACAGTCAGACTCCCGCATGCGCCCAACCGGGATCCACCCGGCACGCCCACCAGGGGGCGATGCTCTGCCCCTCCGGGGCGTCGCTCTGTTGCAACCAGAGCCACTCCAGCGCCTGGGGCAGAGGCCAAGGAGCCATCCCCAGCGCCAGGGCCATCTTTGCTCCAATGGAGCCTCACTGCGGGAGGGGAAGAGAGACAGAGAGGAAGGGGGGGGTGGAGAAGCAGATGGGCACTTCTCCTGTGTGCCCAGGCCAGGAATCAAACCCGGGACTTATGCACGCCAGGCCGACGCTCTACCACTGAGCCAACCGGCCAGGGCTGACACACCTAGGGTTTTAAGGAGGAAAATAAAATATTCTGAACCAAATGATGTGTTAAAATAATAAAATACCGTATTTAAGCAAAGACGGGAAGAGCCTCCCTTCTAGGCTTTCCTAAGCATATTTCCAACCTTCCTATAAAAGGGAAGGTGAGCCTGGATTTAAAGGTTTGAGATTCAGTTAGATCTTTGTTAAAGAGATGGCACTAAAGCCTCCGAGAGGAGTTACCATTTATGTCTCAAAGTACTTCAATTTTTTTTTTTTTTTTTTGTATTTTTCTGAAGCTGGAAACGGGGAGAGACAGTCAGACTCCCACATGCGCCCGACCGGGATCCACCCGGCACGCCCACCAGGGGCAAAGCTCTGCCCACCAGGGGGCGATGCTCTGCCCCTCCAGGGCGTCGCTCTGCCGCGACCAGAGCCACTCTAGCGCCTGGGGCAGAGGCCAAGGAGCCATCCCCAGCGCCTGGGTCATCTTTGCTCCAATGGAGCCTTGGCTGCGGGAGGAGAAGAGAGAGAGAGGAAGGAGGGGGGCGTGAAGAAGCAAATGGGCGCTTCTCCTATGTGCCCTGGCAGGGAATCAAACCTGGGTCCCCCGCACGCCAGGCCGACGCTCTACCGCTGAGCCAATCGGCCAGGGCCAGTACTTCAATTTTTATAGTTACAGCTACCTCAGCTAAGTATTAGAAAAATAGTCATAAGGAATGGGAATTTTTATTGGTTGGCTAGGAAATAGGCTGATATGTAGGTAAGAACCTTCTATTTTAGAGAGAGGGGACAGATGTGGTGGGGGAGTGGGGAAAATGAGAGAGAAGGGTACCAAGGGGTTAAATCTCTTAGAAAGTATTTCTAGCCTGACCTGTGGTGGCACAGTGGATAAAGCATAGACCTGGAACACTGAGGTTGCCGGTTCAAAACCCTGGGCTTGCCTGGTCAAGGAAGTTGATGCCTCCTGCTCCTCTCCCCCTTCTCTCTCTCCTTCTCTCTTTCTCATTCTCTCCCCCTCTCCCCCTCTCCTCCCCTCTCTCTAAAAGAAATAAATTTTTTTAAAGCATTTCTAGAACTATCAGATTGGTCCTTCCTATCTCCTATACCATATCGCGCTTGACTCTAGGCCCCAGAACTGTGGCTAGTTATACATTTCCGTAGAAAAATTATCCACTGTTTCTGAGTAAGACATTCTTGACACCAAGAATTATAAGAAAAATTATGAAAAATAAATTTTTTCTCTGTACCATTGGCTTGCTTGAATAAGCTAATATAGTTACTCTGTTCACCACTAGATGAGGTTTCAGTGAATGCAAGATGAAATACTATTAGCAGAGTTTTAAAAATGGGCCACCGACCTGGATTGTTTCAGTTTGATACCTGTCCTTAAGCTAATACCAAATAAGTTATAAAGTTACAAAACAGAGACCTACTTATATACATCAAATACATTATGGGACAAATAGATTTTGATAAATTAGGCTGAGAACCTGACCACCACAGACTACATTTTAAAAATTAAAAGCCTTCTGAGTAGATATTTGAAATAACTAGCTTTCATCTTTTTCTTTAGAATTCAGAAGTCAGGCTTTTTACTATTTTAATGACTGGTTTTTAACCACAGCCATAAAGGCTGAATTAAATGTTTCTTTCTCTTTTACCCTCTTTGTGGTAGAGTTTGATATATTAGTATATATTTATATAAATGTTTAAGGCATTTATATGGGCATTCATAATTAAGAAGCAGAGCTCTATTATAAAGATTCTTAATAACTGGAGTTTTGGATGATGGTAATGTTATACAGTGTATCATTATTTGAGTGGTTTTTTTCTACAGTGTTTCAAGAAATGCTTTAAAACTATTAACTGGGAAACCACATTGTTTTTCAGTATCCTTGCCATGAAAAAAAGGACTTGATGATAAGTTGGTCAACTTATGAAATTCAAGTTACGTGTGAAATCTGCTGGGTGTGTATGAAATATTTGATATTTTTAGCCATTTTAATAAAAATTTTCATAGGTTATTTCTAGATAAATATTTTAGGTTTTTGTTTTCATTAATAAGAAAACACTTGTTTATTATGTAGTTAACTGAACGTCCTGTTGTTTTTATATTAAGTAGAGCATTAAAACATGCTTAACTATAACAGACATAAACATATTTTAGGGTTTTGATTTCTCCTAAAATGAGTTATAAATAAAATTTCTCCCTAAGATACTCTGTGAAAGGGGTTCAAATAGTAATTGGATGTGGGAAACATATTCAGGGTGCTCTTTTAGTCATTTCACTTGAACGTATTGATGGCTCTGAAGAGTCATTCCAAAAAACAGTGCTCCAGCATTTCCCAAATTTGTTTGGATTCATACCATTTTTCTGTAATAGCTAGCTATTGCCATCACAATTAGAAATGCTTTGGGAAACATTGCTCTGAAGAGTTAACCAAGGTAGTGTTGAAAAGGACAGAATTTTTAGTTGAGTGAAATATAGTTGTCATATATAATTTCTAGAATGAAAAGCAAAAACAAAAATAAGCTAGTTGATAGAAGAAATAATTGGGAACCTTAAGTCTAAATAAAAACATTTGGAAAATACCTTGACTTAAAACTGTTTTTCTGTCATTGTTTTTTTCAAATCAGGATCCAAAATGGTTCCCATATTACATTTGGTTAGTATATTTATTAAACCTCTTTAACCCTAAAACAGTTCTCCTTACTTCCTACCCCACCTCCACCTCATCTCTTTCCTATAGTTTGATCTACAGAGCCTTCATTATATTCAAGTTTGACTTTCCCCCTTCAAGAATACTTTATGTGCTTTCTATCACATCATGTCAGGAAGCATGGAATGTCTTTTTTCCTACTTTTAGTGATGTTCATTTAAGACTGACTGGAGAGTTAATGTGCTATCAGCTCGATCCAACCATTATAAAGTTCTCATCACTTTTTCTCCTAATGGTTTTATATGACACTGATGATAGTTGCCTAGATTCACTATTTTAGTGGGGGTTAAAGTGGTGATTTTCTAACTGCAGTATTTGATTTTTTTGTGCATTTTAACAGGAAAGATTTAGCTTGATACACCAGTGTTCTTACCCTTTTTATCTTTGGTATAAAATCTGCATGTTACACATACTGGTCTACTCATAATAAGATAGAAGACAGGGTTAAAATGAAAGTAAAAGTGTATTATTTCACATTGAAATACAAAAAGGAATTTATAGTAAAAATTTTAAAAATAGTACATTTTAAGTTATTCTTTATTTAAAAATCTGTAAACCATTTAGCCATCTGTTAATGTCTTATTATAGGCAATACAAGGACCTGTGGAATATGAGTGATGACAAACCCTTTCTATGCACTGCCCCTGGGTGTGGCCAGGTAATACATACATTACTTAAAATCATTTTGTATATTTTTTTAAAACACTGATGATAGTATATGTTGTCATTAAAAGGATTCTCTTACAATGTTTTGTATAATTTTGGAGTTAAATGAAAATAACCCAGAACAATTTGGGGAACAAATTCTTTTTTCTCAGTAGCATTATCCGAGTTTTTAAAAATTCAATCTAGTATGGAAAAAATGTCTTATAATGAAAAGGAGGAAAACCTGGATAAAATCCAGGGTTTAAAAGTATTTTTATATGACCATTGTTTGTTGAAAATCACTGTAAACTGCCTAATGGGAAATTAGATGTACATTATTTTATATGAAAATTATTTTATTTGCTAAACTTTTATGCAATTAGCTAATATATACCTGGGAATATTACTAAGGTGGTAATGTTTTGTTTTTTTTGTGACAGAGAAAGGGACAGACAGGGACTGACAGACAAGGAGAGAGATGAGAAGCATCAACTCTTCGTTGCGGCACTTTAGTTGTTCATTGATTGCTTTCTCATATGTGCCCTGACCAGGGGGCCACAGCAGACTGACTGACCCCTTGCTCAGACCAATGACATTGGGCTCAAGCTGGTGAGCCTTGCTCAAACCAGATGAGCCCGTGCTCAAGTTGGTGAGCTCGGGGTTTTGAACCTGGGTCCTCCATGTCCCAGTCTGACCTTCCATCTATTGCGCCACTGCCTGGTCTGGCTAAGGTGTTAATGTTTTTTTTGTTTTGATTTTTTGTTTTTATACAGGGAGAGAGAGAGAGTCAGAGAGAGGGATAGTGACAGACAGACAGGAATGGAGAGAGATGAGAAGCATCAATCATCAGTTTTTCGTTTTGATACCTTAGTTGTTCATTGATTGCTTTCTCATATGTGCCTTGACCTAGGGCCTTAAGCAGACCGAGTAACCCCTTGCTTGAGCCAGCGACCTTGGGTCCAAGCTGGTGAGCTTTTGCTCAAGCCAGATGAGCCTGCACTCAAGCTAGAGACCTCGGGGTCTCAAACCTGGGTCCTCCGCATCCCAGTTCAATGCTCTATCCACTGCGCCACCGCCTGGTCAGGCAAGGTGTTAAGGTTCTTAAGTCTACCATCTTTAATATAGAGCATGTGTGGGAACATTTTTAGAAAATAATATTTCAGTGTTTTATAACAGACTATTAAATTATTGATTTATTTTTATAATCTAATACTAAAATAACTAAAGGCACTATGGAATTAAAGAATAAATTTAATGTTTAGTGAAATAAAGAGTACTTTAATATATTATATTATCAAAAATAAGCATTAAAATGTTTTATTCTGGTAAAACACATTTACTCCTTAGATTTGGTACTGAGTTAAATGGAGAGAGAGGTGGTATTACTCAAGTCATCTATTTTGCTGGAGTGGATTGAACAGACACAACATGACTACAATCCCCTAGATTACAGTGAATGTGGTATGTTTCTAGAGCCAGACTTTGGGCAACATCCACTTTTGCTATGATGTTCTAGGAATTATTCTTAATCTCAAATAGCCCCTAATTCCTTCTCTATTCTTTTCTTAAAATAGTAAAAATTGTTTATCTTGTGATTGACTCTTTACTAATACATATGCCATTTTTTAATAAAGAGTATTAAATTTAAATTTGCTTAATTCAACAGAAAAGAAACCTATTGCTAAATATAAGAATATATGTGTGTATGTGTCTCATAATAGAGTGTTTCTTAAAAGACCTCTCTAAAAGTAAAACATTAAGAAGTTAGAATTATATTGCCTGACCCCAGGCGGTGGCGCAATGGACAGGGCGTCAGACTGGGATGCAGAGGACCCAGGTTCGAAACCCTGAGGTTGCCGACTTGAGCACAGGCTCACCAACTTGAGCGCGGAGTTGCTGGCTTGAGCACAGGATCAGAGACATGAGCTCATGGTCGCTAGTTTGAGCCCAAAGGTCACTGGCTTGAGTCCAAGGTTGTTGGCTTGAGCAAGGGGTCCCTCACTCTGCTGTAGCCCCCACCCCCGTCAAGGCACATATGAGAAAGCAATCAATGACCAACTAAGGAACTGCAATGAAGAATTGATGCTTCTCATTTCTCTCTCCTTTTCTATGTGTCCCTCTCTCTGTCTCTGTCTCAGTCACAAAAAAAGAATTATTTTTTAGACTCCCTATTGTGAAAGTTAACATTCATACTTCTTTTTTTTTCCCATCTCTTGATGGCTAATAATTATTCTATTTTTTACATTGTTAGGGTTTGTGATACATTTTATCTAAAAAACCTATAATTCCCATATTTGCTTACTCTTATTCCCATATTTAAATAGCATAGGTAGAGAAGAAGGGAATGAACTAAGCTTTAATGCATTTATATTTAGAAGTCAGTAAAAGGGGGAGGTTTGGCAAAGGAGACTGAGAAACAGCAGACAGTGAAGAAAGTTGTTTCCTGGAAGTCAGATGGAAGAAATAGTTCAAAGTGGAGGAACAATGTAGTCGTATAATTGATAGGAAAAGGTGAGAATTCAGTATTTATTTTACTGTTGATTTAGAAATATGAAGATTATTATGTATTTTTGATGAAGTGGCAGTGACACTGTGATGGCAGTAGGTTGAAGAGAAAACAGGGAGAACCAGAAGTGGAGATATTATAAGACAGCTTTTTTCTTGGAGTTTAGCTTAAAGGGAACAAAAAATATATAGTTGGAGGAGGACTAAAGATGGAGCTTGTTTGTTTTGCATTTTTTAGTGGGAATATCACAGCATACTTGACAGTGCAGAGAGGAACTGTTGTGGGATTGGGATCCTTAAGTAGGTAAAACAAGGATGGGTTCTGGTGCTCAAGTGAAAGGACTGGCCTTATAGTAAGATGGTAATTATTCCATAGGAACAGAATAAAAAGGGAGGGCGCAGGTAGAGGTTTAGAAGGTTTGAATAGAGAAGAAAAAGCATACAGACATATTTCCTTTGATTCAGTCACCATAAAAAAAACCCCACTAGAATTTGTTTATTCCATTGCACAAAAGAACTTACCTTTAGAATCTATGACAAGTTGTTTTAAATCGCTTTAGGTTGGCAAATTTTTAGCCCTTTGTATTACTTAGGTTGCTGGTTAAGACAAAGATCAATCTAACAGTAGTTTAAATAGTGTTTTTAATGTAACAGCCCAGAAGTAGGAGTTTTAAGGCAGGCTGACTCTGCTATCTTCAACATGTGAAATCCATTTTTAGGTCCCAGATGGCTATCCAGCTCCTGCCGTCAAGTTCACATTCTAGCAATAAGGGAGGAGAAGTTCGGGAAGCAGAATGCGCACACACACTTGCCATTTTATGAGCATTAACTGGAAGTAGTGCATATAATTTTTATTTATTCATTTTGGCAAGAACTCAATCACATGCCCATTTTATTGCAAAGGAAGCTAGAAAATGTAGTCTTTGTTCTGGGCAGCCAGCTACTCTACCAAAATTGGGAACTTTTATAGAAGGAAAAATTTTGATGAGTGAAGATTGAGAGACAGCTTGTCATAGTTTCCAGAGATGATCTGGAATTTGGGGACATAGCAAGAAATCATTTGGAGCCTGAATTTGGTTAAGCTGGGTACAGGAAGTTCTCACTTAATGTTGTAAATAGCTTTTGTAACTTTAAGCCAAACAACATATAATGAAACTTCATCATAGACGAGGAAAGGCTATTCAGGGACCTGCTTTACTATTTTTTAAAGTTTAAAACAAAGTTACCAAAGTATTTCGTTATCAGTAATGTGGCAGTGTTGGTTTCTTGGTTTTGATAAACATACCACAGTAAGTTAAGAACATTAGTGGGAACTGAAACTGGGTTTCGAATGTGTGAGAACTCTCTGTATTACAGTACCTTTGCAAGTTTTCTGTAAATTTAAGTTTTTTATATTAAAAAGTTTATTCAATAACAATAACAACAAAAACTTTACTTCAGAAACACACACACACACACACACAAAGTTACCTATGAAATAGAATAGAGCTTTCAAATATTAAGTGTATACTATATCTATTATTTATCTGTTCCCCAACTAGTTTCAAAAGTATTTGAGAAATTAGTCTGACCTGTAGTGGCACAGTGGATAGAGCATCAACCTGGATGCTGAAGTCCCATGTTTGAAATCCTAAGGTTGCCTGCCAGCTTGAGCGTGGAATCATCAAAATGATCCCATGGTCACTGACTTGAGCAAGGGGTCACTGGCTCGGCTGTAACCTCCCACTCCCGTCAAGGCAATCAGTGAACAACTAAAGTGATGCAACTACGAGTTGATGCTTCTCATCTTTTTCCCTTCCTGCCTCTCTCCCTCTTTTTCTTTCTCTCTCTCAAAAAAAAAATAAGATAAATATTTGAGAAAATAAAGGCTCACATAATAGTTGTCATAATAATAAAACAATGGTTATATTTTTTTAACTTAGCTAGTCACTGTGCTAAGAAGCTTATGTGTATTATGTCATTTAATCCTTGCAACAACCCTGTGAAATAGGTGCTACTGGCATTATTTTACAGTTGAACAACTGAATGTAAACATTATGAATTTCTCTTAGTCACAGAAACAGCAAGTATTGGAAATAAATTTGTACCCAAGCCTTCTCTTGTTAATAGAATGTTCGTACATCAAGGTATATTTGAATACAGGTCTTTGTATTTGTTATCTTTCAATTAACAAAGTTTTTATTTCCTCTTAATAACAAAAGTTTCACAGAAAGTGTGGACAAGCTTAAAAGGACAAAATAAAATTCAGGGAAGACTCTGTTAACATTTGGAGCATTATATAAATCCTTCTCCCCTT
Source organism: Saccopteryx leptura (assembly GCF_036850995.1). Taxonomy (NCBI): domain Eukaryota; kingdom Metazoa; phylum Chordata; class Mammalia; order Chiroptera; family Emballonuridae; genus Saccopteryx; species Saccopteryx leptura. The sequence continues at coordinate 61,102,547 of NC_089509.1, read as the reverse complement.
TTTCTTTTCTTTTTTTTTTTTTTTTTTTTTTTTTGTATTTTTCTGAAGCTGGAAACGGGGAGAGACAGTCAGACTCCCACATGCGCCCGACCGGGATCCACCCGGCACGCCAACCAGGGGCAACGCTCTGCCCACCAGGGGGCGATGCTCTGCCCCTCCAGAGCGTCGCTCTGTTGCAACCAGAGCCACTATAGTGCCTGGGGCAGAGGCCAAGGAGCCATCCCCAGCGCCCGGGCCATCTTTGCTCCAATGGAGCCTTGGCTGCGGGAGGGGAAGAGAGAGACAGAGAGGAGGGAGAGGGAGAGGGGTGGAGAAGCAAATGGGCGCTTCTCCTGTGTGCCCTGGCCAGGAATCGAACCCGGTACTTCCGCACGCCAGGCCGACGCTCTACCGCTGAGCCAACCGGCCAGGGCCCCTTCTCCCCTTTTACTTTTAAAACAAAATTGGGACCATAGTGCACCTACATAGTTTTGTATTCTATTTGAGGGCTGGATAAAAAAGGTGAAGAGATTAAGGGAAGAAAAATACAGACACAGACAACAGTGTTGGTGTTGCAGAAGGGAAAGGAGGGTGGCGGAGGTGAAGGAAGACATAGGGGGTTAGATGGTAATGGAGGGAGACTTGACTTGGGGTGCTGAGTACACAATGCAATAGACAGCTGTAGAGTTGTGTGCCTGAAGTCTGTATAATTTCATTAATGTCACCCCAATAAATTAAATAAAAAATCTTTTTAAAAATTGGAACCATATGTACTTATATAGTTTTATATTCTATTTGTATGCAGATTATATTATATGTGTCATAAACATCTTGTGTTAATTGAAAACACGGGTTTAAGTTGCTATGTCCTATTGTCAAAGCATATCTCATAATTTATTTGCCCATTCCTCTATTATGGACTTTATAATTTTATAATTTAGAAAATTTTTATAATTCATTTTATTATAAAATTATATAAAATACATATCATATAAGTATATAACAATTATAATTTTATAATTCTAGTATTATAAACAGCATGGTGAATATCCTACATAATTTTATATGCATCTCTAATTTCTCAAAATACAGTTTAAAAATAGAATTACTTGATCAAAACCTATATACGGTTTTGATGTTCTTCATACATTTTGCCATATTTTTAAAAGCTAAACCAGTTTTTTATTCTGATAGATTTTTTAAGCACTGGTTTCATCATAAACACTCCAGTTTGGGGTATTACTAATTTTGGGTGGGGGGGCCTATATTTGTTTTCAACGGGATTTAAAATAGTCACTATGTAATAATAATATAACTGTTACTGATAAAAATAGTAATCTGGCTAATGTCAGCCTCATCCATTTGTTAAATCTTTCTGAGAACAGGAATGGAATAGTCTATCTAGATTCAAATAATATTTCTTAGGAAATCAAAATTTCTAATAATAATTGATTTTAGAAATAGTGGTCCTGTAAATTAATTTTTGTCTTTATTCCAAATTTGAATTTTAGCTTTAACACACTTACTAGACTTAAATTTAAAAATTTAAATACATTTTAAAAATATATTTTGTTGATAATATTTCAGAGAGAGAGACGTGTAGAAATTAATGCAAAGCATTTTAACTGTTGACTCTTGCTATTAAATCTTTTTTTATATGCTTCAGTCACGATTAGGTATTTTACAGATAGAATTCTGTTAATTTCTTTTGTTTTAAGTGGTGTTCCATTGAATTCGTCCAAACAGACCAAGTGAGATAATTTAGTGAAAAAGTCATGTAACATTGGAAGTCTTCTATTTTTTTTATAATACTTTTGCTTTTTATGACATACTTATTGAAAATTTATTTTTTGGTTAAATGTTTATACATTATAAGCTATTTTATGACGGCGATAAAGATTCATTTTATTAAAGTTTCAATGGAGGTGTGTGTGTGTGTGTGTGTTAATCAGTATTTTCTAATGTTGACTAGATCCTTCAAATGGTGTTCTGATGGCCAATTAGTTAGCTGTACCTATTTATCTGTTAGATAGGAGTAATAATCTATATTGTATGTGTGAGATAAATGTAGAATGACTGATTTCTTAGGAAGTTAATTCTAGTGAGTGTGTTCAAGCCTTGTAATTACAGATTCCTCAGATAGCAGAATTTATTATCAATTTATTATAGAAGTTTCTGGGTTCACATTCCTCTAATCCAGGGGTCCCCAAACTATGGCCAGTGGGCCGCATGCGTCCACCTGAGGCCATTTATCCTGCCCTGCCGCACTTCCGGAAGTGGTCAGTGAGAGGAGCACATTGACCATCTCATTAGCCAAAAGCAAGCCCATAGTTCCCATTGAAATACTGGTCAGTTCGTTGATTTAAATTTACTTGTTCTTTATTTTAAATATTGTATTTGTTCCCGTTTTGTTTTTTTACTTTAAAATAAGATATGTGTGGTGTGCATAGTTATTTGTTCATAGTTTTTTTATAGTCCGGCCCTCCAACAGTCTGAGGGACAGTGAACTGGCCCCCGGTATAAAAAGTTTGGGGACCCATGCTCTAATCTATCAAGGGTTACCTTTCATTTTTTTAACCTTATTAGAGAGATGATTATCCTGTTCTTGACTTCCTTTCCCATTGTTTATTCAGCTAGATGCTGAAAGTCTTGCTTAATACAATACTGTGCATATTTCTCATTGGATTTGTGCTCTTAATTATATGAATTCAATATGTTAATTACTAGCAGTGTCATTACAATTTTCTTCAAAACTTTTATTTAGGGTAAACTTTAATTTGGCTGGGAAAATAATTTAAATAGACTTTGCAAATATTTTATTTAAGCATGTAATAGCTATTTTATGTGTTGAAAAAATGCATTTTATTCATATATATATATAAATATTGAGAGAGGGATGGGCAAAGTAGGCTTACAGTTGTAATGTATATAATAAAATAAATAATACAAGACTACACTCTTTCACATACAACTGTAAACCTACTTTTGCCTACTCCTGTATATATCTTTTGGTGACTGCTTTTTGACAGCTGCCTTTTGCCACTGTCTTTAGGTTTCTTGTTAGAGGTAAATAAATTTTCTTCCATAATAGCCAAGGTTAAACTCACCTGTATTAAGCGCCAATTTCAGTATATTTTATCCTTTTATATAAAATTTTATCATTATACAATGAACAGTCACTTTATAAATAGCATTTAGGTAAATTTGATCTGGAGATCCTACATTCATATTTCTCTCCTTTCTCCTGTTAATATTAGTAAGACCATAAATCGTCTTTAGGGCCTTTCTAGCTGCTCCTTTTCACTTAGAATCAGTCTTTGTGCCATTTTCACATTTTGTACAAAACATAATGTTGTTTATTTATATGTAGTTGCTCTTTGATTTGAATATTTGTGGTCAGGCCAATCCAAGTAGAAGATACTGGTAGAGTAAAATTCCTGGGAGATAATTTTCCAAGTTCTTCTTATCTATTAATTATATTGACTTTGCCGTTTTAAAATCTAGAATCTCTACGAAAATATAATACATTCTCTCACAAATGTTTAATGATCCTCTCATGTGGAGAAGCTACATTTTTAGGTTATTTGTAACATAAAGTGGACTTGACTCTAAGATGCATTTAGTGTGGAATGTAAGACATGTACATTTAAAACTGTAATGCAAAGTTAAAAACAATGAAATAATGCCAGTGAACTCTATGGATATGTTCATTCTCCAAGAGCTTTGTTCAGTTCAGCAGTCTGTCAAAGGATGATTACTTATTTCTCCAAATATGGTGGGGATTCTTATAATGACGCATAGGAGAACAGCACTTGAGCAGGGAAGAACTGGGATTTGCTCCTAGAGCCTATATTTGGTGCTTAGTAAGTATTTGAGGACTGAGTGACTGACTATTTCAAGGTATAGAGGTACTGTTTCATCTGAATACTCACCTTCAATGGGACCACAAGCAGGTTCTGAAGAGAAGTCATATAATAATAGATATTGTTCCATTGGTATGTACAGCAACCTAAAGGCTTAGTGGTAAACCATACTTACTGTGATAGCAAAATATTGCCAAATTAAATGAAAGCTTAATTCACTTTACTGAACAAGTTTGTAGTTTTGGTGTTTTCATTTCTTCTTTAGGCTAGGCTTAAAGATTCAACTGTTGTTTTTTTTGTTTTAGTTTTATTTTATTTTTTTAGTGCTAGAGAAGGATAGATAGGGTCAGACAGACAGGAAGGAAGAGAGATGAGAAGCACCTATTCTTCATTGCAGCACCTTGGTTGTTCATTGATTGCTTTTTCATATGTGCCTTGACCAGAGGCTACAGCGGAGCCAGTGACCCCTTGCTCAAGTCAGTGACCCTTTTTTTGAACATTTATTGAATACTTACTGTATGTTAACTTTGGAGGAGCTCAGCCTACTTTAAAGGACAGACATACAAAATTATTAATGTAATATTGATGGCTAGTATAACTAAGGCATTGTACAGAGCGTAATGGGCATAAATGAGAGACATTAACTTCTAGAGGTTGAGATCTGGTTGGCTTGTTAGAATGATATAGGCACTTAGTGTCATACTTTCAGAATAATTAGAAGATTTTTAGAATAAAATGCACAATGGAAAGAATTGTTTCATTTTTTTTTCATAGTTTTAATTGTTACCCTAAAATTACTGTTACTAGTTGCATGAAAGAATATAGTGAATTGGATGGGAGGGAGGAGGGACCAAAAGAAAAGGAATCCATTTTGATCCCTTTTGATGGGGGAACTAAGCTTACATATATATAATTTTAACATCCCCATTTATAATGACATACCTAGTTTAGAAAGGGAGTTTGGATCTCTTAATTTGGCATCTCATAATTATTGCTCTGAAATAACAAAGAGTAAGTGCTCCCAATTTTTAGTTTCTTAGTAAAGAATACCTTCATAAAGGTTGATATTTAGACATTCAGGAAGTATTTAAATTATGCATTTATAATGTTGTAATCATAAATGTTACTTTTGGCATGCAGGACCTATCCAAATTAAATGTAGCTTTAGAAGTAATTTTGCTTCATTTTTAATATAAGAACTGTAGTGGGGGGAAAAGATGAAAAAATATTTTGTTAAAATTTTATTTAAAAATTGACTATATTATTGTACTGTTGCTAATTCTTCACTGAATTATGACAGAGGCATTCTTCTTATATGTGGTAACATAACCTGATTTACTTATTAATTCATCCAGGAGTTACAGTTTTATAAGAAAATTCTCATTTTAAAAGTGGTAAGTAACCTGAAATCTATGTAATTACAGTACTTTCTTCAAAAGTCATTACACCATGGAACGTGAATTTCTACTACGATATGGCAAAAATTCACAGTGATCTATTTCTAGTGTCCATTGAATTTATATAGTTTGACTCAAGTTTTGTTTTTATGTGCTCTCAAATGAGCTGTGTGACCTAGTGATATATCAGCATTGCTTATTCTTGGGTAATGGATTTCTCTATGATTGTTGAGATCTAGTGTGTTTATCTTTACTAACATTAGATTCTTTTATAGTTAACAAACTATTTCATTGTTAATGGTGGTTTTACATGTTGTGGAAATGAATTTCCTTATTTTACTTATTTAATCAAATTGAAAATCTTAACTATATTTTAAAACTTTTTGCCACAGCGTTTTACCAACGAGGATCATTTGGCTGTCCATAAACATAAACATGAGATGACACTGAAATTTGGTCCAGCACGTAATGACAGTGTCATTGTGGCTGGTTAGTATATGCTTTTATTAATAGCTTATATACATATTTCACCTGGAATGTGCACAATTTTTGTGTATTCTCTGTAAATAATATAGTCTGGTGATATTCCAATGACTTCATTTACAGTAAATGTTAGCAACATGTATTTTACCCATTACATCTCCATGTTTTCTTCTGACCATTCATTTCACTTTTTGTATGGTTTTCAAATGTAGATTTCAATGTCAGTTTTGTGGAAGTTAATTAGAAACCTGGGAGCATTCATACCATCTCTAAAATTTACATATAATAGATAATTGAACTAATGGGATGTTTAGTCACTGTTTCTTTATTCACAATTGGGTCTACAGTGCTGTGCAAAGATAGAAAATGATCACGCTCCTCCTGTTGGGGAAAGAGCACTTAGCCAACATGTTCATTACGATTTTGTTTCTGTTTCATTTTTGGACTAAACATCTGTGTTAGTAAAATACTTTGAATACTCTACTAAATTGAATCAATGTTTTTGTATGTTGATCCTATGAACATACAGTATCAACTAAACAGATGATTATCTTTCACAATATGTGAAAAGAGAAACCCAATTTATGTATTGGTTTATTGTCCTTCATGCTGTGTTAGTTGTTGCCCCTTTTTATGTATTTAAATGTATATAAGCATACCTCTATATATATGTACACACACAATATGTTTAATTTCACTGCATCTTACGTATTTTATGAGTATTGTGATAAGAAAAAGTTTATATGACATTTAGTATATTTATATTTATACAAATTCCAGGCGTTTAGTGTCATAACCACAGATTTATATATCTTAAATATTTAAAAATAACGCTAAATTTTTTTTCCTTGTAAAGCTTAGGTTATTTTCTTCATAAGTCTGTATTATACCTGAATACTGAATATTATTAATACTGTTAAATTATTACCCAAATGTAGAGATCACATTTTCATATGCAGTCTTGGAAAGATAATAAGGCAAATATTAGATGGTTCTTCCAGGACTTCCAGGATCAAAATTTTTGTAATGAAAAAATTGGAGGTAACAAAAAGTTGGTAATTTGTCAAAATAATTTATTTATGAAAAATGTAGGGGGAATGTTCAGTCTGTCTTCAATTCTGTAAGTAAGAGGACGTAAAAAAAAATGAGTTGTGCATTTTAGAGAGTTTGCATCAGATATTATGAGCTAGAACCAGTCAAATAAGCAGTATAATAACCTGGAAGGTTCACTCTGGTAGGCATGAAGTCTTTGCTCCTCTGAAACTGACTTCCTTACAGCAATATCTCTCTTTGTAATTTTTTTACTCTAAAGTGTTTGAGATTGCTTTCTAGAAATTACTTTTCTTTTTGCATTTAATACAATAGAAAAATAGATCACATTCAAACCAAGCACTTGACCATTTTTTATTAACATGTCAAGATGAGTAGTTTTGCATTACTATATAAGTGGAATGCATGATGTGTGTAGTACATATTTGATGAGCAACAGTCATAAGCCATCTACATGTTTAAATGATTGTGCCTATGTTGACTTTCTCAAGCCTGATCATTCCAGTAATCATTGATAAAAGTGATTTGTGCATATGCATTTTATTTTTAAGACTTTTTCTCTCTTTAACACAAATTCAGAACCTTCTGTTGAGCTTAGCTAGGTAAACCCTATAACTGTGAACAAAAGACTCAAATTTATATTCAGTGTACTAATTCGGTCATGATGACCTAAGCTGATATGTGTACATGGGCCCTTATAATATGATTTTGGAAATGTTTTAGGGGGTAGAGACTATATAAGTTGCAGACTAACAGGTAAAAGGGTGACTGATACATTAGAGTCTCCTTAGTAATTCTGATCATTCTTACAGTATCTGAGATAGGCCTACATTATGTGTAATGTGTGTGATAAGTAGATCATTTTAATGCTAACTACATCTGTAGTAACATATTAATACTCAATATAATATCATATTAGTAGATGTGTGAGGGCGAAGATAAAACAGTAAATAATGCCTACTTTATGGGACACAATAATTAACAAATATGTGAATTTTAATTTCACAAGATTTTATGAGTATTTTATCTTAAACTAGAAGTCATCCTTATACTTTTATTTAGCTTAGGCTAGATTTGTGGTATAACTTATAAAATTGAAGTCCTAAAACATAAAATGTGACTAGAATTTTGTGCTACCAACTCTGATCAATATAAATAAATAGCCTTGAAAATAATAAGACTTAACAGACAAAATTTATAAATTTACATTTTTTAACAGTCATTTTTTTCTATAACTAGCACATATACATGTGTATTATTCAGTATATGTGTTAGTGCACATAGCATGAGTGATATTCAAATACAATGGAAATGTTTCAAGTTTTGAGAATGTGAAGTTGACTATTCCTCTGCTGCCTAGAAATTAAGCTAGAACTTTATAGTTCTGGAACTCTTACATAGCTAGTCCTCATACAGATTTGAAAAATTCATTAAAATAGAAATTAGCTCCAATAGGTAGTAATAAGGAGGATTTTGTTTTAGTTTGTTGTAGGCTCTTATTTTAACCTTTTATTTCCTTGTAGTATTTTGATTTACCTGCTAAAGACTGTTTTATTTTAAGCTTGCTTTCATAATTTATGAAATCTAGTGGAAAGGCGAAGTTAGAGTAAATAAATATACATGCGCTTGTCTTAATTTTCCCCAAATTGCATGTATATATTTTAAACATAATTTTTAAAGTAAAATTTTTAAAATTCTTATTGTGTGAATAGTAGTTGATCTCTGAGGAGAGGATGTTATGTCACTGTACTCAGAGAGAAGGTACGGACTAAGAAACAAAAAGGACTTCTTTCATGGTTCATAAACTTAGAGGAAATACCTTGAACTGCAACAAAAACTTAACCAAATTTTGTTTGCTTTAAAGGAAGAGGACTTTCCAAAGAATTAACAGCTGACTGAACCAGTCCTGCTAATTTGTTAATATACTAGGTTTATTTTAGGGCTCTTCGTGATATTTAAATCTATGTGATTGCTTCTTGACATTTATTTCAGATCAGACCCCAACACCAACAAGATTCTTGAAAAACTGTGAAGAAGTGGGTTTGTTTAATGAGTTGGCAAGTCCATTTGAGAATGAATTCAAGAAAGCCTCAGAAGACGACATTAAAAAAGTATGTTGTTAACCATGATATTAGAGTACTTCTGACAGAACAATTACAGTTGACACTTCTTTCTTATTTTAGAGATACTGATTGGCTATTTTTTAACCGTTAACATTTTCTTTAATGTTCATGCTTATCTTAGATGCCTCTAGATTTATCCCCTCTTGCTACACCCATCATAAGAAGCAAAATTGAGGAGCCATCTGTTGTAGAGACAACTCACCAAGATAGTCCTTTACCTCACCCAGAGTCTACCACCAGTGATGAAAAGGTGAGAAATTTGCATTTATGGTAGAAACACAAACTAAGTGGGAAAATGAGCACCCTAAGATTAATATTTGAGCTACATAAAATGTTAAGGTAATAAATTGTACATAATTCAATGTCAGGTTGCAATAGTCTTATATGTGAAAGCCTGTGAATACTCATAGAAATTTCAGGGAAAGAAGAGTCTACCTCTATAGATAATTAGCTTCTATTAAACACATAAAATTTATAAGGAGAACAGCAGTCTTTTTAGATAAAACTTTTTAAAGGGATATATAAATTTATAAACTTAATTTTCTGGATTTTGCTATTTTATTTATTTATTTATTTATTTATTTATTTATTTATTTTCTGAAGCTGGAAACGGGGAGAGACAGTCAGACAGACTCCCGCATGCACCTGACCGGGATCCACCCGGCATGCCCACCAGGGGCAACGCTATGCCCACCAGGGGGCAATGCTCTGCCCCTCCGGGGGCGTCGCTCTGCCCCGACCAGAGCCACTCTAGCGCCTGGGGCAGAGGCCAAGGAGCCATCCCCAGCGCCCGGACCATCTTTGCTCCAATGGAGCCTTGGCTGCGGGAGGGGAAGAGAGAGACAGAGAGGAAGGAGGGGGGGGGGTGGAGAAGCAAATGGGCGCTTCTCCTATGTGCCCTGGCCGGGAATCGAACCCGAGTCCCCCGCACGCCAGGCCAATGCTCTACCGCTGAGCCAACCGGCCAGGGCGCTATTTTATTTTTAACTACTTTTATATGGTGACAGCTTTGGGATCTTTACAATGAAAAATTGAACAAAAGTTAATTAGGCTTTTAAAGGGTTAAGGGCACAGTAACTCATTCTCAGTAATGGATCTTGGGTAGCAGCCACTAAGATGATGATGATACTGTCTTAATACAGGCCTTTACTAGGTGGTTTAGGGCCTTAATTCTGGATTTTGAATAGTCTGGTAACTTGGGACCATCTGGGCTCTCCACAGCTTTTTCTATTTCAGTACATGTTCTCCTAATCCATTTAGTTGCTCAAGCCAAAAATCCTTAATTTTTTTCTTTTTCCTTCACACTGAAACCAATAGCAAATCTTATCAGACCTACTTCCTGATAGTATATTTAATTTATCCTCTTCTGTCTTCAGTGTCACCACGTTAGTTCAAACCATCATAATACATTGTCACTTCCCTACTTGAAATCCTTCAGTGGTTTGCCATTGCATTGAAGGTAACTTACACTCCTTCCATAAGCCCTCATTGATATGGGTTTGTTTACCCATCCAGCCTCACCTTATGCCATTCTCTGGTGTATTAATAAAATACCACAAGCTTTTTCCTACCTGAAAGGCATTACTCTTGATGTTGCTTCCTTCTCCCTAGAATGTTCTCCTCCTAATCTTTTCAGTATCAGTAGAAATACTATTTTTTTCAAAGAAGCTCATCTTACTTGACTATCTAAAGTAGCCCACTTTAACCTTCTTTCATTTAATCTTTCGTTATTTATTGTTGTACTTTTACTCTATAGCATGTTTCAATCTGAAATTTTCTTCGTTTTATTTGTTTGTCTCTTCCCACTAGTCCTTGAGAGCATGTTGTAAATTCTCAAACCTGTTGAATAGAGGAGGTTCCAGTAGTACTCATAATCATTCTATGTAGCCTAATAAGATTTTGATAGTAAGTTGCAGCATAAAGGCTAATTCAAAGTACACAGTAGACCTGATTTTTATACTAACTAGTAAAGAAGTTCTGAGTAAGGCTCATAACCTCTTTATTTCCTAATCTATAAAACTGGGGAAAAGACCATCTGTGAGGTCCTGGTTAACTCACAAATTCTGCATTTTTATTTAATGTGGAAAGATGTCATGCCAATAACTATTTTATAATTATATAATTATTGTGTATTTTATACTTTGTTGAATGAAAATTATAGACTCTTTTGCAGACCAGCAGTTGAAAACCATTGTACTATTATGTGTTTTATCTTCAAAATATTAGTATTACTTGGCCTTTTGATACTGAGATATTAATGATAATGGAGGGGCAGGTACCTAAAGCAAACATTTGCATTGCTTTAAAAATATTTTAAATATTTCTATTATTTAATTTTTATCAGCCATAACTTAATCTCCCTACACATATTCTTTCCTCTTTTTATAGTATCATGGTAGAGGGGAACTAGGCAGTCCCTTCTGGATTTCAAGTTCTGTGAATCTATGAGAATGGATTTTATATAAAAAAAATTTTTTACTAAAATTCTTATGAAATCATAGCCAAGTTGCTCAGTCTAACTTATTTCTGGATTGATAGAAAAAAGAAATTGTACTGAAAAAACTCAGATCTTTTTAAATTAAAATATGACTGTTGCATTTGAAACTTTACAGCTGCTTCTAAACATTTCTTTTAATTAACTTTAGATATTAATTTATTTTGGGGTTGTTAAGTATTAGCCTATAGATGCTTTTCAAATTGTGTTATATTCTGTTCATTAAGGTATATGAATTGACTTGAATTTTAAAATTCCACTCTTTCTCTGTCTCGTTATTAAATAGGAAATACCATTGGCACAAACTGCACAGCCAACATCAGCTATTGTTCGTCCAGCATCATTACAGGTTCCCAATGTGCTGCTTACAAGTTCTGACTCAAGTGTAATTATTCAGCAGGCAGTACCTTCACCAACCTCAAGTACTGTAATCACGCAAGCACCATCCTCTAACAGGCCAATCGTGTAAGTGATTTAAGTGATTTGGGCCAAATTGAACTATTCATGAATTGTTAAGTTTCTGTCATGTTATCGTTCAAATTGTGACCTTAGTGTTTGTGTGTGTATGATATTTTGCATGCTTTGGTTTTTGGAAAAATTACGTGGGTCGCTTTTTAAAACATATATATTATTTAATTAGAAAATAAATACCTAAAACTTAGATGGTATTTCTTTTAAACACATAACTCTTAAGAGCTTTCTGACAAAAATTTTTCCCATTTAATATATTGGAAATAGTTTTAAGTATAGTAAATCCATAACTTTCTCTGTTTAAAAATTTTTTTAATCATTTTTTATTTTTCAATTACAGTTAACATACATTATATTAGTTTCAGGTGGACACCCCAGTGATTAGACATTACATACCTTACTAAGTGATCATCCTAATAGATCTTGCATTCATCTGAAACCATACATAGCTATTAGAATATTATTGACTATATTCCCTATGCTGTAATTCACATCCCCATGATTAATTTTTTTAAAGATTTTATTGATTGACGTTAGAGAGAGAGAGAAGTAAGGGAAGAGTGGGAAGCATCAACTGGTAGCAGTTGTTTCTCGTATGTGACTTGACCGGTCAAGCCGGGGTTTCAAACCAGCCACCTCAGCATTCCAGGTTGATGCTTTATCCACTCTGCTGCCACAGGTCAGGCTTTCATGACTGTTCTCTTTTTAGAAATTAAATTCAGTGACAATTGATCAATAAACCCATGACTCTTCAGTAATAACCAATTTGTACTTCTTAATTCCTTTCCTTTTTTCATCCATCCTCTCAATCCCCCCTACTATCTGGCAACCATCAAAATGCTCTCTGTACACAATCTTTCTATTCCACTTGTTTCTTTATCTTGTTTTTTTAGATTCATTTGTTGCTAGATATGCATTTATTGCCATTTTATTTTCATATTTTTAATCATAATTATTTCTTCTCTAAGCAGGCTCTAACATTTCTGGTAATACTGGTTTGGTGGTGGTGAACTCTTTTAGCTTTTTCTTGTCTGGGAAACTCTTTATCTATCCTTTGATTCTAAATGATAGCCTGGATGGGTAGAGGAGTCTTAGTTGTAGGTTCCTGAGTATCTCTTGCCAGTCCTTTCTGGCCTGCATAGCTGCTGAGAAATCAGCTGACAGTCTTATGGAAGCTCCCTTGAGGTAACTATTTTTCTTGCTGCCTTTAAGATTCTCTCTTTGTCTTTAATCTTTTGCATTTTAATTATGATGTGTCTTAGTATGGACCACTCTTTGGGTTCATCTTGTTTGGGATTCTCTGTACTTCCTAGACTTGTATGTCTGTTTCCTTCACCAAGTTAGGCAAGTTTTCTGTCATTATTTCTTCAAATAGGTTTTCAATTCCTTGCTCTTCTCTCCTTCCAGCACCTCCATGATGTGGATGTTGGCACTTTTGAAGTTTCCCAGAGGCTCCTTATAACATCTTCATTTTTTTTTTCTTTTTGCTATTGTGATTCCGTGTTTTTTGCTTTCTTATATTCCAAAATGCTGATTTGATTCTTGGCATCATCTACTCTACTGTTGATTCCCTGTAAATTATTCTTTATTTTAGTTAGTGTAGCCTTCATTTTTTCCTGGTTCTTTTTTATAGTTTCTGTGTCCTTTTTAATGCTGTTGAAGTTTCCACTAAGTTCCTTGAGCATCCTATAACCGTTGTTTTGAACTCTGTATCAGGGAGTTTGCTTTCCTCTATTTCATTTCATTCTTTTTCTGGAGATTTCTCCAGTTCTTTCATTTGGGACCTTTGTCTCCACATTTTGGCTGCTTCGCTATGTTTGTTTTATATATTAGGTAGAGCTGCTACATTTCTGGACTTGGTAGAGTAGTCTTGTGTAATAGGTGTCCTGTAGGGCTTAGTGGCACAGCCTCCGCAGTCACTCAAGCAGGTTGCTCCAAATGCGCCCTTGTATAGGCTGTGTGTACTCTCCTGTTGTAGTTGAGCCTTGACTTCTATTAGTGGCATGGAGAGGGATTAATCTTCTCCCCCAGGCCCGTTGGCTGTGAGGACTGGCTGCAACTACAGTGGTGGAGCTGCTGTGCAGGAATCGACCCTATGGAGCAGGACTTGCTTCAGTGGGGCTTTGTTGCTCACCTGATTCACCCCTTGAGTGTTGCTCGTGGAGATGTTAGGGTTGTAATCTGGTGTTGTCTGAAGCTGTCCACCAGGTGCATTGGCTCTGAGGCCTCCCAAGAGGTGCAGGGTTGGCACTGCATGTGCCTTGCATTGGGCCATCCAACACAAGCTACAGAGAGATCTGCAGGTGGTTGCTACTTGTGCTGGGCTTAAAGGTGCCTAGTAGAGGCCAGGCTGCTACTGAGGTGGGCTGCTGCTAGTGCTAGGCTTGGGGCCACTTAGCAAGAGGTAATGGGGTACATAGAGGCCACATGCTGCTGTTTTGAGAAAAGTTAGGAAAGTCTGAAGCATGAGGCAAGAAAGGCCAGCTATATGGAAAAGCCACTAGACATGGCTTAGATGGGCCTTGGGCGGGGTCTCAGAGAATCACCAGTGTGGGGCAAACAGTATGAGCCAGGTTGATGGAGATTAAGATATGGTGCCCACCTATCGGCTCTGTTGGGGGAGGTTTCAGAAAAGGAATGATGACCTTTGCCAGCACTTCTGTGTGGCAGAGAGCTGCTCTCCCCACTCCATCCTTACCGTGACACTGGACAATTCACTTCCTCCTGGTATATCCCTGGTTCCTTTCAAGCTGCTGCCCCAGCACTGAAGGCCAGAGGGAATGAGTTTGAGTCGGTGTGGGTCTTTTAAGAGGAACTGCATGGTACTCTGTCAGCCCTCTGTCTCACTTAGCCATAATCCCTGCTGGTTTTTATAACCAGAAGTTACTGGTCCTTCTCTTTCCAGCACTGGAACCCTGGGCTGGCAGGCATGGTATGGGTCTGGCACCCCTTGCTCCTTGGGGGGGTCAGGGAACTTCTGCAGCTGAGATATCCCTTCAAATTTTAAACCACCACACGTGTGTGTAGGACCAGCTCATTCTTTGTCTCTACTCCTATCAGCCTTGATGTAGCTTGTTCTTTAAATCTCTAGTTGTAGGACTTCCATTGAGCCAGATTTCAGGCTTTCCTGAATGGTGATTGTTCTGTAATTGTAATTTTGGTGTGGAAGCGTTCGAGTACTGCAGTTACTTATGTTTCCATCTTGACTGGAAGTCCCCCTTTTTCATATCACTGCATACATTAGGCATTTAAGATACAATTGAAATAATTAAATTTTGCAATTTGCTTTGCAATGGCTAGACAATTTATTTTTAAATGCTATAGTAATAGGAGTAAAAATGCTCTTATGGTTGTAAAGATGATTCATACAGACTTCTTTAATTCCTGTCTTTTGTTTTTCTTAGTCCTGTACCAGGTCCATTTCCTCTTCTGTTACATCTTCCCAATGGACAAACAATGCCTGTTGCTATTCCTGCATCTATTACAAGTTCTAATGTGCATGTTCCAGCTGCAGTCCCAGTAAGTTTGAGATTTAGACTATTTAAATTTTTTCCTTGTGGCAAAACATCTTTGTAATCAGATGTTGGGCTGTTTGATGGTTTATTTTAAAGTGAATTCAACAAAATACTAGTGACAAATAGTAGTTATTCATTGATCTTTTTAGTGATAACATACCATTCAACGGAAACATAGTTAGAAATCTTAATTGTGTATTTCATATTTTTAATATTAAGAACATTATTCCTAGTCGGCACATTTCAATTTAACTAAATTTTTAAAATTCAAATATTAATACTGATTTTTTTTTTAAAGATATTTATACTAGAACATTTGTCAGATAAATCCATGGCATTTCAAATGTTGGAGAAATTGTTTGTAAAAACACTCTCTGTGAATTTTATGGTCAAGTTGGGTTTATAGAATTATTTTGCTCTTCAAGCATGGGAAAATCTAAACAGTCTAAAACAATAGTTAATCCCTCACTTTTCTAGTGAGAAAATCCAAAACATAGCTTGAGGGGCATGTTAATAATATAAATTTTAAAAGACATAGACAATAGTTAAATATCTGATTATAATATTCACTAATCTGGTGAATATTTAAAAGCACATTCTTTGGAATAATGTAAGTTAGAAAAAATTTTTTTTCTGTTCTCATATTTCATAAAACAGTTTAATTCAAACTCTCCAAATGTACCTTTAACATTAAAGTTTTCATCATTAGAACCACTTTTTAAGACATCTGGCACAATTTTCCAAAATATATTTTCAGTTTTACCTAAGTAATTTCACTTTTTGAATTTATTATTCTCTTTCTGGAAGTTCTACCCCAAGCACTAATACTCATCATATAATAGAAAGATACTTTCTTCTTTTACCTATTACTATTTCTGATTAGTATAATATCATTTATTATAAAAACTGTTTCTTAAAGCCCACTTATAGTAACATCAGCACTTTTGGTGAGATTATATACCCCAAGAATATTACTAAAATTCATTTTAAGTATTTTTATTAGCTAATTCTTCCAAATGACATTTCTGAGTATCCTAAATTAGCATCAGTTGAAATAATTTCAAGATTATATGAGCTTCAAACAGAACTTTGCTGTTCAAAATGCATTATTTGAATAACTTTATAAGGACTAAATATAAGGTGACTATACTTCTTTTCTGAGAATATTTTTGAGGAGGAAACATTCTTGTCCTGTATTTGCAATTATATGGTTATTCTGTGAAATGTAACTTATGAAAGAAACTGAAATAAAAAAGAGATATATTTTAATTATACCATAATCAGTGTTAATACTATGTTTTTAAAAAAAAGGCAAAAAACAAAATGTAAAAATCTGTTCCAGATTTTAGAGAAAGTATTGTAGGTAATCAGGTTCTTTTTTTGTCATCATGCAATATATTAATGTATCAAACTTTTTACATATTTTAGAAATTTTATATATTAGAAAAGTACAATGCATTGTTGAAATGACCTTTTATGTGTAGCTGTCACTTTTTGCCATTTTCTTTCACACTCAAAATTGAAGTGTGACAGATATATGAGAAGTTCTGCATCAATCACATTGAATACTGTGAGTTTCCTTAAGAAGGAAGCATTAAAAAAGAAATTGTGAAAATTGATGATTAGGGAAGCAGATGTTTCAGAAATTGATAACTTTTGTAGAATAAATTAGGATGTAAAATCGATAAGGGTTTAGGATATAGTTTTCTAATTTGAAATTTCAATTTATTATAGCATCTATTGTGCAGATAAAAGTACAAATCTTGTTTTGAATATATTCTCCAGCATTTATTTTTAAATATCTTTTGCATAGCTTGTTCGACCAGTCACCATGGTGCCTAGTGTTCCAGGAATTCCGGGTCCTTCCTCTCCTCAGCCAGTACAGTCAGAAGCAAAAATGGTAAACAAGATTTTATTTGTTCTGTCCATTTCTTGAGTCGGTTTTGAAATAGTGTTTTTCATTAAAGCTCACTTCAGATGGAACAATTTAAATCATATTTTGTAAAATTATGGAATGTTTAACACTATTACAAGAACCAGAAAAGTTAGAAAAGAAAAGCTTCCATTAGCATGCTGACTAGTTAGTGGTTTATTAAAATAAATGGATATATGGGGAGTAAATTTCTAATTCTTATCTGGTTTTTTGGGGTGTGCTTTTTTAAACAAACTGTCCTCCTGATAGAGGCAAGGAATATTAAAGCTGAAAGTAGATGCAGTCCTCTGCAGGCAGTGCTGATAAAGAGTTTTAAACAGGGATTTCAATTTATAGAACTGCACTGACAAAAATTCTGAAATAGTATACAAATTAGTAAATGTTGCACCTAATATATTAAGGAAAATTCTATTTTAGGGCTCTAAGATACTAAGAAATTAGTGTTTAAGAAATGAACTGTAGATTAGGTGTCAGGAGACATGTTTTCATTTTAATCCTAACTCTGCTGTTCATTACCCTTAACCAAGCCACTTTTACTTTTCTGAGACTCTTTCCTTGTGTAAAATAAAGTAATTAATCTTAGCTTTCTGGGGTTTCTCTTAGCCCCAAATCCTATAAATTTGCTGGTTTTCTTGCTGGGTTTTTTTTTCTTTAATTCTCTCTACCCTTCATATGTCTTAAATTTCATCTAGTAACTTTATTTAAAATGGTGGTGAACCCTACTTTATATCTTATGTAAATTAATCTCCTACTAAAAGGCCTTGTAATTATTCCTGAAGGATAACAAAGCCAGAATTGGGCAGAGAACACTGTTTCCTCTTCTCACTTGAGTTGTGAACCTTTGAAGCAAAGGATGGTAGGACAGACCTAAGAAGGCCTTGAATACATATTAACTCATGATACTCATTCAGTGGCATCCCCAAGAATAATTTTTGGGATCATTCCGCAATTGTTATGTGTGCTCAGTGACATCACTGAGCTAACTTATTGTGTGGTCTATTTTATTAGCCGCCTAGTTCTCTGACCCTAGGCATCAGGACTGTGAAGTAACTTCCTTGGAGAAGCACTCTGTGGTTAGTGGGGTGAGGATGAGAACAGCAGTTTCTTTATGCTCAGCTTGCGCACAGGAGTGTGCATTTCCATCACAGCTTTGGGAAGAGACCTTACAGGGCCTATATGCCAAAAGAAAGTAATTGAGTATCCCACTGACTTTTGGGGATTGGCTGCCAGCTGGGGTCTCTTGCATTATGCCATGGGCCCCAAGGGACTCCAGAATGGGAGTGGAGGGTGTTACTTCTCCCTTCATAACCAGTTTGAAGGGTAGCCAGTAGCTAGGCTGGTGTTCCAGAATGTTGTACAGTCCAGTGCTTCTTTTGTGCAGTATCACCATCTTTTTCTAGTCATTGTAATTCTCCCTTCTATGGTCTAACACAGTGGTCGGCAAACTCATTAGTCAACAGAGCCAAATATCAACAGTACAACGATTGAAATTTCTTTTGAGAGCCAAATGTTTTAAACTTAACCTATATAGGTAGGTACATTGTTATTAACTTAATTAGGGTACTCCTAAGCTGGTCTTTGCTAAACACTCAAGGGGCCAAAGAGCCGCATGTGGCTCGCGAGCCTCAGTTTGCCGACGACTGGATACTCAGGGCTGTTTCTTAACAGTAATTAATGAATGTATAATTAGGAAATTAATAGGTAGTTATTAGGCACCTATTATGTTCTTCACTTCAATGCTATATTAACAATACAGATTTGTACACATGAAACCATTATATATTGCAAGGTTTTAAATGTTTTATTGCTATTCTTTATTAGTGCAAATAATCAACCTGAAATTGGCATATGATTTTTTTTTTAACAATAAAACACACCATCTGAATGAACAAATAGGTGGTTGAGGCAGATAAAAATTAGGTTGTTATTAATTGTGGTGAGAGAACTTGGAAACTTGAGAGGGAAATTTTTCACATGATAGCATGTGTAAGTCAAAGTGTGGGAAATACTAAGGTGAATCATCACTTGATATCCAAAGAACTTCACTGGGAATGTTTTTTACACTTTTTACTTTAAACATATAGTACTAATTAAAAATTCAATTAGTGAGAATTGAGAGTAGAAACGGGAGTTAGAGATAATAATGTATACTGCATCTAAAAATATTTTTACATAGTGGCCTTTTTTTCTTACAAATTAATTCAAAAGGAACAAATCAGATTTAAAGAAATACTCTTGTTTTACAAGAGTAGTATGTATTTGTAGACACTTAAATTTAGCACTTCCCTAAATAACTTTCTGTATTAAGTTACCAGGAAATTAAATTAATAAGAATAAAAATGTTTTGTCTGCCTGTATATTAAAAAAAATACCAAAGCTATAATGTTCACAGATTTATATATGAATAATAATCATTGGTGGAAGGCCCCCAAATAGCATGGAGAGTCAAAGATTGCCCCATTTAAATTTAATAATCCAAATAAATGTTGTATTAGAACTTTGCTAATATGAAATAGCTTTATTTATTTGATTGCCTATTTTAATTGGTATAATAAATAAATTAGTCTTTTTAAAATTAAATAAAAAGACTTGGAAATAGACTTTCCTTATTTTAACTTTCATTATGGAAAATTTCAAACATATACAAAGTAAACTGGATAATATAATGAACCCCCATGTACTATCACCTAGCTTCAGCTATTAGCACTATAAGTACCATTCTTTTAGCTATACCTCAGACCACTCCCTACTCCTACTCTATTATTTTTAATAGGCTTTTTAATGTAAAATTGACATGCATTTACATGAACCAGTTTTAACTATACAGTTTTGATAAGTGCATTCATGTAACTCACACCCTTACTAAGCATTAACACTTACCCAGAAAGTTTTATTTTCCTTCCCAGTTGTTCATCTTCCCCAGCTGTTCTGATATTTGTCACCAGCAATTAGTTTTAGAATTTCATATAAATGAATTACTATATACTGTGTCCAGCTTAGCAGGTGTCTTGTTCCTATTGTTTTTTATTGTTAAGTGTGAGGCGGGGAGGCAGAGAGACAGACTCCTGTATGTACCCTGACCAGAATCCACCTTTAAGCCCACAAGGGGCCACTGCTCCATTGCTTGGCAACTGAGCCATTTCAGTGCCTGAGGTAAGGCCATGGTGCCATCCTCAGTGCCCAGGGCCAACTTGTTTGAATGGGCCATGGCTGCAGGAGTGAGGGGAAAGAAGA
This sequence comes from Saccopteryx leptura, assembly GCF_036850995.1. Classification (NCBI taxonomy): domain Eukaryota; kingdom Metazoa; phylum Chordata; class Mammalia; order Chiroptera; family Emballonuridae; genus Saccopteryx; species Saccopteryx leptura. The sequence goes on along the minus strand of NC_089509.1, from coordinate 61,082,005 downwards.
GAGAAAGAGAAGGAGGAGGGGTGGAAATGCCAGTGGTCTCTTCTCCTGTGTGCCTTGACTGGGTATTGAACCTGGGACTTCCACAGGCCAGGCCAATGCTCTACCTCTAAGCCAACTGGCCAGGGCCTATTCATGTTGTTGAGTGTATCATAGTTTGCTTTTTTATTGCTAAGTAGCATTCCATTATATGAATAGAATATACCACAATTTCTTTATCTAGTCTTCTCTTGATGAACAATTGAATGGCTTTTACTATTTAGCTACTATGAGTAAAACTCTTGTGAACATTTTTATATAACTCTTTTTGTGGATGTATATTTTCATCGGGTCTATCTACCAAAGAGTAGAATTACTGAGTCAGGGTAGGTATACATTTAACTTATGAGAAACTGCCAGAACTTTTTCCAAAGGTTTACATTCCCACAAGCTAGCATGGGATTCCAGTTTTTACCACATTTTTTGCCAATATTTATTTTTATTTATCATTTTCCTTGTAGACATTCTAGGAGTATATAGCATTTCCAATTTGACTAGACTTTTTCTGTGATATCTTTTACCCATTTTTAAATTGGGTTACTTGTTTTTTTTATTGTATTATATGAATTCTTTATATGGTAGATAAAAAATTTTGTTATATATATCTTACAAATATTTTCTCTTAGTCTGTAGTTTGCCTTTATTTTTCTTAATGGTATATTTGTACTATTACTGATTGCTACTGTTACCTTAAATATTTTGTTCCACCTACTTAATTGAGTTTACTTAAAAGTTTGCTTATCTTATTAGCTTCTTAAAGTGGAAGTTTAGATTATTGATTTAAATCTTTTTACCTTTTTTTTCCTTCTTTTTCCAAGTGAGAGGAAAGGAGATAGAAAGACTGACTCCCACATGTGCCCCGAGACTGGGATTCACCTGGCAACCCCTGTCTGGGGTCAATATTCTGCCCATCTGGGGCCATGCTCCCAAGGGAGCTATATATTTTTAGTTAAGTGCCTGAGGCAGAGGCTCCACAGAGCCATCATTATAACAGGGGCCAATGTGCTTGAACCAATTGAGCCATGGCTGCAGGAGCAGAAGAGAGAAGGGGATGGGGTGGAGGAACAGATGGTCACTTCTCCTGTGTGCCCTGACCAGGAATTGAACCCGGGACATCCACAAGCTGGTCCAGCACTCTTCCGCTGAGCCAATGGGCTAGCTCTTCATCTTTTTACCTTTTTAATATAGGCATTTAAAGCTATTATTTTCTCTGTGCACAAATTTTGATATGCTGTTTTTCTTATCATTTATTTTTTAATTTTCCTTGTGATTTTTTTCCTTGTGCTATGGGTTACTTAAAAGTGTATTGTAGCCTGACCAGGCAGTGGCGCAATGGATAAAGTGTGGGATGTGAAGGACCCAGGTTCGAGACCCTGAGGTCACTGGCTCGAGCAAGGGGTCACTCGGTCTGCTGTAGCCCCCGGTCAAGGCACATATGAGAAATCAATCAATGAACAACTAAGGAACCACAACTAAGAATTGATGTTTCTCATCTCTCTCCCTTCCTCTCTGTCTGTCTCTATCTGTCCTTCTCTCTGACTCTCTCTGTCTCTCCCACAAGAAAAAAAAATGTATTGTATGAATTTATACAGTATTTACTGTTGTGTCTGTCTTATTCTATTTAGAATAATGCTTTTGAGACTTATTCATACTGTATATTTCATTCCCTTTATTACTGAGTATTATTTCATTGTATGAATATAGCGTTTAGCCATTCACCTTATTGATGTGCATTTGGGTTGTTCTGGTGCTTAGATATTATAAATTAATCTTCTGTGAACATTCTTGTACAATTATTTGTCGAGAGAGATATGTCTTCATTTCTCTTGGGTAAATATTCACTGTAGGTTTACTGTTGGTTTAATTTGTATGACTAGAACAATACTAGCTGAACCAATTATTTGCTTTTTAAAATTTGGAAACTAAGGCTCTTTTGACAAATCACCCTAATGTTTCTATAAAGAAGATTATGTTTTAACACTTTGGTAAATATACTTTTATTAATTTATATTCATTTATTATTTAATGATTCAAATATTTATTAAGATCTTATGACAACAGGGGAAATTTCAGTATGGGCTGGGTATTAGATGATATTAAAGACTTGCTGCTAATTTTGTTAGAGCATTAATGTCATATGGTGATTATGATTTTTTTAAAAAGTCTTCAGGCGCCTGACCTGTGGTGGCACAGTGGATAAAGCGTCAACCTGGAATACTGAGGTCACTGGTTTGAAACCCCAGGCTTGCCTGGTCAAGGCACATATGGGAGTTGATCCTTCCTGCTCCTCACTTCTTTCTCTGTCTCTCTCTTTCTCTCTCTAAAATGAATAAAAATAAAATCCTTTAAAAGTCTTCAGGCATACTGATTTATGGTGAAAATGAGACAGACAGGAAATTACATAGTTTCAGGCAGTACTAACCAGAATGATGTGACAGAGCAATGGTTACAGACTCGAAGCATAGTGAATGTGTTGGGTTCAGAGTTATGTTTTGATCTCTGTCTTTTAAAACTTTGTATTTGTTACTAATTTTAACAATTAGAATATTTCCACATGAAAATCCAGATTTCTGGCTTCTCTTGAAAACTCAACAATATGCATTTTTTATAGTTTTGAAGAATTTAAAAATTCTGCATTAGATATATTTATCTAATCAAACTAGATTTCAATTTCAGCCATTTTTCAATAAGATATTTCAGAATTTTTTCTTTCAATATATGTATATTTTTAAATCAATTTCTATAAAATTCTAGAGCAGGTAAAACTAATTTGTAGTGGAAAAACAGTGTTTCGTGGGACTTACTGGGAAGCGGCACGAGAGAACATTCTGTGGTATGGCAATGTTTGTAGAGGCTTTGCTTACACAAGTGTGTACGTATATGGAAACACTGACTAGTACACTTACGATCTGTGCATGTTTTTTTTGTTTTTTCTTGTATTTTTCCGAAGCTGGAAACGGGGAGGCAGTCAGACAGGCTCCCGCATGCGCCTGACCGGGATCCACCCGGCATGCTCCCCCCTCCCCCGGGGGCGATGCTCTGCCCATCCTGGGCATTGCTCTGCCGCAATCAGAGCCATTCTAGCGCCTGAGGCAGAGGCCACAGAGCCATCCTCAGCGCCCGGACCAACTTTGCTCCAGTGGAGCCTTGGCTGCGGGAGCAGAAGAGAGAGACAGAGAGGAAGGAGAGGGGGAGGGGTGGAGAAGCAGATGGGCGCTTCTCCTGTGTGCCCTGGCCGGGAATCGAACCCGGGACTCCTGCACGCCAGGCCGATGCTCTACCACTGAGCCAACCGGCCAAGGTTGTGCATGTTTTTATATGTATATTTCAGTTCCAAAAAAATGATAAAATATTTAGGGAAATATGTACTGATAATCTGCTACTTCCTTTAAAATGCACCAAAAAATAAAATAAGTTGGATTTATGAATGATGGATAGAGGGATAAGTTGTGAACAGGTGTGTGACAAAGCAATATAGTAAAATGTTAGTGGTAAACAAGTTTGTGGGTATACAGATGTTTATTGTATAATTCTTCCATCTAGGATGTGTGTTTGAAACTTTTTATAATAAAATGTTGAGAAAGACTAGTGTTTTTCAGAAGAGGAAAAAAACAGGGCTAGCCTGAGGATACCTAGGACTTAGACTTTCTGAGATATTTGCTGATCTTCCTTTCTAGTTGACTTTGAATGAACTGATCTCCACTCCTGGTTCTTGTATAAACTGGTTGCTTCTCAGCAGTATCAGTCACGTATCTGCTTTTGGACCTTAGGTCTCTGCATTTTCATAGCACTCCTTGTCTCTATAGGATAAGTGGAACTGGAAGCAGAAGTGAGAAGCAAGATTTATTTTCCAAGGTTCACAAAAAAAGATTAAAAACAACAATAATTATTATTTAGAAGAAAATGTGTTACCTACCCTGAAGCTCAGGTATCTATTTGGCTTATAACTCTCTGGATAATTATTTCAATTATCTTATCTGGCTTTTATTTCAATCTTCATAGCTGTGTAACAGGTGGTATTGTTTTATGAATAAAATAAAACATTAAGTAAAAAAAGTGTATCACATATATTCCAAATATTTTGGTGCTTTTCTCTTTTTTATTGATTTATATTTTAATTACACTGCGGTTTGGAAATATAACCACCTTTAGTATATTTATCCTGTGTTTTCATTTTCTAATATATCATAGTTATTTGGCTCATTTGTGAAAAAAATAGATGTTGCCATGCTATTCAAGTAACATGAACTGGCAACAAAATATCAATTGCCTAGATGCTAAAGGACTTTTGATTAGTTGGGGGTTATTTTGTTGTACAGAAATTATTTAATTTCACACTTCACTATTGGTTTTTATCAAATATTGTTAGTCTGTTTTCCTTGTCTTAGTAACATAGAATGAACACTATTTAGTACCTTTTAAGAATTTACAGTGCTTGTGTGTCATTATCATCAATATTAACTATACTTATATGTTGTTAGAAGTACGAAATGAATTTATCAACTTTAGGGAATAACCAAAGAAATTCTTTGGGTTTTGTATTTAATTCATGTTTTTAAATTTTGTATCAGTCTGATTATTTCTATCGATTGTTACTTATTAACAAACATTTCTTGGGTACCAAGAAATTCAGCAGATTTTATCTTAAATTTTGAGGTAGGTTTGTTGTTTGTTTGCAAATGTTGCTTGTAACCATCAAGAGAGTCAAAAAAGTATTGCCTTTAAGAAGGCCAACATTGATTTTTTTTCAACAGGTACAGACAATATTAGATTTATTCAAGTTTTTTTTTTTGGTTTTTGTTTTTTTGTATTTCTCTGAAGCTGGAAACGGGGAGAGACAGTCAGACAGACTCCCGCATGCGCCCGACCGGGATCCACCCAGCACGCCCACCAGGGGCCAATGCTCTGCCCACCAGGGGGCGATGCTCTGCCCCTCCGGGGCGTCACTCTGCCGCGACCAGAGCCACTCTAGCGCCTGGGACAGAGGCCAAGGAGCCATCCCCAGCGCCCAGGCCATCTTTGCTCCAATGGAGCCTTGGCTGCAGGAGGGGAAGAGAGAGACAGAGAGGAAGGAGGGGGGGGTGGAGAAGCAAATGGGCGCTTCTCCTATGTGCCCTGGCCGGGAATCGAACCCGGGTCCCCCGCATGCCAGGCCGACGCTCTACCACTGAGCCAACCGGCCAGGGCCTAGATTTATTCAAGTTTTAAATTTACTTCTTCCGTAAGTTTTTTTTTTTTTTTACAGGGTTTTTTTTTTTTAACAATTTTAATTTATTTATTAAATTTAATGCAGTGACATTGATAAATCAGGGTACATATGTTGAGAGAAAACATCTCTAGATTATTTTGACATTTGATTGTGCTGTATACCCCTCCCCCAAAGCTAAATTGTCTTCTGTCACCTTCTATCTGGTTTTCTTTGTGCCCCTCCCCTTCCCCAACCCCTCTCTCCTTCTTCACCCCTTCCCCACCCCTCCACCCCATGCCCTGTTACCATCACATTCTTGTCCATGTCTCTAAGTCTCATCTTTATGTCCCATCTAGGCATTGGTTCATACAGTTCTTAGTTTTTTTCTAATTTACTTATTTCACTCCGTATAATGTTATCAAGGTCCATCCATGTTATTGTAAATGATCCGATGTCATCATTTCTTATGGCTGAGTAGTATTCCATAGTATATATGTACCAAAGCTTTTTAATCCCCTCGTCCTCTGACGGACACTTGGGCTGTTTCCAGATCTTCGCTATTGTGAACAATGCTGCCATAAACATGGGGTGCATTTCTCCTTTTCGAGCCGTTCTAATCGTGTCCTTGGGGTATATTCCTAAAAGTGGGATAGCTGGGTCAAAAGGCAGTTCAATTTTCAGTTTTTTGAGGAATCTCCATACTGTTTTCCACAGAGGCTGCACCAGTCTGCATCCCCACCAGCATTGCAGGAGGGTTCCCTTTTCCCCACATCCTCGCCAGCACTTATTCTGGGTTGTTTTGTTGATGAATGCCATTCTGACTGGTGTGAGGTGATATCTCATTGTGGTTTTAATTTGCATTTCTCTAATGATTAGTGATGTTGAGCATTTTTTCATATGCCTATTGGCCATCTGTATGTCCTCTTTGGAGAAGTGTCTATTCATCTCTTTTGCCCATTTTTGGATTGGATTGTTTGTCTTCCTGGTGTTGAGATTTACAAGTTCTTTATAAATTTTGGTTATTAACCTCTTATCAGACGTATGGTCAAATATGTTCTCCCATTGTGTAGTTTGTCTTTTTATTCTGTTCTTGTTGTCTTTAGCTGTGCAAAAGCTTTTTAGTTTGATATAGTCCCATTTGTTTATCCTGTCTTTTATTTCACTTCCCCATGGAGATAAATCAGCAAATATATTGCTCCGAGAGATGTCCGAGAGCTTACTGCCTATGTTTTCTTCTAAGATGCTTATGGTTTCACGGCCTACATTTAAGTCTTTTATCCATTTTGAGTTTATTTTTGTGAGTGGTGTAAGCTGGTGATCTAGTTTCATTTTTTTGCAGATAGCTGTCCAATTTTCTCAAAACCATTTGTTAAAGAGGCTGTCTTTACTCCATTATATTTCCTTACCTCCTTTGTCAAATATCAGTTGTCCATAGAACTGTGGGTTTATTTCTGGGTTCTCAGTTCTGTTCCATTGATCTATATGCCTGTCCTTATGCCAGTACCAGGCTGTTTTGAGTACAATGGCCTTGTAGTATAACTTGATATCAGGAAGTGTGATACCTCCCACTTTATTCTTCTTTTTTAAGATTGCTGAGGCTATTCGTGTTCTCTTTTGGTTCCATATAAATTTTTGGAATATGTGGTCTATATCTTTGAAGTATATCATTGGTATTTTAATTAGTATTGCATTGAATTTATAGATTGCTTTAGGTAATATAGACATTTTAATGATGTTTATTCTTCCTAACCATGAGCATGGTATATGCTTCCACTTGTTTGCATCTTCCTTGATTTCTTTTATCAATGCTTTGTAATTTTCCGAGTACAAGTCTTTAGTCTCCTTGGTTAAGTTTATTCCTAGGTACTTTATTTTTTTGGTTGTAATTGTGAAGGGGATTGTTTCCTTAATTATCTTTCTGACTGTTCATTGTTGGTGTATAAAAATGCCTCTGATTTCTGAGTATTGATTTTATATCCTGCCACTTTGCTGAATTTATTTATCAGGTCCAGTAGTTTTTTGACTGAGACTTTAGTGTTTTCTATATACAATATCATATCATCTGCAAATAATGATAGTTTTACTTCTTCTTTTCCTACTTGAATGCCTTTTATTTCTTCTTCTTGTCTGATTGCTGTGGCTAGGACTTCCAGGACCATGTTAAATAAGAGTGGTGAAAGGGGGCACCCCAGCCTTGTTCCAGATCTTAAGGGTATTGCTTTTAATTTTTTCCCATTGAGTATGATGTTGGCTGTGGGTTTCTCATAGATGGCTTTTATCATGTTGAGGTATGTTCCCTGTATTCCCACTTTGCTGAGAGTTTTGGTCATGAATGGGTGCTGGATTTTATCAAATGCTTTTTCTGCATCTATTGAAATTATCATATGGTTTTTCTCCTTCTTTTTGTTTATGTGATGAATCACATTGATTGATTTTACGAATATTGTACCAGCCTTGCCTCCCCAGAATAAATCCCACTTGATCATGGTGTATGATTTTTTTTATATATTGTTGGATCCGGTTTGCTAATATATTATTGAGGATTTTAGCATCTATATTCATCAGAGATATTGGCCTATAATTTTCTTTCTTTGTGTTGTCTTTGCCTGGTTTTGGAATCAGAATTATGCTCGCCTCATAAAAGGAGCTTGGAAGTCTTCCTTCCTCTTGAATTTTTTGAAATAGTTTGAGAAGGATAGGAGTTAGTTCTTCTTTGAATATTTGGTAGAATTCCGTTGTGAAGCCATCGGGCCCCAGACTTTTCTTTGTTGGGAGTTTTTTGATAACTGTTTCTATCTCATTTGTTGTAATTGGTCTGTTTAGGTTTTCTGATTCTTCCAGATTGATTTTTGGAAGATTGTATGTTTCAAGGAATTTGTCCATTTCATCTAGGTTGTCTAGTTTTTTGGCATACAGTTCTTCATAGTATTTTCTTACAATATTTTGTATTTCTGTTGTGTCAGTTGTTATTTCTCCTCTCTCATTTCTAATTTTATTTATTTGAGTCCTCTCTTTTTCTTGGTGAGTCTAGTTAAAGGTTCATCAATCTTGTTTACCTTTTCAAAGAACCAGCTCCTAGTTTCATTGATCCTCTGTATTGTTTCTTTAGCTTCTATGTCATTTATTTCTGCTCTGATCTTTATTATTTCCTTCCTTCTACTACATTTGGGCTTTACTTGCTGTTCTTTTTCTTAATTCTTTTAGATGCAGGGTTAAGTTGTTTATTTGAGCTTTTTCTAGCTTCTGAAAGTGTGCCTGTAGTGCTATGAACTTCCCTCTCAGCACTGCTTTCGCTGTGTCCCATAAATTTTGAGTTGTTGTATGCTCATTGTCATTCGTTTGTAGGAATTTTTTTATTTCTTCTTTGATCTCGTTCTTAATCCATTCATTATTTAACAACCTGCTATTTAGTTTCCATGTTTTTGAGAATTTTTGAGCTTTTCTGTTGTGATTCATTTCTAGTTTCATGCCGTTGTGATCGGAGAAAGTGCTTGATATGATTTCAATCTTCTTAAATTTGTTGAGAGCACTTTTGTGCCCTATCCTAGAGAATGTACCATGAGCACTTGAAAAGAATGTATATTCTGCTGCTTTAGGGTGAAAGGTTCTGAAGATATCTATTAAATCGAGTTGATCTAGTGTTTCCAATAAGTCTGCTGTTTCTTTGTTAATTTTCTTTCTTGAGGATCTATCTAGTGATGTTAGTGGGGTATTGAAATCCCCTACTATTATAGTATTGCTGTTGATCTCACGCTTTAAATCCATCAAAGTCTGCTTTATGTATTTGGGTGCTCCTATATTAGGTGCATAGATATTTATAATAGTTATATCTTCCTGTTGGATTACTCCCTTTATCATTATGTAGTGGCCTTCTTTATCTCTTACTATATCCTTTGTTTTAAAGTCCAATTTGTCTGATATAAGTATTGCTACCCCAGCTTTTTTTTCATTTCCGTTTGCATGAAATGTTTTTTTCCATTCTTTTACCTTCAATCTATGTGTGTCTTTTGTTCTAAGGTGTGTCTCTTGTAGACAACATATGTATGGGTCCTGTTTTCTTATCCACACAGCTACCCTATGTCTTTTGATTGGATCATTTAATCCATTTACATTTAAGGTTATTATTGATATGTAGTTGTTTATTGCCATTTTCTTCTTTAAAGGTGTATTCCTTTTTTTCGCTATATTCTTTTCCCACTTTGATCTGTTTACAACAGGCCCCTTAACATTTCCTGCAGCATTGGTTTGGTTGTAATGAATTCCTTGAGTTGTTTTTTGTCTGGGAAGCTTTTTATTTCTCCTTCTTCCCTAAGTTCTTAAGGCCAACTTACAAATCTAGTTATATAAGTGTCCCTTTTAAAGGGCTCAAAATATAATTAATACTAAACATCTTAATCTAAGGATAATTTATTTTAGGTACTTTTAGAACATAAAATACTACCAAATAGGTACAGATTATTTCTAAATATGAATTAAAATGTCAGTGTCATTGATTTACTTTTTTAAAAGCTTCAAGGGGCTAAAAATAAAAACTTAACAAAAGAAGAAATAATTATGTCATCTCAACTGAAGAAAATTGAAACTAGATTCATATTCCAATACACAGAGGTTTCTTAATGACCAGATAAGTATTCATGGGACTTTATTATTTTCACCATCAGTAATAGAACTCCAAATCCATGCTTTCCAAATGAGTGGTTCCCAGTTTACATCCCCAGTATTCACATTACATGATAAATTTTCTGACTTCACCAGGCTGCATTCTACCAGTAAAACTAACAATTTCTTTTACTACTTCAGTTGGATTTTGCTTTGTTATTTTCAACTCTCTGAAAATACTTAAAAACATCCTCCCTGCTTGGTTCTGCATGTCTCTTAAGGATTTGTTTGACCTTTGTGGTTACAGTCTATTAATGACATGCTAAAATACTGTAGCAGTGCTAATTCTACTAAAATAACCTGTGGTTAAAAAATAATTTAAGAGAAATGGCAGCATTGGAACACATAAAATGAGTAGCACACTATAGCTGAAAAACTTACTTGTATCCTAAGATAGCTGAGGATGCTTCTTTTGTGGTGCCCTGATTTCAGATGCCCAGTGCTTACAGGAAGATATTATACACCCATTGAGTTTGTGTCCACCATAAATACTGAAATAAGATTCTACTTTTCTGCTAAAGAAATTTCTTCAGAGCAAGTTCTTTTTATTTTTTTAAAGAACTTTAAGGCTTTGGAAAGTAAGAATGTGGTAAAAATATAAATGTAGGTGGAGATTCACAGATACAAGTTTATATAGTACTTTCTTTTTTTTTTGTATTTTTCTGAAGCTGGAAACGGGGATAGACAGTCAGACAGACTCCCGCATGTACCCTACCGGGATCCACCCGGCACACCCACCAGGGGGCGACACTCTGCCCACCAGGGGGCGATGCTCTGCCCCTCCTGGGCGTCGCTCTGTAGCGACCAGAGCCACTCTAGCGCCTGGGGCAGAAGCCAAGGAGCCATCCCCAGCGCCCGGGCCATCTTTGCTCCAATGGAGCCTCGCTGCGGGAGGGGAAGAGAGAGACAGAGAGGAAAGAGAGGGGGAGGGGTGGAGAAGCAGATGGGCGCCTCTCCTGTGTGCCCTGGCCAGGAATCGAACCCGGGACTTCTGCACGCCAGGCCGACGCTCTACCACTGAGCCAACCGGCCAGGGCCTATATAGTACTTTTTAATACCACACAAAAACTCATAAAATCTGCTTTCTACAAAATTACACTGTACCTCACCAAATTTAGGTTTAGGGATTTTCTTTGTCATGAAGCACATAAACCATAGATATTTGCTATCTTTGTTACTCTTCTAATAGCACAATTTTCTTACATAATATTTGTAATCAAAAAGTAAATCTTCTGAATGTTAATCATCTAGGAGTTTTAAGATGTTGTAAAGTATTTAAGTAATATTCTCCAGAATCATCCCTTTAAGGCTTGTGTGACAAACTGAGAAATATCTCTGCACACAGTGGGTAGTCAGAGGGTTTTCTGCAGGGGGTTTCTACTGAGAGCTGACAGAGGGCATCTTGGCAAATGTTCAGAAACCCACATTAACTTAGCTGGGCCCTGCATGGAACCTCATGTTCAGCAGAATTCTTCTGACCTGCCTCTGCATGCCAAGCTAATCAGCAAACACCTAATGAGCCCACTCCAAAGAAACAGACTCTTTCCCAACTTACTTCATTTTCATATGTTCTCTGGGGGTGGGGAGACAAGACTTCATGAGGACTGATGATGCTGCAAAGACCACAATAATGATAATTAACTTGCTGAATTTAGAAGATTATGCTGTTAATTAGTTGCAAAATAAAGATAAGTAATAGAGCAGCAGATGGTAGGATAACACCCAGGAGAAGGAGGGTTATTACTCTGATGAGCTTTTGTGGCACATATGAAATATGAATCTGACTTTTTCATAAATTGTTTCTAGAGAACATTATGTTTTTTCTTTGAAGTATGATGGAGTAGTTTGTTCATACTAAGTTCTGACAGATAAAAAATTTGTCTACAAGACTACAACAAACAACAGAGAATTTGAATAGCAAATTATTTTTAACAGATTACCTCGTAAAGTGAATGTCATACCAGCACAGTTTATTTTTAAGAAAATTTTTAATACAGTAGAATTTTACATTGAAAATTCTAAACATTAAAACACTGGTCTGCTTAGAAATATAGTAATAAAGATATTTTCATTTTCTTTCAAAACAAGGCATATGCCTTTAGTTTAAAATTAAAGTTATGCCTGTGTTTTATTGTATATGCTGGAGATAGATTTTTAAATATTTAATTTCATGAGTACTCTTTTTTTTTTTTTACTTATATTAAATTTATTGAAATTTTGGTCTTAGTAATAGGCTGACCAATGTCTGATAATCTTATTGATTCCTAAAACTCTTAAATACTTAATATTAGACAAGAATCTCTAGTTTGGCAAAACATTTGTTTAAAATTTATTCAAAAGACAATTTCTTGTCCTAGCTCTGCTTCTGACTCACTCTGTGACTCTGGGAGTTAACCACTCTCAGGTTAACTGTAAGGTAGTGATTGGACTAATTGATTTCAGTATCTCTGCTAGCTCAAAAATTATATTTTTAAGGCCTGGTCAATGTCTCAATGGATTCAGCATTAGCCCAGCATATGGATGTTCTGGGTTTAATTCCCAATCAGGGCACACAGAAGAAGTGACCATCTGCTTTCCTCCCTCCCCATTCTCTTCCTTCTCTCCTTCCCCTTCTGCATTAGTGGCTCAATTGTGTGCATGGCCCTGGGTGCTGAGGATGGCTCTCTTAGAGCTTGTCAGTCTCAGGCACTAAAAATAGCTCAGTACTTGAGCATTGGCCCCAGATGGGGTTGCCAGGTGGATCCCAGGTGAGGCACATGCAGGAGTCTGCCTCACTATCTCCCTCTCATCTAAATATATATATATATATAGCAAATATATATGAATGTATGGTAGATATCCTTATATTAATTGTAAAGTTTATATGAATCACTTAGTGACTTTTTCACCTAACTCATTGTAATTTCTTTTAGTTTACATGTATATTTATTGCTATTTTTTTAAACTCTGCATTTCAGAGCAGTGTTCATTAACCCTTGAAAATCTTTTTCTTAAAATTTGTACCCAGTGGCACACTTTCCAAGTCTGTCTCATTGTAATCAGTGTAACAGCATGGAGCAAACATTAGAGCTTCTTCACTGGATGAGTACTGTATACCCTAGGGCAGTCAAGAGAGGATAATGAATGAATACTGATGCTGCTTTTAAGTGCTCTATAAGGTAGTAATTTGCCCTACTAAAGATTATTCAAGAGAGTGATGTTTATGTACTTCAAACTCCCCTATGTGCAGTTACTGTATTTCATTAATTCTAAGAGTTAAGCTCTTCACTATAAAACTTTAAATGCTTTTCAGTTCTCTTTTCTACCTAAGGACTTAAAAATGTTTTACTAACACATAGTTTATCATGATTCACAGCTCAACTACTACCTATATTTATGTTCATTTTATATCCAGAAATGAAAGCTCTAACCTAACACTAGAGACTAGGTACTATTCATTGTATTGTGATGTCTACTGTTCTGTTTTCTAAAGGTATAATTATGCAAAGTGATCACCTCCCCAAATTCTCCTCCTTTGTTCTGTTTATATGACCCACATTTTTAAACTTCTATCTTTCTACTTTTAATTCTTCTTTGACTATTTAGCCTAAGTATTCATACCTGATTACAGCTGGCTACTTTTTTGGCCATTTACCTAATTTTAGTTTTAATTCATCTACTTTCACATTATCTCATCAGTTATGAATGCCCAAGATCCTGTATCATAACCACTAATATAGTTGTTTCTACTTGTTTAAAAAAGAAAAATAAGAGAACCAAGAATTTTTTTTTTTTTTTTTTTTTTGTATTTTTCTGAAGTTGGAAACGGGAAGGCAGTCAGACCAACTCCCTCACGCGCCTGACCGGGATCCACCCGGCATGCCCACCAGGGGGTGATGCTCTGCCCATCTGGGGAGTTGCTCTGTTGCAACCAGAGCCATTCTAGTGCTTGGGGCAGAGGTCATAGAGCCATCCTCAGCGCCCGGGCCAACTTTGCTCCAATGGAGTCTTGGCTGCGGGAGGGGAAGAGAGAGACAGAGAGGAAGGAGAGGGGGTAGGGTGGAGAAGCAGATGGGCGCTTCTCCTGTGTGCCCTGGCCGGGAATCGAACCCAGGACTCCTGCACGCCAGGCCAACGCTCTACCACTGAGCCAACCGACCAAGGCAAGAACCAAGAATTTTATTTTATCTGGATTCTGAAATACGCAGTATATGATGTGGTCTTAAAAATGTATGTTATGTAATAAAGTATGTCTAAGGCTAAGCCAGTGCTTAAGATGACCCGTAAGTGCATTTTTCCTAAGTACATTTTGAAAAAACAAAAGTGTAGAAATTCCTGATTCTTTGACATCCCCTCACACCTGTGCAAAGAAAATGGAGGCTATTTTTGGAGAAACAAGAAAGCTGACATTTGAGAAATCCTTTTATGAGTCAGGTACTTTTGCATATTTTATTTGATATACCGTACCCCACAGGGAAGTTATTATTCATTCCCAATTTTACAGATAAGACTTAAAGATTAAATGATTTGGTCAGTTACATGCAGAGTTAAATTCTGAACATTAAGTGTCTTCTCAGCTGTATACAATATGTATACAGTGTATATTACGTATACGAACAAGTGGAAATATTAGGACTTTACATATTGTAGTGCACTTTGCAGTTCAAAAAGAAGACCTCTGTCAGAAAAGAGAGAAAAACCTACCAGATCATCGAGTGGTGTTGGCTTTAGTAGTTGCACTATTTAGACTTGGCATTCCTAATCCTTTGTGGTTGTCTTTTGTATCATTATGCTATACAGCCTCAGATTTTATCACTCCTTGGGTTTTTTGGACAGTTCCAGGATTTGAACTAGCTTAATAGCTGTGTGTCTGTGGACAAATCTCTGGTTTCCTAATCTGTAAAACAGGGATGTTTTCCTATTAGAAACTCATTGATAATAACATGAATGGATCTCAAGTGCATTATGCTAAAGGAAAGAAGCTGGATTCAGAAGGTTGTATACTGTATGATTCCATTTCTTTGGTATTCTGGAAAAGGCAAAACTTTGGGGTCAGAAAACAGATCAGTGTTTTCCAGGGACTGGGTGTAAGGACAGAAAAGGAGCATGAGAGAAATTTGAGGGGTGATAGAACTGCACTGTGTCTGCTGGTAGGGGTGGTTCTGCAACTGTATGTGCTTGTTAAAACTCATAGAACTGCACACTAAAATGAGTGTATTTGACTGTATGTAACTTCTACCTCAGTAAAACTTTTTAAACTACTGACTTTGTTTTTTTAAATTATACTCAGAATCTACAGTGATTAATAGTAAAAGAAAATGTCCACTAACAATTGTCCAGGTGTAATTATTGCCTAGTGGAAATTTTGTTGATCTTTTCATATATGCTTCAGTTTTTAAGGGATCAGAATCACTGAAGGTAAGATACATGTAGATGAAAATAAAAATACTTACAATTTTTGAATAGTTGTAAAATTTTCTAAATTGTTCTTAGTTGGCATGAATTAAAGCAGTTGTACTAGAATAATTTGGGCTCCTTTTTAAAAAGCTCTCTCTTCTCTCTTACCCCTTCCCGCTGTATCCAGGGAAGGGAGAGAGAAAAGGTTACCAAGAATCTGTTTTTAACTTGGAACATCCAGGCAATTACATACTTCCAGAAAGTTTGGGAAGCACTGAGTAGACTTCAACACAGTCCTCATACCAAAAGCGGTAGCCTTTCTCTCCTGAAATTTACACCTGAGTGTGGATCTTAGGAAAACATAATGGACATATTTATGCACTAGATTTTGTGAGAGAACTTTATTTTGGACTCAAGGACTTTATCTCAGTTATTAACATTATCTGCAATAATAGATAGGTCTCTCAAGCCCCCTGAGATCTCTTTCATCACTGAGATACTATAGTATGATTATCTTGTGTTAATCATTTTAAATTTACAGATTATAACAATAAAACTACCCTCAAAATCGCATGTGCCATTTTCACCAAAGAAATCAGTTTCTCTTCATTACAAATATATATATTACTGTAGCAAATCAATAATGTACCTTGCTAAAAAGAGATGCAAAGAAATATAAGGCAATCTCTGCTCTTAAAATGCTTACTGTCTGATTTGGAAGGTAATATGCTTACATATGACACATTTTTGCTGATAGAATGGTGAGCTTTATTCAAATTGTGTCATTATAAAAAAGATAGCCATGAATGTCTAGGGCCTCATTCTGACACTAGACCTGTCATACTCTTGACAGTGGGTCAGGTACAATCTAGTTAACTGACAAAATGGACACAGGGAAGGGACAGAATTGGAAGTAGATGTGCTACTACTGTAGGAGGCTACACCTACCGAGGCAAACCCAGCTGTAGGTTCTCAGAGGAGGTTTAGCCTAACAGACACTGTTGTGGCCTAAAAAAATGCAACATCAGGTCATTGTCAAAGTAAGCACTGACCTCAGACCTGTAAGCAGAGATCAGAAGGTTCATATTTGGAAAAGAAAAGATTTTGGTCTAAGAATCTAAGACCCTGAGAATACTGGGATACAGGAGGCAGGAATGAGGTAGGAAAAAATAAGTGAAAGTATACATAATTGACCTTTGTTGCTTATTTTAGTTGAACAAAGTTAGTCATTTCAGTTAACTGTGTTTATTTTTTCACTCTTTCTCAAAATTGATTAGGAATAGCAAAGTTTGTTTAATATTACTAGACATAAAGACTCAGGTAAGCTTTCTAGAGGTCCTTCTGTTTATCTTACTGATATTTATAGTGATCTTAGGTATGTAATGAATTATGATAAATCAAAACTAATTATAAAGCTGAATGAATTTATGCATTCCTTAAAAAATATCTCTTGTCTAACCAGAGTATGTTAGGGGTTGGATATAGGTGAAAAGTAGAAAACTTTTTAAAAATTGTTGCTTGCATTTCAGAGATTAAAAGCTGCTTTGACCCAGCAACATCCTCCTGTGACCAATGGAGATACTGTAAAGGGACATGGTAGCGGGTTGGTTAGGACTCAATCAGAGGAGTCTCGATCAAAGTCATTACAACAGCCAGCCACATCCACTACGGAAACCCCGGTATGTGTGTTGTTTTTATCATTCAGCACTCTGTTATCATCCTTTAAGAAATATAGATATATACACACACACACACACACACACATAGTGCCTTAATAGCTATATACTTTGAAAAAAATATTTCTGGTTATATAGTTATTCCAAAAGTATAACAGAAGCCTTAGGAAAAGGTTGTTCATTGTAAAAGTTTTGATATTAAATAAAGTTGGTCCAGTCCATCATTCCACCAGGCAATTATTACTGCATAGGATACCTGATACGTATGTTGTTCTGACATGGCACAATCTCCATCAATTCTTTTTAATGGAAACTTTTTTTTGTCGATTGTATTCAAGTAACATATATATGTATTTCATTACTAGCATAAATCAAACAATATTTAATTAAAATTGTGAAACATCACCAAAGGAAAAGGTACGCCATATGACAGTCGTTTGTACCAGATAGAGGCCCTTTTTACCTATCTCTAGTTTGTGACTGCCTATTAGATGGTTGATATTTCTATATGTCCATAGTATATTTTTTTCTTTTTTTCTTTTTTTTTTTTTGACAGAGAGTCAGAGAGAGGGACAGATACAGACAGACAGACAGGAAAGGAAAGAGATGAGAGGCATCAATTCTTCATTGTGGCACCTTAGTTGTTCATTGATTGCTTTCTCATATGTGCCTTGACTGTGGGGCTACAGCAGATGGAGTAACCCCTTGTTCAAGCCAGTGACCTTGGGCTCAAGCTGGCGAGCTTTGTTCAAACCAGATGAACCTGCGCTCAAGCTGGTGACCTTGGGTTTTCAAACCTGGGTCCTTTGTGTCCCATTCTGATGATCTAACCACTGCGCCACCGCCTGGTCAAGCCACAGTATATTTCTGTAGTAAAGGGTTACTGTAGTCCTCTGAATGTTTTAGAATTCTAAACCTTTTCTTTACCCTTTAGAATGGGAGCATTGGCATTAAAAAGAAAACTTTCCACTTACACAGATAAACAGCAAGTTTTAATATGCCTCCTAAGCATAGGTATTTAGGTTATTATATCTTTATGAAACTTATAACAAAGTAGAGTATGGTTACCATTGTCGTTCACTAAACAACTTTACTAAGGGTCCAGGAGAGGGAAAGGAAATAAGTGTGTTTAATGTCATAAATCAAGGGTTAGCACGCTGGCTCATGGGCCAAATGAAACCCAGGGCTGGTTTTTGTTGTTGGGTTTTTTTTTGGTATGGCCTGCAAGGTAAGTTTGGAATTTACACCTTTAAAAGTTTATTTTAAAGAAAAATAAATATAATTTAATTCCTTATACTAACTATACTTTCCCTGGATCTAATTTTTACTTATATCTTTATATGTTTTTATTAGATGAACACTTCATTGCTGTATCTTGTTTCTAAAGTAGTTCATATTTTTTTTAATGAAGTGGAATGAATGAATCAGTGAAAGAAGGGAGAGAAGGAGGTACATATTCTTCTAATTAGTCTCAAGTCTTTGTTAGGCATAAAAATATATAAATATAACTTTATAATAGTTTCTGCTTATTATACTTGGGTTTAGCCTTTATTGTAATAACTGAGTTGTCAACTAAAAAAAAAGTTCTCTCATTTGGGCAAGTGAGTAAAAGAAAAAAAACCTGCTATAAGTTACAAGGACGAAGTTAAGAATATATTTCAAAGTTGCCACTCTTGAAGCCAGCAATAGAAATATTCTTCTAAAATTTATGTATATAAAGTAATCTAATACTTGATCTTTATTACAACTATAATATAATATAAATGGAATAACCCTCATAATGTTTATATGCTAGTTATTTGAAAAAGGAATTACATCATAACGTATTTTTTGGAGTTACAATGAGAACTATATAATTTGGTGATTTCCCTGCAGAATTATCTTGAGCTTATATATAATATAAGATTTATGTTTATTACATAGATTATGATGAGATAGCCATTTTATTTTTTCACACTTTTTTTTTTTTTTTTTAGAGATAGAGAGGGACAGACAGGAAGGGAGAGAGATGTGAAGCATCAATTCTTTGTTGTGGCACCTTAGTCATTTATTGATTGCTTTCTCATTATGTGCCTTGATGGGGTGGGGAGGGGCTACAGTAGAACAAGTGACCCTCTGCTCAAGCCAGCAACCATAGAGTCATGTCTATGATCTCATACTCAAGCCAGCAACCCTGCACCCAAGCCGGGTGAGTTCATGCTCAACCTGGCGACCTTGGGGTTTCAAACCTGGGTCCTCAGCATCCCAGGCTGACACTATCCACTGCACCCCCTCCTGGTCAGGCTGTTCACCTATAGGTAAAAACATTGTTTTCAGGCTTCTTCTTTGGATCATGTGCCTGTGGCCATTAAGTACTGTTTCCTTCACACTATTTCCAATGGTTTATTTCCTGTCTCCCATATTCAGGTATTCTGTGGTACAATTTTGGGATTTGTGAGATGCTTGGATGTATTTATTGTTCTACAATCCTAGACACTAGACAGTATCGCTAGTGAGTGATGATATCTGTTTCTGGCTCATCTGAGATAACTGGGCCAATCTCTTTAAGGGTAGAGAGATAAATGAAAATGAAAATCTGGACTCCTGTGTGATCTTACCCCCTCCCAATGAGAATTAATGAACCTGACCCTTAGAAAAAGACTCACCATAAATTTAAAAAACTGAAGAGAAGCTGAGTCACATGCCACATAACAATGTTTTGGTTAGTGATGGACTACACATGTGGTGGTGGTTCTGTAAGATTACAGTATATTTTTACAAGCAAATCTGTGATGGAAAAAAGAGAAAAAGAAGCAAACCATAAAACCGACAGACACCGTGGACATACCTCTGAAAAGAGTGACACTTTAGAAGAGCCTCAGGCAGGTCATTCAGGCGGTACTTCAGAGAAGGCAGTGTTATCACAGGTGATGACCGCTCCATGGGTCACATGGGTCTTTCTTCCCCCAAAGACTTTCCAGGGGACAAGATATGGAGGTGGACGGCAGTGATGGCAATGATCCTGACCCTGTTTAGGCCTGTGCTAATGTGTGTTTGTGTCTTAGTTTTTTGTTTTGTTTTTTGTTGTTGTTGTTGTTTTTTTTTTGCATTTTTCTGAAGCTAGAAACAGGGAGAGACAGTCAGACAGACTCCCACATGCGCCCGACCGGGATCCACCCGGCACACCCACCATGGGGCAATGCTCTGCCCACCAGAGGGCGATGCTCTGCCCATCCTGGGCGTCGCCATGTTGCGACCAGAGCCACTCTAGCACCTGAGGCAGAGGCCACAGAGCCATCCCCCAGCGCCCGGGCCATCTTTGCTCCAATGGAGCCTTGGCTGCGGGAGGGGAAGAGAGAGACAGAGAGGAAGGCGCGGCGGAGGGGTGGAGAAGCAAATGGGCGTTTCTCCTGTGTGCCCTTGCCGGGAATCGAACCCGGGTCCTCCGCACGCTAAGCCGACGCTCTACCGCTGAGCCAACCGGCCAGGGCCTGTGTCTTAGTTTTTAACAAGAGTTTCAAAAGTAAAAAATTAAAATAAAAAATTTATACATTATAAGTCATAGAATAAGGTTATAAAGAAAATATTTTTGTATAGATTTACAGTGTGTTTTAAGCTAAGTGTTACTACAAAAAAATCAAAAAGTTTTTAAAAAATTTGAAGTGTAGCATGGCTGGTGGTGGCGTAGTGGATAGAGCATTGGCCTGGGACAGTGAGGTACCAGGTTCAAAACCCCGGGGTCTCTGGCTTGAGCCCCTCTGTCAAGGCACTGATGAGAAGCAATCAATGAACAGCTGAAGTACTTCACATCTCTCTCTCTCACTCTCACTAAAATATATAAAAAGTTCACAGTTTATAAAGTAAAAAGCTAAAGTAAGCTAAGGTTAATTTATTTTTGAAGAAAAAAATTTTAAGTAAATTTAGTGTAGTCTAAGTGAATAGTGTTTATGAAGTCTACAAGAGTATACTGTAGTGTCCTAGGCCTTCACACTCACTCTCCCTCCACTCACTGCCTCGCCCAGGGGAACCAAGTTCTGCAAGCTCTGCTTATGATGAGTGCCCTATACAGATGTACCATGTTTATGTTTTATACTGTGTTTTTAGTGTACCTTTTCTATGTGTAGATACGTTCAGATACACAAATACCATGTGTTAAAATTGTCTAGAGTGTTTAGCACAGTAACTTGCTGTACAGGTTTGTAGGCTCGGAGCAGTACTGTATACCGAGTGGCCGAGGTATGTAGTAGTCTGTACTGTTTAGGTTGTGTAAGTACACTCTGTGATGTTCCCACAACAGCGAAATTGCTTACCGATGCATTTCGCAGACTGGATCCCAATCATGAAGTGGCAACTGACCACATACCAAAGTATGTGCATAACTTTCATCCTTGATTTTAGAGAAACTAATTTTTAAAGAAAATTTACAGATTTAATGCTATTTTTACTTCAAAAATAGCATAGAAAATATGGTTTCCCATAGTAAATTTAAATGTTACTGAATTTTTACCTTATAGTTAGTTTTCAAAGATTGAATAATACCATAATGTACTTTTACTTAAGAGCATACTTGGAAAAATATGAGCTCTGTACATGATCAGTTATTCCGTTTTCAGTTTCTTTATATTTCTATATAAATTAAAATAGAGAAACTTTTAAAAGACTGTATTTACCATAATAGTTACTTAGCATGAGAATCATTTTAGCAATGCTTATTTATTTCAAGGGATTTCTTAAACCATAGGGTGATTTTCACTTTGCCCCAAGATACTAAGACTTAGAAAATAAAGTTAGCATCTCTCTTTCTGCGACCCTTTACTCCCTGTGTTAATTCACTCACTACATAAAAATTTTAAAAGCTTCCATTTCTGTTTATTATAGGCGTCTCCGGCTCACACAACTCCACAGACCCAAAATACAAGTGGTCGTCGAAGAAGAGCAGCTAATGAAGATCCTGATGAGAAAAGGAGGAAGTTTCTTGAGCGAAACAGAGCGGCGGCTTCAAGATGCCGACAAAAGAGGAAAGTCTGGGTTCAATCTTTAGAGAAGAAAGCAGAAGACTTGAGTTCGTTAAATGGACAACTGCAGGTATGGTACATATATGTAAGTTTTGTTTTATTTATTTTAATACATAGTCATGAAGACAGCTCTTTCCTTTTTTTTCAAGGTAGCCAGCTAAATATTTTAGGACATAGTTGGGTGTGTATAGAAACTATGTAAAGCCTAATTTTGGAAACCTATTTGGAGGGAAATGAATTAATATAAAACTTAAAACACTGATACAATGAAGAAATTTTAAATGTGTTTAATTGTGTAGTATAAAAGTACCTAAACTTTATAAGTTGTGATACTAAGTTCTAAGAATCTTAAAAATATTACTGGTATTTTACTTTTCATGTCCGTTTTTTGGTTTATATCACAACAATAAAGTTGCTTTAGTAGCAGTTTTTGTTTTTAAGCCCTTTCATTCTTTGAATTATAAATTTTGTTTTGTTTGTTTTATTTAAAGTGAATATAGTGCTCAAGGAAGGTGCCAGATTGACAGCTTTGGAAACTGAAGGACTCTTATTATCTGCAGAACAGGTACAATGTGGCCAGTGGCACTAGAAATCATTTCATACTGCCCTGCCAATGTGCCTCAGATACATTTCTTAGGAACCTCCTGGCTATAAAGATTTAAGGCTCCTTCTTGTTTAGTCTTTGGTAAGATTTCCAATGGAGAAGCACCAGATCCTTCTATTTTTTCTTCTTCGTCTTTTTTAATTTTATTTAAATACTGTGAATGTTCTTCAATAGAATCTTCTAAACTACCAATCGATGAGAATCAACTAGAAAATTGATGTTAATGAATTGTAGTGTTATTGATCAGTCTTCTGAGTTAATTCATTCCCACTTAAAAACAAATCTTCTAGATAATTATTATTGATGATGAGAACTGCTCTCTTGTTAAACCTTTCTCTCTTTAAAAATGTCACTAATATAAATGTCTATTTAAATGCTTTAGAAAGAGTTTTTAGCATCAGGGATAGCATTTCACCGGTAATATAAATTTTATAATTTAATTTTTTTCATATGTGAGGCAGACATCTTTTATACTGTATTGTGTTTTGAATATTGACATGTTAGTTTTAGAACACGTCTTACAAAATATATCTTAACCATTTAGAAAAAAATCTACATCACAGATTATTAATTTTTTTCCTCTTAAATTCAGTGAAACAGACTATAGGTACCATTTTATTTATACCCTACGACTATATCTACCAGGTTTCTCTGTTATACTATGCCCCAGATGGGCAGAGCATCGCCCTCTAGTGGGCATGCCAGGTGGATCCCAGTAGGGCACATGCAGGAGTCTGTCTCTGCCTCCCTTCAGAAAAATACAAAAAAAATAAAAATAAGTAAAAATGTTTGAAAACTATAAATGATATATAAATACAGTGTGTCCGTAAAGTCATGGTGCACTTTTGACCAGTCACAGGAAAGCAACAAAAGATGATAGAAATGTGAAATCTGCACCAAATAAAAGGAAAACTCTCCCAGTTTCATACCTATTCAGTGCAGTTCGATGTGGGCTCACACACAGATTTTTTAGGGCTCCTTAGGTAGCTATCCCGTATAACCTCTACAGACTCGTCACTGACTGATGGCCTACCAGAACGGGGTTTCTCCACCAAACTGCCGGTTTCCTTCAACTGCTTATCCCACCGAGTAATGTTATTCCTATGTGGTGGCACTTCGTTGTAAATGTGCCAATATTCACGTTGCACTTTGGTCACAAATTCGAATTTAGCGAGCCACAGAACACACCGAACTTTCCTCTGTACCGTCCACATCTCGACTGGCATGGCTGTGGGCTGCTCCGCTGTATACATGGTGTTATGTCATCATCTGTGCATGTGCACATGCTGCCACATCATCCTACAGAAACTGGGAGGGTTTTCCTTTTTGGTGCAGATTTCACATTTCTATCGTCTTTTGTGCTTTCCTGTGACCGGTCAAAAGTGCACCATGACTTTACGGACACACTGTATATGGTCTCATTATTCTTGGACTTTACTTTGGGCCAGTTTTCTGCTATGACCCAAATTTTAGCAGTAGTAATAGCTTTTTTCTTTTTCTTTTTTTTTTTATTGACAGAGAAAGGGAGTGAGAGAGAGGAACAGATAGGGACAGACAGGAAGGGAGAGAGATGAGAATCATCAATTCTTCGTTGCAGCACCTTAGTTGTTCATTGATTGCTTTCTCATATGTGCCTTGACCAGAGGGCTACAGCAGAGCGAGTGACTCCTTGCTCAAACCAGCGACCTTGGGCTCAAGCCAGTGACCTTGGGCTTCAAGCCAGTGACCTTTGGGCTCAAGCCAGCGACCATTGGTCATGTCTATGATCCCACGCTCAAGCTGGTGAGCCCATACTCAAGTCAAATGAGCTTGTGTGCAAGCCAGTGAGTGACCTTGGGATTTTGAACCTGGGTCCTCTGCATACCAGTCCGACACTGTATCCACTGTGCCACTGCCTGGTCAGGCAGCAATAATAATAGCTTTTAATGAGATATTGCTATTTCCTTATACTGCAGAACTGTTTTCACCATTATTAATGGCAGTGGTGTTTATTATTTGAGAAAACCTTGGAAAATTCAGTATCCAAAATAAGTGTAACTTTCATTAATTTTATGTACTTTCACCATATAAACTATGATTAAAATGTCATTGTAAATGTGTTACATTTTTATATTTCCTAAGTATGATAGAAATTTTTTGACTAGAGAATAAAGATAAGATTTGCCATCTAAGTACAAGTTAGCTAGCACATCATTTCCAAAGCATGAAACTTTTAAATAGAACAAATTCAAGATATCACTAAATTAATTAGTTATATTCAACCATAGAGCTTAACTCAAATTAGAAGTAGAACAAGTAAAATCAGTAAAGTCTCAGTGATGATGGCATCATAGTTAAATGAGAAAGTGTTCTGTTTTAGAGGTGCATACCAAAATATGAAGACAGGTGAAGTGTGATATGTTGTTGGGCATTTTCTTTAAAATACTTCTGCAGAAAAGAATAAGGTTCATTTGTATGTGTAATCCTGGGAAAATGTAATATATTGTGGGCAAAAAAAAGTTGCTGGAAATAGTCTAAATGTCCATCAGTGAATGAATGGATAAATTGTGGTATATACATACAATGGAATATTATTTAGGCATTGACGGTACATGCGAAACATGATGAACCTTAAAACATGCTGAAGTGAAAGAAGCAAGACACAAAGTCACATATTATATGACTCCATTTATATGATATACCTAGAACAGAAATATCCATAGAGAATGCAGATTGGTCGTTGCCAGAGACTGAAGAAAGGAAGAAACTCATTAGGGCAACTGATTTGTTTTAGAGTGGCAGAGATGTTTTATAAGTCGATAGAGGGAAGTGGTTGGTTGTACAACATTGTAAACGTACACTAAACACCACTGAATTATTCACTTTAAATGGTTGATTCTGTATTATGGGAATTTCACTTCAGTAAATTACTCAATAAAAGGTTAGTTGCATACTAAAATGTATACCATATATCTTTTTTATTAGTAAAAGGTTTATAATTAAGTTAGATAGATGAATGTGAAGGTGTAGAAATCAATATAGAAATGAATTTGTTAAATATAGGTAAAATTTTAGGAATGTCACGTACCAGGATGTAACAGTGGTAAAGAGATAGGGTTTTGGGAAGCATGGATGGTCTGGGAAGAAAAGGTACTTCAATTATGACTTTTTCTATTATTTTGAGTGGATATATAATTTTTTTTATTGTTTTTTAGTTGTTAAATAAAAAGTTTTAAAATAGAGTGAAGAGTTAACATCCTTATAGTAGATTCAGGAATAAAAAGTTTTTTTCAGTTTTTCAATAGCAAAACCAGTAACTGTAAAGAATGGAATGATTCGTAAAGAAAATTGAATGTCAGAGAAGTAATTAAACTGTACTTTATGTGAAAACATCAGTTCTAGATTTTTTTAAATAATCCTTCATGTAACATTTAGGCTTAGCTTATTGGTGTAGTGGGCAGTAATAATTCATATCCAATAGAATTAATTAATGTTGAGGTATGACTTCGTATTTTTACCAAATATATATTAAGTTTGAAAAAATACTAATTATTCAACCTTATTACCCCAGTCATGGAATTTAATTATATTTTAGCTTTCTCAGATCATTGCTAATAAGGCCATTTTATCAAATTGTATTAGAGACATTTATGATAATCTAGACCAGGGGCCCCCAAACTACGGCCCGCGGGCCACATGTGGCCCCCTGAGGCCACTTATCTGGCCCCCACTGCACTTCCGGAAGGGGCACCTCTTTCACTGGTGGTCAGTGAGAGGAGCACATTGACCATCTCATTAGCCAAAAGCAGGCCCATAGTTCCCATTGAAATACTTGTCAGTTTGTTGATTTAAATTTACCTGTTCTTTATTTTAAATATTGTATTTGTTCCCGTTTTGTTTTTTTACTTTAAAATAAGATATGTGCAGTGTGCATAGGGATTTATTCATAGTTTTTTTATAGTCCGGCCCTCCAACGGTCTGAGGGACAGTGAACTGGCCCCCTGTGTAAAAAGTTTGGGGACCCCTGATCTAGACCAAGAATTGCATGCTATTAATTTTAAATTATATTTTAAGGTAATATATGATTTTGTTGTTCTTTATTTGAAATAATTTTAACCTCTTTGTGGCTTTGTCTTTCAGTTATACTCATTTTGGGGGTTAGTTTTCAGTTTACAATTTCAGCATGTTTCCTTTATGAACAAAAGTCAGACCCTTTACTAACAGTTACTGTTTGGATAATACTTGTGGATTTTGTTGTGGATGTCACTTTTAAAACTTTGGTACTGCAAAATGTATGTGGAATAGAAGTTAAATTAACAGAAGTATACTTTGATAGCTAGATGCATGAGTTTTTACCCATAAGTTAATGATAAAGAAAAGGTTTTATCTACTGGTTCATTGACTGTAAAGGAATAAGGTAACATTTTTAGTTCTTATCACTTGAAATAGAAAGGAATAGCAACAATTCAAGATGCTATACAATGACTGTTTTTCCTGAAAAAAAAAAAAATGTGTCCTATGATATAACTGTCTTCCTTTTTTTCCCTCTGAATTTTTAACTATATCTGAGAGGGGCAGAGGGGAAGGATAATAGTGATACAACCTGTACCGAATACATTTTGTTGAGAGTTTGAGACCTAGTACTTCTTTTTACTAGTCTTGACTGAAAACCTTCGAGTCTTTACTTTCCTATCAGTCATAGAGTACTTTATGAAGATCAGTGAGAGAGGATGTAGAAAAAGTATGTTGTAAATATGCTATGCAAATACTAGTTATTCATTATTCTGTCATTAAGCATCTATTGTGTGCAGGGCATGTTATTAGACACAGAATATAATAGTGAAAACAACATTGTCCTTGCACTTACAAAATTTATGGTCTAACAGAGGAGACAAACATGACACAAGAAATTACAGTATGATGAATGGAGAAGGGTCATTTCCATTCATTTTGCAAAATATTTTCAAAATAGAATCCTATCATCTATATTTCTATTTTGTTCTCAGGTACAAGGTTTTGCATCCATGACAGCCTGTGGAACTGTGTTGTGGGAGTCTTGATACTTGATCTTTGATTTTTCTAAAGACTGAACATGAGAAAAATTATGTCCTTAGCAACAAGAAATTCCCCAAAGAAAAAACCATCTCTAACATTATTTGTTTAATTTTAGGGGTAGTGGTTGAACTAATATAATAAGTCAAAAGTTATATATTTATGGAATACCTGGTATCCATCTATGGCCAAATATCAGTGAGAAGTTTTGATTGATTGATAATTGGTTACACTGTCATGATTTCATCAGTCTGATCTGCTACACATAAACTATAAAAAAAATTTGTTCCTTAGTATATAATTAATTTTTGAGTAGCTAAAAATATGGAGCAATGGTAAGATAATGCTAAAATAATTTACATTTTGTTTTATTTAGACTGAATGATTTTTTTCAGCATCTACTTTAACTTTACCAAATATACTTTACTTGGATTAGAAAAAAATCAAGAATTGCTCACATTTAAATGGGACTTTGACATTTTCAAAATGTCTTTATGTTCCTTATTTCACTTCTGGTATATTTTACCCCCTGGATGTAGAATTACCATGGGCCTCTCTAAATATCACTATGTACTGAGTCTGTGCTAGGCTGTGCTATGCTCTGGGGAGACGAAGGGCTAGATAATACTAGTCCTTGAGAAAAATCCCAGAGGTGGCAAGCAGGTAAACCAAAGAATTACAATACAGTGTGGTAAGTGTTCTATATTAATACACACACACATGCACACACATACATACATGGCTGTGGAAGCAAAGAAATGGACATCTAACCTCTTTCCTATGCAGACTTACACTGTATTAAGTTGACTGTTAAGATCAGTGAAATAATTAGGAAGGCAAAAAGGAAAGATTTTCTGGATAGAGACAACAGTATGTGTTTAGTTAGCTATACAAAATTTACATTTGATAGATAAAAATGGTTAAGTACAAACTAATGGGAAAGTGGTTCCAGGTACCAGATTATAAGATTGTATCTGCTTGACATACATATCCAGCCCTGTTTTATATTACAGAAATTAATGAGAGAAACTTGTAGTTATGAGTCTCAAAATCAAGCTGACATAGCAGACAGGCAGAAAGTTTCTTGGAAGTTATATCATATGTTTGATTACTCATAACATGGTTTCTCATCAATAGTGCCATTAATAACGAACTATAACTAGTGATACTGATACTGACTATAGTATTTTATAGAAATGAGTTTTCTAAATAGCACTGTTTCTTTTTAAAGTGAAACTTGTAAGGTTTCCTTTTTGTACTTTGATCACTATAAACCCATTCTTGACTCAAATACAATAGTCTGAACAATTTAATCTTTTTATTAATGGTTCAGATTTATTATGAGCATCAAGTTTTGTTCTGTGCATTAATATAGTGTTGCAGTTCATTATCATTGGGATGTGAGGAACTGTTTGACCCAACGGACTTGCCTTTATATTGCTTAACTTTTATTCTTTTGATTTTTATGCTTGTCATTAATCATGCCAGGGAGCCTAATGAATCTAATCTGCTAAATTACTTTGCATTAAGCTTTCTGGATAAGAGACTGAGGGGTGGAAAATGAAGTGCCTGAGCTTTTGTGTACACCCATTTGCTGTGTTCAGTTAATTTGGGTTCATGGCTGAAATCTGCATAGTTAAGGTTAATGTAAGTCCAAGTAAGTAGATATGTTTGTAAATTAAGGTGTTTTTTTTATGTTATCAACTTATTAAATTTATATTATTTCTAACTTTGAGTATTGGTAATTATCACTAAGCTGTGTCTTTAATATTTGAGGGTGACCCAGTGAGATTAACTGGACTGTCTCCATTTGAAACTTTTACAGAGAATCTTCTACATTAATGCATCCAAAACAAAAGCTGATATGCTCATTCTGTAATAAGGAACAGGACAAATCACCATTGATTTATCAGATTCAGATTTAGATGTGGATGAATTGCCTAGATCAGAGGCAACTAAGCCATTTAAAATCACATCTACTGTCACTGGTTTCATGTCCGGCACAGTGCCTTGCAGCGCATGTTAGGTATCTGTGGTGATTCACTGGGATTCACTGGTTATTGGGGTTTCCTGCATGGAGCTGAGTTTTCAAGATAAATTTTTCATTTTCAAGTGAATAGAGTGAAATTTTTTCCTGACTCCCTTGATGTTTCAAAATTGTCACATAATCAAAAGGTAATAACACCTTCAACAGGTAACCAGTAATATATATAAGCAGTCCCAAGGCAAATGATAAAGTAAAAACTGAAATATGCTATCCAGTTGTAGTGTTATCTTAAATTTTTATAAAAGTTGCAGTTTTTATACAAATACTAAAATATAAAAACTGATGTGTACGAACTAAACATATTTAAGCAACATATCTTGTTTATTCTTTGATATTTTGTTAAAAATATCTAGTTTCATTATCTTAGTCTTCACTTGTTTTAAACAGTAAGAAATGTTTAATCTGACGCTGGTGGTAAAGTATATAACTTGTTCCTTCTCCAGAGTGAAGTCACCCTGCTGAGAAATGAAGTGGCACAGCTGAAACAGCTTCTTCTGGCTCATAAAGATTGCCCTGTAACCGCCATGCAGAAGAAATCTGGCTATCATAGTGAGTAATGTTCCATTACCTGTAGCCTTAGGCTACATCAGTGAAATACTGCCACAGTGAACCAGGCTCCCATTAAAACAACGGAGACTGAAATTCTAATATTTAACATTAGAACTTCTACAGGGTTATTATGGAATGGGATATACTTCTTAGAATCTACAGTTTTTGAATTTTCCTATTTCTAGCTTTTTTGTAGGGATGGCTGTAGATCAACAAGATGGGTTAGTTAGTAATTTAAGATATAGTGTAAGTAATGGTGAGTATTTTCTCTTCCCAGTGTAACACTTTGGAACATCTCTTTTCCCACCTGCATTCAAGCTTCATTTTTTTTTAAATCACCTGTCTTCACTTAATATATAGTATTTGTTTATATAGTATCAGATCCTGTTGCTCATTATTAGATAACAGCATTGTGCAGTTTTTTTTTTAATTGTCGTGAACCTTTTTATATCGAATCTTCTAGTTCAGGCGTCCCCAAACTACGGCCCCCTGAGGCCGTTTATCTAGCCCTCGCTGCACTTCCGGAAGGGGCACCTCTTTTATTGGTGGTCAGTGAGAGGAGCCCTGTATGTGGCGGCCCTCCAACGGTCTGAGGGACAGTGAACTGGCCCCCTGTATAAAAAGTTTGGGGACCCCTGTAAAAAGTGCTAAAATAGAACAGTATTTAAATTATCTGCTTATTGGTTTCCTCTTAAATATATTCCCTAAAAATGAGATTCGTCTGTGTTCAGCATTTTAGAGGTTAATTGTGGTTTTTTCTTCTTGTAATGTCCTTTTTGATAAGATGCACAATGTTGCAACCAGCTGTTACTCTTGAATAAATGGCCTATTTTGTCCATCCTACACAGATTTGTAACAAATAACAGGACTAGGAACGTGTTAGGCAACATTCATAATGTATAACCCAGGGCTTTCATTTTTGTGATTTAGTGATATTTCAGGATATTTGTAAATGTGAAGATTGGTTCAACCATATGTATCCACTTCATTTTAATTTGCCAGTGTCAGTAATTCAAAAGAAAGAAACATTTTTTTGGATGCAAACAGTTCCTCAGGTGCTCACAATAAAACTTATTGGACACCATCTTTACTTGCAGTCATTGTAAGCAGTTTCATCAGAATGGCAATATTTTTTAATTTAAAAGGTTCTGTAGATTTAGCAACTCTCTATTGCCATTTATATTTAGAACATTGATTTTTGTCAGTTTTGAGCAAATAAATCTCAATCCTTTGATATCTAGTCATTTTGACAGGATGGTAAAACACACTGTGGAGTAAATTGGACGCATATAGAAATGCTTAGAGTTTGTATTAATGATTGCTGCAGGGATGAGGCCATTATGGCTTTCATCTGACTTAACAACATAATTTCCTATAGCAGCTACTGAGTTCAGCATTATGCATACATGATTTTCTTAAGTGTTCTCTGGAATTTTGATAGCTCAAGAGGAGCTGTACAATTGATTCTATAAAATTAGAAAATTAACTCATTTTTCATTTAATTAAAAATTATCTGCAATTTTTAAATTTTAGATAATTTATTGGATAATCCCAACAGTTTTCTCTCTATTCTGTGTTCAGCAAATGTAAGCTAATTTTTTATTTTAAGCAATAATTTATAGTTATATTTAAGTGTATAGCTATATGGGTTATGTCCTATACCAGGGGTCCCCAAACTACGGCCCATGGGCCTCATGCAGCCCCCTGAGGCCATTTATCCGGCCCCCGCCGCACTTCCGGAAGGGGCACCTCTTTCATTGGTGGTCAGTGAGAGGAGCATCGTTCCCATTGAAATACTGGTCAGTTTGTTGATTTAAATTTACCTGTTCTTTATTTTAAATATTGTATTTGTTCCCATTTTGCTTTTTTACTTTAAAATAAGATATGTGCAGTGTGCATAGGGATTTGTTCATAGTTTTTTTTATAGTCCGGCCCTCCAATGGTCTGAAGGGCAGTGAACTGGCCCCCTGTGTAAAAAGTTTGGGGACCCCTGTCCTATACCCTTAAATAAACTGACTGAAAATCTAGATTAATTAGTGAATATATATTATACTTGGTTGTGAGAAGAATGCAAGACATTTTTGGTTTTGGGAATTACACCTGTTTCCCATCAAGTCATCTAAGTAATCAAATTAACTGAAGTACAGGCCCTGGCCGGTTGGCTCAGTGGTAGAGTGTCGGCCTGGCGTGCAGGAGTCCTGGGTTCGATTCCCGGCCAGGGCACACAGGAGAAGCACCCATCTGCTTCTCCACCCCTCCCCCTCTCCTTCCTCTCTGTCTCTCTCTTCCCCTCCTGCAGCCAAGGCTCCATTGGAGCAAAGTTTGCCCGGGCGCTGAGGATGGCTCTGTGGCCTCTGCCTCAGGTGCTAGAATGGCTCTGGTTGCAACAGAGCAACGCCCCAGATGGGCAGAGCATCGCCCCCTGGTGGGTATGCTGGGTGGATCCCAGTGCGGTGCATGCGGGAGTCTGTCTGACTGCCTCCCCATTTCCAACTTCAGAAAAATACAAAAAAAAAAAAAAATTAACTGAAATATAGTTCTAGCATAAAATTAGTCTTCATCATCTTAGGAGATAATTGGATTTTGCAGAAATTTTTAAGTAATTTTTATTTTCAAATTTGAAATCTTTGGGAAAAATCTGATTTCTCTGTTGTTTAATTGTCAAGGTAAATGTAGAGATTGACTAAGTGAATATTTAAATTTTGTAGAAAATTGAAGAAATTTATAAAGATACAGCAATTGCTAATGGTGAGCTGTAGTGCTAGTTAATTCTTTGAAAACATTTCAGAGAGAAAACAGGTTTAATAGAAATAAAGGAATATTACAGAATCATGAGGATAAAAGTGACAGTTTAAAGTCACACTGTCACAGGGTCGCAATTTTAACACTGAAAGTTGTGTGTCCTAGGAAACCTCAGTCATAGAGAAACTGACAATTGGCACCTTAACCATCAGATAGTATAAAATGTGAATGAAAATACGATACATTCCAAATGTTTCGGTTCTGTGAAGAATAAAGCTTATTGCCATTAATTCATATTATCTAGATCTCTGAGCATAATTAAAATTGTCTTATAATTGTTTCTATAATCATAAATGGGGAAGGAACGCTTCTTGGGCCCTAAATGTAATTGAGAGCTTGTACAATTGGGGCAAAAGTCAGTTTACAGTTGTGAATACACAAAACAGTTTATTCTTGTATTTTTATTATTATTTTTATATGAACGACTATAAGCCTACTTTTGCCCACCCTGTATTTTTAGTACTGAAAATATGTATGAACAGAGGTAGAGAGCTTCAGAGAGTGAGTTGTCAAACAGCTGGCTTCTTTCCATGCAGGGCTGAGAATGGCAGTGAGTGCCGTAAGATCTCTGTGTCTTTCTAGTGCTTGTGATTATACTAGTAATTTTCCTCCCCTCACCTTCTACAAGTGATCAAAGGTACAGATGTATCATATTATAAAGGTATTTTATGTATAAAATTTACAATTACAGAATTTACAAGTGAGTACCTATTCTTTGTACAGCCTAAAGATTTGCTTTACCTAATTCTGAAAGACTGGAAATAATCACTTGTTCCTTAGAATTTACTGTTTAATTTTGAGTCACTGCCTTCTGTATATTTACATTTCCTTATTACACTCATCACAGATCAGCCTCTTTATTTTTGAAAGCTAGTGCATTCCTTAACCTTGACAGAAAGGTCAGTTTGTTGGCCTGTTGAAAAATAGTGGTAAAGTCTGACCTGCGGTGGCGCAGTGGGTAAAAGCATCGACCTGTAACATAACACTGAGGTTGCCGGTTTGAAACCCCAGGCTTCCCTGTTCAAGGCACATATGGGAGTTGATGCTTTCTGCTCCTCCCTCCCTTCTCTCTGTCTCTCTCTCTCTGTCTCCTCTCGTTAAAATGAATAAATAAAAATCTAAAAAAAAAAGAAAAATAGTGGTAAAATAAACAAAGAGGGCTTTTTAGTGGTCTCTAATGTTTCTTTGAACACATAACAGTTGTATTTGCTATTTAACTAAATTGTGTTATAAAACATTTATTATAATTTAAAAATAATTATGATTGTGATTTCATTATACCTTGAGGTCAAATTTTTATCCAGAAGTGTGGTTTTGCATTCATAGAAGATTATGGAGAAGATGGGATTGTCTCACTTATATGTTTTAAAACTTGCTTTTTAAAAATGTATGAATTGGGGCAAATGTCTCAAAATTCTGTAAGAATTGCTGTATTTCAAAAAACCCTCAAAATAAGGAATTTTACCTGAGTAAGAGTTGTGCTTTGCTAGGTTCATCCTTCTTCTATATTATACATCATGGGATAAGTCCTGTTTCATAGGGCGTAAGTCTTTTGATAATTGACTTCAAGAATGGGGATTTGGCCATTAGTAAGCAGGCCAGTATGCATTCTCAGATTTGATAGAAAGCCAGCTTATTGTCTCTTCTAAACACTAAATAAAAAATTATTTTAATGCCAGTATGACATTGTTTTTAGAATGTTCAATAATAAAGTTAAACAATATTGTTTAGGAGTACATACCTATTTGGCAAAGCTTCAAAGAAAAAACAAGGGAATGGTTAAAGAAATATCAGAATGGTGAGCATCTCTGGTAAGGAGAGGAGCTTACAGGTAGCATCAGGGTTATTGGGAATGTTCTCTTAAGTTAGGGGCTGGGTTCACAGGTGTTTGTTATTGTGTCTTGTAACTACGCACACTGTGTGTTGTGCATATCACATTTCACTAAAATTATTAGATTCTATTCTGTTAAAGATATGGGAGATTTGTTTTTCAAGCCTACAAACTTGTAGATTTCTTTTTGTAAATATTTAGAATGCCTTCTCCTGAATATCTTTCAATTACAGCATTAGAGTTTTATATAGATCTTTATTTGAATCTCAATTAATTCATGCAACTGTAACAGCTGGTGGCATTTAGATTCTAGATATTGCTTATTCTCATGTGTATGCGTCATTAGAGTCAGGTGTTGTGAGCACCCATTATGGCACTAGATGGAAAGTCAGCCAGAATAAATATAGTTCTAGAGACTGTGGAGGGAATAATTTGAAGATATAATTTGTATGTGAATTCATTTTCTTTATGCATGTGGCAGTACATTTTTTTTTTAATAAGAATGGGATGTAGGCAAATAGATTGGTTTTGTTAAATGTGTTGTTTAAGAAGGGTTTGAATATAGGGAGGGAGGGAAAGAGAAGCAGATGGTCATTTCTCCTGTGTGCCCTGACTGGAAATCAAACCCAGGACATCCATACGCCAGGCCAACACTATCCACTGAGCCAGTTGGTCAGGGCCGTAAAAAACTTTTTTTTTTGCCCTGGCCGGTTGGCTCAGAGGTAGAGCGTCGGCCTAGCGTGCGGAGGACCCGGGTTCGATTCCCGGCCAGGGCACACAGGAGAAGCGCCCATTTGCTTCTCCACCCCTTCGCCACGCTTTCCTCTCTGTCTCTCTCTTCCCCTCCCGCAGCCAAGGCTCCATTGGAGCAAAGATGGCCTGGGCGCTGGGGATGGCTCTGTGGCCGCTGCCTCAGGCGCTAGAGTAGCTCTGGTCGCAACATGGCGATGCCCCGGATGGGCAGAGCATCGCCCCCTGGTGGGCAGAGCGTCGCCCCATGGTGGGCATGCCGGGTAGATCCCGGTCGGGCGCATGCAGGAGTCTGTCTGACTGTCTCTCCCTGTTTCCAGCTTCAGAAAAATGAAAAAAAAAAAAGAAAAAAAAAAAAAACCTTTTTTTTTTGGGGGGGGTATTTTTCTTAAGTTGGAAATGGGGAGGCAGTCAGACAGACTCCCGCATGCGCCTGACTGGGATCCACCCCGGACGCCCACCAGGGGGCGATGCTCTGCCCATCTGGAGTGTCGCTCTGTTGCAACCAGAGCCATTCCAGCGCCTGAGGCAGAGGCCACAGAGCCATCCTCAGCGCCTGGGCCAACTTTGCTCCAATGGAGCCTTGGCTGCGGGAGGGGAAGAGAGAGACAGAGGAAGGAGAGGGGGAGGGGTGGAGAAGCAGATGGGCGCTTCTCCTGTGTGCCCTGGCCAGGAATCAAACCCGGGACTCTTGCACGCCAGGCCGACGCTATATCACTGAGCCAACCGGACAGGGCCAAAAAACTTTTTACTCTGTATATTGACTCAGCTTACTGATACATTCTTAACAATATTTTAAGAAACTGAGTAATTTTCCTTTTTCCACTCAGCTGCTGATAAAGATGATAGTTCAGAAGACCTGTCCGTGCCGAGTAGTCCACATACTGAAGCTATACAGCACAGTTCTGTCAGCACATCCAACGGAGTCAGTTCAACCTCCAAGGCAGAAGCTGTAGCCACTTCAGTCCTCACCCAGATGGCGGACCAGAGTACAGAGCCTGCACTTTCACAGATTGTTATGGCTCCTTCCTCCCAGTCACAGCCCTCAGGAAGTTGATTAGAAACCTACAGTGCAGCAGTTTTAGATACTCATTAGTGACTTCAAAGGGAAATCAAGGAAAGAGGAAAGACCAGTTTCCATGTATGTGAAATCTGTGGTTGTAAATTTTTTTTTTTTACTTGAAATTAAATTTGGCTCTAAAGTTGGTGTAGCAGCAGTTGATGATCAAACCGAACAACAGTTTTTAGTCTCTGGAAAAAGACTGATTTTGCTTTTTTTATAAATATTGTTAGATTTGTTCATTTTTCTGTGCTCATTGTATAAATTGTATTATACTTCATCGTGGTTTATTTCATTTTTAATTTGGTGGTGTTTTAATAAATGGGGGTGTTACTGAATCTCTCCTCCCACTTCCATTTCTTTTGACCACCTCTTAACCCTCAACTGTGATGGTAATATTGTTATATCATTTATACCAAAGTTCTGCTTAAATTCCTATTGACTTTGTATGATAACAAAGTCATAAAGCACTAATGAGAAATTTGTTTTTAACTTTTTGCCGTTTATTTTGCACATTATGCAAAAGGAAGAATATTAGAGAACACGTTTTAAGTGCGTGAAAACATGGTAAAAGACATACAGTGCTTTTATGCACACTTAATCTTAAACTAAATCAAGATCATTAATAGTGCATTTTTCTTTTATAATATTTTAAGTAGACATGAATTTTGGAATCCTTTATCATTTCAAAAATGACTATTTTTCAAGTCTTAAATTCAGTATTTTAAACCCTATGTTTTGAGGCTAATAAATGTGATATTATATCATGTACAATACAGGGTTATCAAATATCTAATAATTTTTTGAAATTAGGTTTTTAGGTTTTTTTTCAGATTTCAGGTTACAAACTGAGAAGTTTATGCATAATTAAGTATGGTATAGTTGCCAGAAAAGCCTAAAAATTACTACTTAGAAAATTTAAGACTGTTTACCCCCATTGTCTTGTACTTGCAAGCTAACTTGTACTTATTCTTGTGAAAGCACTGTCATCTTTTAGTAGCAAATTTTGATAACGTTTCTTGTGGGAAAAAATCAGTATCTATCTTTAGAACTATGTAATTATGTGGGAAGCAAAAGTGAGTGAGAGAGAGTATATGTATGTATGTGTATGTATGTCTTTCAATAGTTTATGCCAGCAATCTTTGCTTGAATGTTTAACGATGCCTTCAGTGTGATGCTGGCCAATAGGTGATTGCAATTTAAATGTCATTACTGTGCAGGCTTGGTTAACTAACATTCCATGATGTAGTTTGTTTCTGATGAGATGATTGTAGGTACACTTTTCTCATTATCCAGTCATCTGTGGGATACTGAGTTTTCTAATGTGCCATTATCTATTTTTATTCTGCAATTATGTTAAAAATACAGTACAATATTTTAAAATAGACTAAATTGTTAAAAATTTAAAGGTAGTAGATGTGTGTAAGAAAACTTTGTAAAATAGTAATGAGTCCTACCCAGTAGCAACTTCTGGCATTCAAGCAGGATTCCATTATGTAAATACCTGTAATGCATTTATAATAAGTTGTGTAGTTTGTTCTGTACCCATACTACACTGTTTGCTAAAGTCTCAGTGCCATCTCCTAGTGAGACTGACATTTAAAAACCTATATGGAATATCCTTGATAATTCAAGGAAATAGCCCACCTGCCTAAGTTCCAGACTGGGAAACATTCAAAATACACAAATGACATTTCAGGACTTTTAAGTTATGAAGATGATAGCAATTTTATTGTTTCGCTTATTAAAATGAAGAACATTCTTAGTTGAAAATTCTACTTCTAAAATTTTTTTATTTTTAACTGATTTTTATATTTTAAAGTAATCAATTTCTAATCATGATTTCACCATAGTTATGCTAAGGAGTTGATCTCAAAGGCACAAAATATGAATTCTGCAAGAAGGCTATTTTTATTGTAGTTTGGATGGGTTAGGAAAAGCCTCAAGTCTTCTCTCTCCTAAGTCCTTCAGTGCATTTTCCTTTCATTTTATTTATGCAACTTAAAGTTCTTTGATAACAGGAATTCTTGCAACTGTAAAATAAAGCTACATTAGATGTAAGAAGTCATGTAAACGGTTAATGAGCTTACCAACATTAGCAAAACTTTCATTGTAAATCAGTCTGTATTCAGCAAATAAAAATCATTACTAGTTACACAAATTTCATTTTGACTTTCAGGATGTCACACTACTTCTGTACCTAGCATTTTGAGTCCTACATTTGCAATGTTACACAAACTGTACTATTTTCTTTGATGTGCAGTTTGCATGAGTAAACCATCAGAGAATAAATTCTATCTTTAAATTATGTTCATAATTTGTTTGTTCTTAACTATCTTTCATAAAGTAACATCACCTGATAATGCTATTTATTTCCGTCAGGGCATTTATCACCTGAAAAGAACCTGGTATTCTATTTCTGTGATAAACTGTGTTTTTTCTCAAAGACCCTTTGACTGCAGGTTGCTCAGGCCTCATTCCTCTTTCTCAGCCATCACTTTAAGCCCATTCATACACAGTGAACCTTTCATTTATGTCCCTATCCTGAAACATACCTTCAACCTCAGCCACACACAGATCCACCAGCCTTTGGTGTCTCTTGGTGCCTGCCTGCCTAACAAAACATCTTAAAATATAACATGTCCAACACTGAACTCTTAATCTTCCCCACCCTACCCTGAAAGTTAATCCTCCCATGACCTTCCATACGTCAGCTGATGACAACTCCATTCTTCCCGTTGCTTAAACCAGAACAACCTTGTCATTCTCGATTTCTCTTTTCTTACAGTCCACATCCAAGCCATCAGGAAACAATGTTTGCTTTACGTTCAAAGTCAACCAGAATTCAACCACACCTCACCATTTACACTGCTGTCACCCTGATCTGTACCATCATTTCTCACCCAGATTATTGTGTCTGCCTCCTGTCTGCTTGCTGTTGCCCTGCTTACTGCAGCCCATCGATACAGCAGTTAGATGCTTTTCAAATATAAGGCAGGCCCAGCTCCCTAAATCCTGGAGTGGTTTCTTGTTGCCCTCAGATCTAATTCCTTACGATGGCCTACAAGGCCTAGATATTCTGTTCCCCCACCCCCAGCCCCTAACATCTCCAACTTACCTTCCACACCACTTTATTCAGTTTATGATGCTACTAGGTGTCATTGTTCTAGGTGCTTGGAATACACCAATTGCCAAGACACCCCTTCCTTTGTGAAGCTTACATCCTACATGGAGTGGGAGGAGATATATGTTGGCAAACATCGCACAGTAAGTACATCGTGTATATTAGAAATAGTAAGTGCTAAGTGAAGAGCAAGACTAGTTTTGCTGCAGTTTCTAGAGGGATGTTTTGATTTTACCTCAGATTGAATTGATCCTGAGATACAAAGAATCACATGACTACTTTTTATTTTAGGGTATACGTTCTAACAAATGTGCTTAACCTAGGTTATGTGATATTAGGTAAAAGATTTCATAAAGACAAACTGGTATATTTCTGTAACAAAGTTTGACAACTGATAAAAGAGCAAAGTCATAAATCCTTTAGGACAGGAAAGATAATCTCTTATCTCTGGCTTGTCCTTACTGTCAAACGTAGTTCTGATAATTCTACATCTCGGAGACTAGAATTTGATGCTTGAGAATGTTATAGAAGAAACATTTACTTGTTGGCCTTCATTTTATATAAATACACACATGCATTGACACAAACCAAGAGAATACCAAGTTATCAAAACAATTCTAAAAGAAATTTAGACAAAAGAAATTCTGACATTTTGAGATTATCTTGACCACAGGATAATAGTTTTCAACTATTAAGAATTACATCATTGCCTGACCAGGCGGTGGCGCAGTGGATAGAGCATCGGACTGGGATGCAGAGGACCCAGGTTCGAGACCCTGTGGTTACCAGCTTGAGCGCGGGCTCATCTGATTTGAGCAAAAGCCCACCAGCTTGAACCCAAGGTCGTTGGTTCCAGCAAGGGGTTACTCAGTTTGCTGAAGGCCCGCAGTCAAGGCACATATGAGAAAGCAATCAGTAAACAACTAAGGTGTTGCAACGCGCAATAAAAAACTAATGATTGATGCTTCTCATTTCTCTCCGTCCCTGTCTATCCCTCTCTCTGACTCACTCTCTGTCTCTGTAAAAAAAAAAATTTTTTTTTAAAAAGAATTACATCATTTTGTCTGATGTAGTTGTAAAAAACATTTTAAATTTTGATAAATATAAATAACTCCTGTAATTCACTTACATGGTTTAAAAAATACAAGTACAGATCATCCCAGACTATCTGTAACTATAGACTGAGACTTTTAGTGTTCACTGAAACGGGTATTAAGATCCTAGAGAGCTAACACGTGTGTGTGTGGGGGGGGGGGGGGAACAAGGTGTAAAATGAAGACCTTTCTAAAAAATACATAAATGATGAGTTGCCGGTTACATATACTGGCATAACAA
This sequence comes from Saccopteryx leptura, assembly GCF_036850995.1. NCBI lineage: Eukaryota > Metazoa > Chordata > Mammalia > Chiroptera > Emballonuridae > Saccopteryx > Saccopteryx leptura. The sequence continues at coordinate 61,040,943 of NC_089509.1, read as the reverse complement.
AAGTGTGATGAGTGAAAATGTTTCCAAAATGAAAGCATTACTTTTGCATAACAAAGGCCATGTGACATTGGAATCTGCAATCAAAGGGAAAATAATGTAGTTTTTTTGTTCTAATGCAGCAAAGTTAATTGCCAAATAAATTACCAAATATTTATCACAACATTCAAACTAGAGGGTGTTGTTAACTTAATAGTAAGCCTATGAGTTCCCCAAAGGTACATGCAAATTTTCCAATGGCTGAGAAGAGGATGCCATTCATACACCTTATCCTGATCACAATACCTATTTTACATTAGGTTTTACATTTCAGACATCATTTCTTGGGCTAGAATTTTATTTGAACAGGCCAGTTGCCGTGGTTTTAACATGCATTATTTTAGTTATTTGGTAACTGTTCTAAGTCTTATTTTAATTATATCAATTATGTCAAATAAGGGCTGGTTTGCTTTGTTTTACAGGGTTTTGCTTTCTGAGAAAGACGAGATGTTCCCTTGGAAGAGTACCTTTTAAAAGTATTTTTGATTTAATAATTTTTAAAACATGTAAATTAAGAAGATTTGCTGTTTTTCATAGCCTGACATGTAAATTAGGCAAAAATTATATACTGGGCTTTATTTAGCAGGATTTAAGATTATCAAGTTGTCTGAGTTTCTTATAACTGGGAACAAATGCATTAGGTGAGGTCTATGAGGAATAGACAAAATTTGTCAATATCATTGCTTCAAAAATAAACCCTTTTGCGTAATCTACTAATACTGTTGGTGGGATTGTAAATTGGTACAGCCACCATGGAAAACAGTATGGAGTAAATGGCTTCTTCAGTTCTGCCAGTTTAGTCCCCTCACACCTGGGCAAGAGGGACTTCTTCCCTGAGCCCCTCTATCACCTGAGATCTGATGCTCAACCCTTGCAGTACAGAGAGGATTTGAGTAGTAGGAGTGCCCAGCCCAGGTTAAAAAAGAAGAAGACAACGTCAAATTTTTTCTCTCATGTGAATGTAATAGATTCTTGCACAACACAGTATCATTTTCAGTAATGTCAAACACTCATTTTCTTTTCCTGTTTTAGTTTTTTGTTTTTTTTTTTTTGTGTGTGTGTGTGTGTGTGTTTTTGTTTTGTTTTTGTTTTGTTTTTTTGTTTTTTTTTTCATTTTTCTGAAGCTGGAAACAGGGAGAGACAGCCAGACAGACTCCCGCATGCGCCCGACCGGGATCCACCCGGCACGCCCACCAGGGGCGGTGCTCTGCCCCCCAGGGGGCGATGCTCTGCCCATCCTGGGCGTCGCCATGTTGCGACCAGAGCCACTCTAGCGCCTGAGGCAGAGGCCACAGAGCCATGCCCAGCGCCCGGGCCATTTTTGCTCCAATGGAGCCTTGGCTGCGGGAGGGGAAGAGAGAGACAGAGAGGAAAGCGCGGCGGAGGGGTGGAGAAGCAAATGGGCGCTTCTCCTATGTGCCCTGGCCGGGAATCGAACCCGGGTCCTCCGCACGCTAGGCCGACGCTCTACCGCTGAGCCAACCGGCCAGGGCTGTTTTTGTTTGTTTGTTTTTTTTTTTACTTTTCTGAAGCTGGAAACGGGGAGGCAGTCAGACAGACTCCCGCATGCGCCTGACCGGGATCCACCCGGCACGCCCACCAGGGGGCGATGCTCTGCCCATCCGGGGTGTCGCTCTGTCGCGACCAGAGCCACTCTAGCGCCTGGGGCAGAGGCCAAGGAGCCATCCCCAGCGCCCGACCATCTTTTTGCTCCAATGGAGCCTCGGCTGCGGGAGGAGAAGAGAGAGACAGAGAGGAAGGGAGGGGGGGTGGAGAAGCAGATGGGCACCTCTCCTGTGTGCCCTGGCCAGGAATCGAACCCGGGACTTCCGCACGCCAGGCTGACGTTCTACCTCTGAGCCAACTCGCCAGGGCCTCCTGTTTTAGTTTGTAGTACTGTCAAAAGATTTACGTAGTGCTTGAGAAACATTTTGCAATGTCAATAATTATTACTCTTAAATTTGTAAATTTCAGGTCTAGATGCATGAATGAATGATATCAATTCCCTTTATTATTGGCAAACTACATAGATGGACATTGAATTGAAATTGCAATAAAAATTGCAGTAAATTTGATCATTGTGATTTTATTTTACCTTTTCATATAATTTTACTATTATGAAATAATTTTTGAGAGAATTATTTTTACATTTATATTTTCCATTTTAATAAAATTATAATTTTGTATAGTTTAAATAATTACATTTACTTTCAACTTTATATCACTACTGTCAGAGAACAGAAATTATATGAAAATCTTATATCAACATAATTTTATTGAAATGAAGACAACAATAAATAAATTAGCCTGACCTGTGGTGGCACAGTGGATAAAGCATTGACCTGGAATGTTGAGGTCGCTGGTTCAGAACCCTGGGCTTGCCCGGTCAAGGCCCATATGGGAGCTGATGCTTCCTGTTCCTCCCTCCCCTCCCCTCTGCCCTCTCTCTCTCCTCCCTCTAAAATCAATAAATAAATAAAAATTTTAGAATATATCAAATGTCATAGATTTTGTGTCTTAATTTTCTTATTTGTAGTAAATACTGTTGATCCATCAAAGAACACCTGGAATATGTGCAATTGTTATTTAATTCAATCATCTTTCCTATTTTGTTAACTCTTGATCATAAAAATAACTTCAGATGATTTTTTATTTTTTTAAATTATAGAAATACTGCTTGAGACAGGAGGGTAGAACATATTTTATTTAATAGCTTGTTATAACTTTCAAATATTTAGACAATTGGTATATATCATATGTACACACCTATAGTACCTGCAAATAGTATATATATATATTACACTTCTGTACCTGGGCCCAGATGGCTACAATGTTATTGGCAGGCCTACCCACAAAGCCTCAATCTCAAGATGCTCCTTTTCCCGTGTGTGGTTTTTTTTCATTTTTGTGTGGGAACTGGTCGATTCTTATTTTAAACATTGCTTCTTAGTGTGCCAAAGTTGGGGGAAAGGAGAACTCCTGAGCAGTGGTGAGATTCAAATAATTTAACCAGTTCTCTGCCCTAATGGCCGTTTGAAGTATTAAAAAAAAAAGATATACCAAAAGGAAGTTTATTATTTCACGCATTTAATACTTAAGAACAATAAAAGAGGTACACAAAACTAGATTTTTTTACAAGAATTTAAAAATGTTAATGAAAAAAAATATTAAAATAATACCCGACAGCCTGACCAGGCAGTGGTGCAGTGGATAGAGCATCGGACTGGGACGTGGAGGACCCAGGTTCAAAATCCCGAGGAACAGACAGACAGGAAGGGAGAGAGATAAGAGACATCAATTCTTCATTGCAGCTCCTTAGTTGTTCATTGATTGCTTTCTCATATGTGCCTTGACTGGGGGCTACAGCAGAGTGAGTGACCCCTTGCTCAAGCCAGTGACCATGGGGTCATGTCTATGATCCCACGCTCTAGCCAGTGACCCCACACTCAAGCTGGTGAGCCCATGTTCAAACCGGTTCTGGGAGACCAAAAGAAGCTGGAGCCTGGGACCAATGAATGCAACTGGGGTGCAGGACCATTTTGGGGGTGACATGGAAGGTACAGCCAGCAAATAAAGAAGCGATTCCTTTCTCCTACCTTCCAGCATTCCTCCACTGCCCTTTTGTAATGCCAGTGGCTGAAGCCAGGCAGGTGCACGTTGGATTCAGGCAGACAGTAGAAAAACTGCAGAGCCAGAAAGCGTTGGGCCACTTCTATTTAATCCAGTGTTGCAACAGCGGACAAGCAAACAGGCAGGGCAAAACTTCTCATGGCAGCAAGCAAACGCACAGCAAAAACAACCCCTCACGGTGGCAGGCAGGCTATCCACCATCAGCCACCCTAAACACAAGTACTCATAGCCTTACAGACTATATACATGTGGTGCTGCCACGTGGTCAGGCACTAATCAAGCAAAGTGCTTGCAGTTATAAACCAGTGAGCAAGCCTAATACAGATGTTTTCCCAACACTTTTCTTGGTGGAACTTATCACTAAGTGAGCTGACAAAGGAGACATGCATGCAGTTTGCAGAGCCGCAATCCCAGCATCAAAAACGAGAGTTTGGAGGGGTGGGAATTCACCTGAGAGACAACAACTCAATAACCAGCATGACTGCTTCTCCAGCCTCCAGATCCCTAGGTGGGCAGGCAATGAAGTCTGGCTCATTGATGAATAGAAATCACACGTGCAACTCCTGAGTCAGCTCTCCCCTCTGGTATTTCCTTAGGCTGCAATGTCCATGTGCAGGTGAGCCACAGGGCCACGCAGATGAGGTTAACACCTTACAGATGGCCGAGCAATAAATTAAAAAGGCCCAGATCCCTGAAATCACTGAGTCACATGATGAAGAAACAAACTTAAATAGACTTGCTGACAAATAGACTTCAAGGCTTTTTAGGGGGGAGGAAGAAAGAGGAAAAAATAATATAGTAGAAATCATGAAATTGAGGGAAAAAACAGAACATAAACATATAGCTGGGTGATAAAGCAATCAATCTTTAACTACATTCTCTATACAAGAGAGACCTCTCAAATAAAAAGACACAAAGGTTGAAAGTAAAGAGATGAAAAAGCCATGCTAGAAAATGCACACTAATAAAATTAGAGGCCAGGCAATATGGATATCTGGCAAACTCGCATTCAAAGTCTACAGTATTGAATGAGACAAAAAATATTTAAATTAAGATGGAAAAACTCTATCAAAAATATAAATAAACCTTCTCATTCTGAACAACGCATTACTGAAATAGGTTGTAAGAGAGCAAACCATGTGTAAGATGGGTCACACAAATTTTTAATTCTTCAAAAGAAATTGCAAAGAAATTGGACTTTGCTTGTTATACAACCCAATTTCAATTCAGTTTGATGTTCCAAACCACTCTTATATTAGACAAACTAGCCAGAATTTGAGAAGTGTATTTATAGTTATAAGGCCATTATCCCTTTGAGCCTGAAGTCCTTGTGAAGAGCATGGTTTTCCTTTGAAGGGATGAGCATGCCCACCGGCATTCTGGGAGCAGTCAGCCCAGACAGTGGCAAGGCTTTGCGCTGGAGGGGGAAGTGTCCAGGAAGTGGGAGGATGGGATCCTGGACGTGGAGACACTGCAGGTGAGCTACTCCTAGCTCAGGTGGGCTGAGAGTGAGGAAGGCGCCTGTGTATAAGTCTGGTTAAGGTTGTTCCTATTGTGTTGTTGCTTTGTGCTCCCCCACCCCCACCCCTCTGCAGGTTACTTTCTCCATGATTCCTGAGCCCCACCTGGTCTCAGCTTTCGCTGTGGGTAACTGAAGTAAACCGGGTACAGAGAGAGTGCAGTAGCCCAAGGTGGCCAGGGACCATCAGAGATTTGTTGTGGTCTCTTAGCTCCCACACTCCCTCAAATCCTCTTTGGACTCTTGATTTGTTTCAGAGGGAAACAGGTTTTGGAAGTCAGCACAGATGGCTGAAGTCTGGGTGGCATGCTATCGGGTCCCTACCATGTCACCTTTACTCTTCAGCAAAGTTACAGAGTCTAACAAAATGTTGAATGTGTTCAGAGCTCTTAGGATGCTGTAGAGGGGCTGGAGCATCTTGTCTGGAGCATCCTATCTGGTCTGACCCTCCACTGAGCCAGGTTGCTCGGGACGCAGGCGCACAGACAGCAGCAGGAGAACTTGGTGGGTTACTGTAGGGGGAGGCTTTTACATTCACACAGATCAGACCAAGTGTCGTCAAGATTTCTGGAGAAGCACAGAGGCCCTAAGTAATGAATAGTCTAAGGACATTTCTTGTGGTGAACCCCCATAATGCTGGTGGCCGAGGCTAGGCAGGTTCACATGGGATTCAGGCAGACGGCAGAGGAACTGCAGAGCCGGAAAGCATCAGGCCGTTCCCATTTATTGGAGGCTTGCAGAGAAGGCAAGCCAATAAATGAAGGAAAACCACTTTTCTCAGTGCAGGGCAAGGGATCAGGAAAACCCCTCCTCACAGTGGTGGGAGAGTGATCTGGGAGAATCACCAAAGGAAAGCACCCAAAGTGCTTGCAGCCAGGAAACCAGCGAGCAAACCTAATACTAATACTGTACAGATGTTTTCCCAACACCCCTCCCCCAAGTGAGCTTAATTGCTGGATCACAGGGACTCAGCTGGAAAAAGATGGTGCGATTAAATTGTTAGGTAATGTAAGAGATTTACTAAAGGAACTATATACGAAGGAGTGAGCAGGAACTGGAGGTTCTCCCAGTTTTGTTACTGGGGCTAGTTCTAGCGGGCAAGGAGAGAGAGGAGGAAGTGACCCCTGGAAGGAGAGGGCTGCCCGACAGGTCCTGGGACACTCAGTTGAGAGCCGCAGCCAGCACACAGTGACCCCACAAGGAAGGACCTAGATCAACAAATATTCCAGCCTCTCTCTCCACCCACCTCCAGTATCCTGTCCACTGGGCAAATTCAAGCAGAAGCTGGGTGACAAAATAATTCTATTCATGCAGTTTACCCAGTGCCCCCTGGGGTGGGGGGCAGAAACAGAGATGAAAATGGGGGGCCTTGGACCTGGTGTGGAGAAAGGAGAGCAAAGGGAAGATGTCCAGCACGACTCCTGTGTGTTTGTTTTCGAGCAGAAATATCAACGAACCTAAAAGAAAAAAATGTATTTGTACACAATATCTGCAATTTTTCAAGCATTCTGTACCAACAACTTTACAACATTAAAAAAATAACAAGACCTGTTCATCCAACCCTGGGGGGCAGATAGTGGTGTTACAGGTGAGAAAGCCTCCGTTTAGAGAGGTAAAGAGGCTTGCCAACGTCAGAGAGCTGGTCAGTAGCAGATTTAGGGTTCAAATCCAGGTTGGACATGGAGAAAAAGGAAGATTTTCAATTAATTTATAAAAGCATGTTTTTACCATTTCTTATGAAAATATATATACTTTAGTTTATTTACGTAATCATTCTATTAGCTGGGAGTACTTTTACAAGTGATCCACAATTTCAGTTTTGAACAAAATGCCTTTAGTAATAAATATGCAGAACACTCAGTATGTCTAGGACACGAGCAGTAGGCAGTATGAAGTGAGGAATTAAAAAGTCTAGTATCTTTAGTTTAAAGGGGAATTTGATTTTTTTAATATGAAATTTTTATTTTTTAAAAAAGGTAGCACAGTGGATAAAGCGTCGACCTGGAACACTGAGGTCGCCGGTTCAAAACCCTGGGTTTGCCTGGTCAAGGCACATGTGGGAGTTGATGCTTCCTGTTCCTCCCTCCTTTTTCTCTCTCTACTCTCTCTAAAACGAGTAAATAAAATCTTTTTTTTAAAAAAAAGGTACACAAATTGTAAATAAAAACTAATTTCTCAATCATTCTGCTCCCAGGTCCTTTGAAGGGGAGAAAAGAAAGACCCACTCATTTCCACTTCATTCAAAGAAACATGGAACAGCGTGTACAACACTTGAGAAAAGCCAATCTTTTGTTTTCACTGTAGTTGGTCTAGAAAATTGGAATTAGTTAGAAGATAAATATTAAGACTGAAATGCAACTGGTAACATGTTTACTTTTCAGTACATTTCCTTCTGAAATAGTAGTCAAAAGAAATTTTGACTTTCGAATCAATTGAATAAAACACCACCTAGTGGTAGTATTTTAAAAGTGAAGAGAAAAATTTATTGTAGAAAATTTGGAATGGATTCACTCTCAGTTTATTTTAGCACGTAATTATTAGTTTAAGATTAAAATGTGCCCTGGCCGGTTGGCTCAGCGGTAGAGCGTCGGCCTAGCGTGCGGAGGACCCGGGTTCGATTCCCGGCCAGGGCACACAGGAGAAGCGCCCATTTGCTTCTCCACCCCTCCGCCGCGCTTTCCCTCTCTGTCTCTCTCTTCCCCTCCCGCAGCCAAGGCTCCATTGGAGCAAAGATGGCCCGGGCGCTGGGGATGGCTCTGTGGCCTCTGCCCCAGGCGCTAGAGTGGCTCTGGTCGCAACATGGCGACGCCCAGGATGGGCAGAGCATCGCCCCCTGGTGGGCAGAGCGTCGCCCCTGGTGGGCGTGCCGGGTGGATCCCGGTCGGGCGCATGCGGGAGTTTGTCTGACTGTCTCTCCCTGTTTCCAGCTTCAGAAAAAAAAATGAAAAACAAAACAAAACAAAACAAAAAAAAAAAAAAAAAAAAAAGATTAAAATGTACAAGGGCTTGAACAGTTAAGGTTTTGTGGAATTTTTTGTTTTGTTTTCTTGCCTATAACTGTAAAAAGCTAGACAGGTACAATCCTGTCGCACCAAATATCATTGAATACTCTTTTTTTTTAATGGGGTCCTCCCTAATGAAGTGCACCTGTGTCTGCCAAAGCAAGAACTGTGTGCTACATATTACATTGAGCACTTTAAATGTATTATCTCATTTAATTTGTACAACATACTCACAAATCACATTCTATTTATTTCTTCTGTTTGTAAATTAAAACACAGAGGCACTGAACAGGTAATTTTCTCAAGGACACACAGAAAGTAACAGAGCTAGGATTCTGTAATGGGGTAATGTTTTCATACTAAATTACACAATTTTAATTTCTTTTTTTTGTATGACAGAGACAGAGACAGAGAGAGAGGGGGGACAGATAGGGATAGATAGACGGAAGAAGAGAGCTGAGAAGCATCAGTTCTTTGTTGCAGCACCTTAGTCGATCATTGGTTGCTTTCTCATATGTGCCTTGACCGGGGGTGGGTGGGTGGGGCTACAGCAGAGCAAGTGACCCCTTGCTCAAGCCAGTGACCTAGGGTTCAAGCCAGCAATCTTGGGCTTCAAGCTATGGACCATGGGGTCATGTCTATGATCCCACGCTCCAGCCAGCGACCCCACACTCAAGCTGGTGAGCCCGTGCTCAAGCTGGTGACCTCAGGGTTTCAAACCTGGATCCTCTTCAACCCAGTCCAATGCTCTTTCCACTGTTCCATGTGCCACCACCTGGTCAGGCCAGTTTTAATTTCTTTAACCTGACCTCTCTCATTCTAACCATCAAGCAGTAGTAGTTTTCTAGGTACATGACCTACAGAGAAACAACGGTGAATCTAGAACAAAGAAGTTGCAGCTGAATTTTTACTTTCAAAACAAGCATTTTAAAGGCCATTGTAGAAAAAAACAGTAATAAGAGTCCTGGATTTCTACTGCAAGAACTGTGATAAGGTGCCAAGGAATTGCAAAAATTGTTAACATTAGTATTTTTTTTTTTTGGTATTTTTTCTTAAGTTGGAAACAGGGAGCCAGTCAGACAGACTCCCGCATGTGCCCAACTGGGATCCACCTGGCATGCCCACCAGGGGGCGATGCTTTGCCCATCTGGGGCGTCGTTCTGTTGCAACCAGGGCCATTCTAGTGCCTGAAGCAGAGGCCATAGAGCCATCCTCAGCACCAGGCCAACTTTGCTCCAGTGGAGCCTCGGCTGCGAGAGGGGAAGAGAGAGACAAAGAGGTAGGAGAGGGGGAGGGGTGGAGAAGCAGATGGGCGCTTCTCCTGTGTGCCCTGGCTGGGAATTGAACCCAGGATTCCTGCACACCAGACCGACACTCTACCACTGAGCCAACCGGCCAGGGCCAACATTAGTATTTTAAAAGGAAGAGTCAGCCTTCCTTACCCCTCCTCTCTGAACAGAAAAAAAAAAACCAGAGAAAGAGATTAAAGGGGCAAAAGTTAGTTAGAAACTAATCATAGTTCTCTGGAAGGACTGAGGCCACTAATTGCGAGACAACAAAGAAGGTAAAACTTAATCTGAAAACTTCCTCTTCCCCATCCTTAAGATCCTTTAGGAGACAATGTTTACATATCTTAATTAAAAATTCCTACACTGATTCTAACTCTTCCTCCCCTCCTGGAGTCCTGAGAGTGACTATACCTCTAGACAAAGGGATCACGAGCCCACTCCCCTTGCTTGAAAAACTTGCATTCTGTAACATTTCATGTGCTTTCTAATAATCTTCCCTTTTGAAATCCTTTATATGTATAAAACTTGTAAACTAAACAAGCGGGGACTAACTTATTAGGTTTCCTAATAAGCTAGCCCCAACACTTTTAGCAAAGGTAATTTCATTTAGCTTCCCTCCTTATCCTTAGAGCTAACCATTTCATTGTGGCAACAAGGATGGGTGGTAGACCCTAGAAGATTTGGGAATGTCTTTGCCAGGTATGTAAAACAATGATCACTACTGTGTTATCTTGTGGTCTTGATGTGTGAGAATGCATTTTCCTTTTAATAGATCCTATAGATAGATGTTGTAGGCTAGTTAGTAATTGACTATTGTACCATGCTCCCTCCTCATCCACCCCAACCGGAATGTGATTTGATCTATAAAATCAGCCACAGAATGGTAGGGACTTTCTACATGATTTGGGATTGTGCCCCGTGTAGCTAGCCGGCTAATTAATCAACTCCTCAAAAATTCATTTCGATTTGGTGTCTCTATGTAACCCGCAGATTTAAGTACACTACTGTACAACAGAACTAAGCACTTGAATGAGACAAGGATTCTTGTTCTGTCTCTAACACTGAGAGTTCAGCTAGGAATATTAATCATAGAGTAAACCAAGAACCATGAAGAAGGGAAAAAATGCGGAATACGACATACAGTTCATGATTCCTGAGTTAGGGAGGAGCCAGGGAGCTTTGGGGGAAGATGAGTACTCAACACGTGAAGGCATGTTCCTTGACCCCCACTTTGGGGTCACATTATGATGTAAGGAAGTGATGATGACCAATAGATAGGTTTGGAGAAATTCAAAGCAAATGGGGTTGTTTCCTGTTTTCTAGTGCCCAGCAAAGAAAGTTGCTAGCCTCCTAGAGATGCCCTCTATTTAGGACGGTGCAACGGCCCCTGGAGGTGGATTAGCAGTGGGTGAGAGAGCTGTTTAGATGAATGTGCCCCAGGCAGCTTCACAGAGGACCAGACTCTCCAGAATGGGGCAGGAAATGTAGCTAAGAGGTCCTGGACTCCAAAAGACAGGCACAGATGTGCTGAGAAACTTGGTTGCCTGGAAGGGTTGTAGGGTCAAGACTATGGTGTTTCAGAGAACCTGGAGGCCAAACTCACCAACGCCAGCTGCAGAAGCCCACTTGTATAAATCAAAGGCCCGCTGGTTATAGCTGACAAGAGGGACAAGACCTTGCAGGCATCCCCAAACTATGGCCCGTGGGCCGCATGTGGCCACCTGAAACCATTTATACAGCTCCCGCCGCACTTCCGGAAAGGGGCACCTCTTTCACTGGTGGTCAGTGAGAGGAGCACTGTATGTGGCGGCCCCCCAACGGTCTGAGGGACAGTGAACTGGCCCCCTGTGTAAAAAGTTTGGGGACCCCTGCCTTAGGGCATACCAGCAAAGTAGGATGACAGTTTGGGGACTGGGCCATCCTTTTTCATTGCTTTTATGTAATTTGAGGTTCCCTCCAAACCAAAATGTCATTTGGGAAGAAGAGGATGGAGGTGAGCAAATGAAGGAACACTGAAAGATGAAATGCTTATGCCAAAGAAACCTTGTAAAGTTAGCACAGACTAATGCTTAGGAGAGAGGATTTAGGAGAGAGTGAGATGAGAGTCTAGGCATGGAACTATCAGGTCGTGGAAAACTCCCCCATCACATGAAGCTGTCTTTGTTTTTCCTGCTTTGTTCCTTGGTGTCCAAACTGCTAAACTTTTAAATGTAGTTTGTAACCAAGAAATCTGACAGCTACCAAGAAAAAAAAATTTAAGTTGAATGCAGGCTCTCAGCAGACAAACAGAAGGTGAGCAGGAAGCACCAGGAAATGCAGCTCTTGCACAGACAGGAAGAGCCACCCAGCGCAGGGGCAGGTTGCAGTGCTGGGTGCAGAGCCTGCCTGGCAGTGGTGACTGGTGCCTCCCAGGTCTGCGGCAAGGAGCTCCGGTCTCGCAGGAGGGCGAGTGCACAGTAAGCGCTGAAGGCGCCAGAGCAGACTGAGAACAGAAACCAGCCCTGGCCAGTTAGCGGACAAGGTCGCACTTTAGGACAATTGGGAAGCTGCCAGTAGTTCTGCTACCCTTGGACGCTTACTCAGAATGCACTGTTGTCCCAGTGAATAATTTCTCAGTGGTCCCTTTATCTCTGCATTATTGTTCAAGAGTTAATGTTGCAGGTCGCAGCATATGATTGGCTGAGCTCAGGTCCCTAGTTGCTCATGCTAACTCCCAGAACAGAAAGAGAGAGAGGCTACCTGTCTCCTTCAGGTTCTGTAATGAGAGGTCTTTCCCCACCAAAACTTATACAATTGAAGACGCACTCAATGTAGAAATAACATTTAGGTGCTGGATAATTAAAGGTTACGTTTGACAGAACAAGAGGCCCAGGGACGCAGAGGAAGCTCTGAGAACAGAGGGACGCTGGCTAGGAGCGCAGCAGACGCTGTGCGCATGCGCAGGCAGAGTGCGGCCTCTGGGTCCACCTGCTGGTGCAGTTTTCCTTCCACTTCTCTCTCCCTGAGACTTCACTGTGCAAGGCTTCAATTTTTTAGCTGTGCGGGTTTAGCAAAAGTGGACCCAGAATCAAAGTCTAGTGTGGGTTCTCCAAATAAGAGTGGGAGAGGGGTGGTTAATCAAGAAAGAAGTTCTTGGTACATCAGATGGGAGACTGGAAGCTGGGTGTTTTTTCATTTCAAGGCATACAAGCACCTCAGGGCTGAGGCAGAGACGTTCTTTGTTCTGAGGCTGGGTGCAGAGTTGACGCCGTGGCTCTCAGGGGTCTGCACCTCACCCTCACAGCCAGGTCAGGACTGACACCTGCTAGAGGCTGTGGCCAAGCAGGGCACTTCCTTGTCTGTGGGTCTTTCCTCCCCCTTTTTCAGGCTCCTGCGAGGATACTGGCAGCAGAAAAGAGGTTGCCTCAGCAGGTCTGTTCTAGTTGCTTGGTTTCTCTCTTGCCCAAGACTTGATTGTATAGCCTGGATCAGCTAAGTTTGATGACTGCTTTCTAGATTTCTCCTGCTTCTCTGCCCCAGCTGGAAGGACCAGTACTTCCTCCCACCAGCTGCCTGGTGTCATCTGAGGGCTCCCTGTGTCTCCAGGTCTCAGAGACACACCCTAGATGACATAGAACAAGTTGAGGTTGTTGCTTGGGAACTAACTCACTGCTAAACGACACCCATAAATCCCCTTGCAGTTGCTGCAGACAGATCTCCACGACATCCATAAATCCCCTTGCAGTTGCTGCAGACAGATCTCCACGACACCCATAAATCCCCTTGCAGTTGCTGCAGACAGATCTCCATGACTGTCTGGGCCGTGGAATGCCCAGCAGGGCAGGTAGGGGATCACTGGGTAGGGAGTGCTGCTACTGTGGCCAAGCTCCTCATTCCCAGGGGCAAGCAAGCCCAGCCCTACTGGCTTCCTTAGAAATACAGTTTATCTGTGATTAAAAAAAAAAAAAAATCTAGGTTTAATTAAATTCAGTGAAATGAACAAATCTTAAGTGTAGAGCAGGGGTAGTCAACCTTGTTATACCTACCGCCCACTTTTGTATCTCTGTTAGTAGTAAAATTTTCTAACCGCCCACAGATTCCACAGTAATGGTGATTTATAAAGTAGGGAAGTAACTTTACTTTATAAAATTTATAAAGCAGAGTTACAGCCAAGTTAAAGCATATAATAATAATTACTTACCAAGTAATTTATGTCGGATTTTCACTAAGTTTGGCAGAATAAATCTTTATAAAACAACTTACTATAGTTAAACCTATCTTTTTATTTATACTTTGGTTGCTCCGCTACCGCCCACCATGAAAGCTGGAACGCCCACTAGTGGGCAGTAGGGACCAGGTTGACTACCACTGGTGTAGAGCTTGAAGAGTTTTTATTGGTTATGTATCTGTGTAAATGACACCCAGATTCAGGTATATGTATGTTTAGAGCTGAGAGTCAGTTCCTCATGATGCCGGTGGGGGCATTTAAGGACAGGGGTCTCAAACTCTAGCATAGTGGCCCCCAACCTTTTTTTGGGCCACTGACCAGTTTAATGTCAGAAAATATTTTCACAGACCGGTCTTTAGGGTGGGACGGATAAATGTATCACGTGACCGAGACAAGCGTCAAGAGTGAGTCTTAGACGGATGTAACAGAGGGAATCTGGTCATTTTTTAAAAATAAAACATCGTTCAGACTTAAATATAAATAAAATGGAAATAATGTAAGTTATTTATTCTTTCTCTGCGGACCGGTATCAAATGGCCCATGGACCGGTACCGGTCTGCGGCCTGGGGGTTGGGGACCACTGCTCTAGCATACATCAGAATCACCTGGGGGCTTGTTACATCACAGATTGCTGGGCCCCACCCCAGGGTTTCTGACTCAGTAGGTCTGAGGTGGGCTAAGGATTTGTATTTCTAACAAGTTTCCAGATGATGCTGGTACTTCCCTTCAGGGCCACACTTGGAGACCACCCCTCCACCTTGAGACCTATACAAAGAAGAAAAACCCATTAGCAGAACAACTGTAATTTATATGAAATAGCCAGGTACTTTGGTGGATGGACTTTAAATCCCAGCCTTCAGTTGTCTGACCCAGAATCCTTGGATCAGTCTCTGTGTCCATCAAAGGTCAACAGTTATAAACACAGATTGGATCAGTACATTGACTCTTTGAGACTACTTACCAGTGAATCAATCGGGACTGACTCCTCAGAGCTCAAAAAAATCAGTATGCTGTTAAAGACTAGAGGACTCCTATTTTTGCAGGTAGAGAAGGGGTATTGGTAACACTTTAAGATCCTCAAAGGGAGGATCAGTGTTTAAAAAAAAAAACCCAAAAATTTAACTGAGTAAATTTAAAGATCAATTTGGCTTTAATCAATGATTCATGAATGGGCAGCGTCCCATCTGGCAAATAGAAAGGAGTGCCCAAGAGAAAAAGGAATGTTTGTAAAGGCAGAGATGGGGCAGGAAAAGGAGATATATTAATTAGCAAAGAGAGGATTGGTTCAGGCTTAGGTAATCTACCTGTGGTGAATGGAAGGGGTCTCATTGGGGGCTACCTTGCTGGTGCTGACCAGGTAACTTCAGGCTGCCTGCACCCAGCCTCCTGGGAGAGGCTGGAACTGCAGTTAGGTATGAGGTCTTGGTTCATTGACATGGAGCTCAGCATCTATGACTCCAGCTGGGGGCTGTTGTTTATCGTCAGCACCAGTTAGCACCTATTGTTAGAGCACTTTAAACATTTTTGCACCGTGTCATAATAAATATTAATTTGGGTTTTGTCCCTATTTTCTGACACAGCTCCTAAAACCCCAAGAATCTCTAAAGAGTGTAAGTGCCTTTCGTATGCCTGTGAGATGACTTTGTATGCTTTAGGATGGGAGCTGGTTGACCAAGGCATAATTAGAGGGTTGGAACTTCCAGTTCCACCAAACCCCCATCCCAGACCTCCAGGGAGGGGAAAGGGGCTGAAGATTAAGTTTAATCAGCAATGATCAATGATTTTATAAACCATGCCTACATAATTAAACCTCTAAAACCCCCTAAACCACAGTGTGGGGAGACCTTCCGGGCTGGTGAACACATACATGGAGGTGCTGAGAGGGTGGCCCACCCAGAGAGGCATGGAAGCTCTGAGCCCCTTCCCATGTCCCTTTCCTATGCATCTCTTCCATTTGCCTGTTCTTGCGTTGTATCCTTTCTAATAAACTAATGAAGCACTTTCCTGAGTTCTGTGAGCCATTCTACCAAATGTGGACTCTGAGGAGGGAGTCATCGGGTCCCCTGGTTGAGAGCTATTTGGTTGGTCAGAAGTACAGGTGACAATCTGGGGCTTTTGTCTAATGGGGACTGTGTTAACTCCAGGTGGTTAGGGTCAGAATTGAATTATAGGATTCCCGGTTGGAGAGTTGGAGAATCAACTGGTGTGGGAAAAACCCAATACATGTGGTGTCAGAAGTGTTGTGAGTAAAAACAGCTGAAGTACATTTAATAAGTATAAAATTAATCACCTAGAATATGCATTATTTTTATATTCATTTTCTGAACCTAGAAAATTTTTATAATTTTCCATATATTCCAGATTATTCTACAATATTTATATATTGATTTTAAAATTAGAAAAAGACCCTGGCCAGTTAGCTCAGTGGTAGAGCATCGGCCTGGTGTGCAGGAGTCCCGGGTTCAATTCCCAGCCAGGGCACACAGGAGAAGCACCCATCTGCTTCTCCACTCCTCCCCCTCTCCTTCCTCTCTGTCTCTCTCTTCCTCTCCTGCAGCCAAGGCTCCATTGGAGCAAAGTTGGCCTGGGTGCTGTGGATGGTTCTATGGCCTCTGCCTCAGGCGCTAGAATGGCTCTGGATGCAACAGAGCAACGCCCCAGATAGGCAGAGCATCGCCCCCTGGTGGGCATGCCGGGTGGATCCCA
Organism: Saccopteryx leptura; assembly: GCF_036850995.1. NCBI lineage: Eukaryota > Metazoa > Chordata > Mammalia > Chiroptera > Emballonuridae > Saccopteryx > Saccopteryx leptura. The sequence continues at coordinate 61,024,554 of NC_089509.1, read as the reverse complement.
GGCGGGTGCATGCGGGAGTCTGACTGCCTCCCCATTTCCAACTTAAGAAAAATACAGCCCTGGTCGGTTGGCTCAGCGGTAGAGCGTCGGCCTAGCGTGCGGAGGACCCGGGTTCGATTCCCGACCAGGGCACACAGGAGAAGCGCCCATTTGCTTCTCCACCCCTCCGCCGCGCTTTCCTCTCTGTCTCTCTCTTCCCCTCCCGTTCCCCTCCCGCAGCCAAGGCTCCATTGGAGCAAAGATGGCCCGGGCGCTGGGGATGGCTCCTCGGCCTCTGCCCCAGGCGCTAGAGTGGCTCTGGTCGCAATATGGCGACGCCCAGGATGGGCAGAGCATCGCCCCCTGGTGGGCAGAGCGCCGCCCCATGGTGGGCGTGCCGGGTGGATCCCGGTCGGGCGCATGCGGGAGTCTGTCTGACTGTCTCTCCCTGTTTCCAGCTTCAGAAAAATGAAAAAAAAAAAAAAAATTAAAAAGAAAAATACAAAAAAAATTAATAATAAATTAGAAAAAGCAAACCCCAAAACAAAACAAAAATTTTCCTGGCAAAACAACAGTGAAGTTTCAAGGGCTTTAAATGATTCACCGACTGACCTCCCTTGCTTCCTCTATTTGAGTAAACAGTTGTATTTAAGAATCACTGTATCACAAGATATTTACTTTTCTTCCTACAAACACAAATATATCAAAATGTCTGTGGGCTGCTTTTCATTGCAATTTGAATCGATAATTTTTTTGCTTTTTCATTTTTCTGAAATGAGAAGCAGGAAAGCAGAGAGACAGACTGCTGTATGCGTCTGACTGGGATCCACCCAGCATGCCCACCAGGGGGCAAAGCTCTGCCCATCTGGGCTGTTGCTCCATTGCAACCAGAGCCATCCTAGCACCTGGGGCAGAGGCCATGGAGCCATCCTCAGCGCTCAGGCCAACTTTGCTCAAATTAAGCCTTGGCTGCAGGAGGGGAAGAGAGAGATAGAGAGAAAGGAGAGGGGGAAGGGAGGAGAAGCAGTAGGTCGCTTCTCCTGTGTGCCCTGGCCGGGAATCAAACCCAGGACATCCACACTCCAGGCCAACGCTGTACTACTGAACCAACCGGCCAAGACTTGAATTTATAATTTTTAAATAATAGTCTTTTTTTTTTCTTTTTTGTATTTTTCTGAAGTTGGAAACGGGGAGGCAGTCAGACAGACTCCCGCATGCGCCCGACCGGGATCCACCCGGCATGCCCACCAGGGGGAGATGCTCTGCCCATCTGGGGCATTGCTCTGTTGCAACCAGAGCCATTCTAGCACCTGAGGCAGAGGCCATAGAGCCATCCTCAGCGCCCGGGCCAACTTTGCTCCAATGGAGCCTTGGCTGCAGGAGGGGAAGAGAGAGACAGAGAGGAAGGAGAGGGGGAGGGGTGGAGAAGCAGATGGACGCTTTTCCTGTGTGCCCTGTCCAGGAATCGAACCCGGGACTCCTGCACGCCAGGCCGACGCTCTACCACTGAGCAAACTGGCCAGGGCCATAATAGTCTTTTAATATACTATCGCCATCTATATAAATACACAAAGAATACAAACATTCTGTGTATAATACATATATATATTCTTTTTCAAAGGCAGAATGGAAGTAGAGCAGTGTTTGAAACAGAAGGAAGGTTTTTTTGTGGTTTTTTTTTTTTAAAGAAAAACTAAAGTACTTTTGCTGTGGAGTAAATCATAATTCTGGTCCCCCTGATTCATTTTAACTCCTGTGTTTATTTAGCGTGAGCTCTGCTAGTCAGCGACTATTCTCCAAGCAAACCATTCTGGCAACTCTTTATTTAGAAAGAAATGCACCTGCAGATAGGATTAGCACTGTTAGTTCTGTGACAAAGAGAGAAGTAACCCAAATGAAACACAGCAATTAGATGAATTCACATCTAACATCATCTTAGCATCCCACCAAGACAGGACCGGTGCTTCTCCCAGGTCCTTCCAAGGCTGTGGTGAGAGTATGAGCAATAGTGAAAGTAGACTCAATACTAACAGCATGAGCACAGTCCTAAACAGAAGTCCAGCTGGGGATAATCTGCCCTGGGAGGCATCAATGGCTCTTTCCATTCCCGTGGGACCTTTAGGATAAAGGTAACCAATATATGCACTGCTTCTACTTGTCAAATAGCAATTCATTGGTCTAGTATTTGGTTAACCTCCTTTAAATCTAAAAAGACCAAATCTCCAAAAACTAGCCATGTATTTTTAGAATGTGAAATGAAACAAAGCAATCATGTCTGATCCAACCCTCCCACACTGAGGATTCTTTCTTAATGTGCCTCTAACCTCATGTTCACCTAGCTCCTCTCGGAGTCAGTGACTTGCAGCTTCTCCGTCACCAGACAGCTCTCATGGGTAAAGAGCAAGTCCTTATACTGAACCCTTGAACACAGTTTAATCTCGGAATATTTTGTGATAGCCTTGCCATTCTACTGAACGCATGGTCAGCTCAGGGTCTGTATTACATGAACTCCTGTTAAACTATCTATGTCCAATAATTTGAGCCAGACTATGGGACTTGAGGCATGCCTGGTTACACAGTAAACAACTTTTCTCAGGGAAACTAGGCCTTTCATTTAAGATCCCACAACTAATAGCTGAAGTTTTAGCATATCATTCCTTGATAGCACATCGAAGTTTCAATCTTGTTTCAATCTTGACTCTATCATCCAAAAAAATTGTCAGCGTCAAAACAAAGCAAAAAAAAAATATTAGAAAGCACCTCTATGTATCAGACATTAAGTGCTTTTTATAAATTAACTAATTAAACCTCATGACAAATTTATGTGGTAGGTCCTATTATCACCCACATTTTAGGATTGAAGAAGCTGAGACACGGAATAATTGATAACTTGCCCAAGGGCACAGAGTTGATCAATGGCAGAGCTGGGATTCATACCCAGACAGTCTGGCTTCAGAAGAGATGTGCTGAACCACTATGTCTCTCAAAGCAACCTTTCCAGTTTATTGTCATCTCCAGATTTATAGAAATGCCTTTAATTTAAGAGTGCAGTACCTTATTTATTTACATGGCACCGCTGAGCCCCAGGCTTCATGCGTGGCTTCATGCTTACACACATATAGGGAAGACAAGGGGAAGGTGTGTGCAGGGTAATCTGTCATAAATGACGAAAGCCTGGATCTAACCAGATGAAGTCAAAAGAGGGATTTATTGTCTCATATATCCAAAGTATAAGAGGAATTGATCTTGGTTTCGAGGCAATAGGATCTAGAGGCAAAGATGCTCCGGTTAGGTGGGATCTGTTACCAGTAGAGGAGGGAAAGCCAGCCAGGCAGAGGTCAACAAGAGCCACCCTACAGTGGACAGAAGTCTTTGGTTACAAGCAACGGAGGCCTATTCTGGTTACCCCAAAGATAAAGGAAATGTATTAGAAGGCAGATGGCTTGAAGAATCATAAAATCAGCTGAAGAACCAGGGTCACCAGTTTGGAGGATCCAAGGAGCATGAGATTAACTGGCAGGCATCTTTCCTAGAATGAATCAGCATCGATCTTTATTTTCCTGCCTCATGTCTCTTTACTCAAGATCTTGAGATACCTCTATCAGAATGGTTAGAATTAAAGAGACTGACCATACCAAGTGTTGATGAGCATGTGGAAGAATAGTTCTCCTACACTGTTGGTGGGAATGTAAAATTGCACAACCGCTTTGCCAAAACTGTTTGGCTAGTTCTTGCAAAGTTAGAAATGCACTTATTATCTGAACCAGTCATTTTACTCCTAAATATTTACCCATTTGTGTATATTAAGACTTGTACCTGAATATTTATAGCACTGTGTTCAGTATAGCACCAAACTGAAAACCACCCAAAAACAACAATAAAAAGGAGTGAACTATTGGTGCACATGATGACATGAGTGAATCTGAAATAATTATGGTAAGTGAAATAAGCCATTCAAAGATGGTTACACAATTCCATTTCTATAAAAGTCTTTAAAATGCTAACTTCTCTATAGTGACAGAGAGGAAATCACTGGTTTTCCAGGGGGAGCAGCTCAAGGAAGAAATTACAAAGGAGAACAAGAAGACTTTTGGGAATGATAGATATATTTATTACCTTGAGTGTGGTGATGGTTTCATGGATTTATACACATGTCTATTTATATCAAAGTGTCCATTTTAAATATGTGGTTTGTCATATGTTAATTATATATAAAAAAAAGCTGTTTAAAATGTTCCCTGCAGTTTCCACTATAGACTTAGAAAAGAGATGATCTTTATCATCTCCAATCATCAGTATTGGAGAAATTATTAAATGTGTGCTAATTTCTTAATGAGTCTTTGGCAAGTTAGTCTTCGAAGGTGTTGGCTCTAGTGGATGTGAAATACCTTGGGTAAATGCAGCATTTAGCTAGTTAATGGTTTCAAACAGCCCAACACATTCCTACACAGGACACTAGTAAATCAGTACATCAGAACTTTTATGTTTGTAGGAACATTAGAAATCATCTAGTCCTAGCGAAACAGTGACATTTAGTAAGTGAAAAAGTTGAAAATTGAAAAATAATTTGCCTATTGTTGTTTGGCTGGGTTTTTCTAAAATCATGATATAATTAATTAATTTAACAATTATCTTACTGGGCAAATGAGAAGCTCCCTCAAAATAAATACAGCAATCCTGCCATATTTTTTCTTTGTTTGACTGGTTTCTGCTTCTTCAATAATCTCTGTACTTTATCTGATCTAGAGATACTCTCTCCCCTGAGGAAGAAGGGATGGGAAGGCAGTGGCTCTCACCTGACTGAGCTCAGCTGTTTCCCCACCAAAGGTCCAGACAAGGGTTCCTTGAACATGGTGGCCTGAGTGGCGCCCATCCTTGTGTCCATAAACCATTATGGTATAATAATCATGCTTGGCTGATTCTATCCTGTGGCCTGTTTGGGTTTTTTTTAATTGGTAAGGAATAACAAACAATAACAACAAAACATATAACCAAGAGAAATTTCCAATAATCATATGAACTTTATTTAAACAGCAATAATCATCAAAGTCCTTTAAGCAATCTAAGATATAAGACATCTGGTTCATTTCAACAGCAATTTTAATACAAGTTCAATTATTTTTTCTCTCTCAAATTTGGAAACAATTTTTTGCAATAAAATAAAGTGATAGTGCTATAGTATACTGTAGAGAAAAATTAATTTCAGATATTTGGAACATTTAAAACCATAAAAGTACTAGAATAATATACTACAGATAAATGTGAATTTACTTCTTATATGCTATATGCTCAATGCATGGCCTCTATTCCCTTTAAGAACTGTTCGTTCTCCACATGTCCCCATCAAAATGATACCCTCATAGCTTGTGGCTCTGATACTCCTTGGACATAGCTTATTTCTTACAGGGCAAGGGGTTCAGACGGGTAGACCAATCTACTAGATGAATGAATTAGCTTCTCTTTCCCGTGAGCCAAAATTGGGTCACAGAGATGCTACTCCACTTGTCAGTGGTGCTAAAACTGGGTGGTCACAGTAAGGATAAATAATTTCTCAGAGAAGAAGGGAGAAGAATGAAGCAGATGCTGAGAGAAGGAGAGAGGAGAGAGGACATAAGCTGAGAGGACACAGAAAGATGCTTTGGTTCCAGGTTAAGTTTTAGTTCCTAGTTCCAGAGTATCAGGAGGCCTGGGTAAATCTCCTTGCTCTAGGTTCCAGTATAAATCCCACGTATCAGAATAAATTTCCCTTTAATTGAGCCAGCTTCTATGTTTGCAAATAAAAAAGCCTAGACTGAAGCAATAATCTTGGCAAAGTATTTTCTAAGTATTATATCACAAGCAAAATCCCTAAAAGAAAAGTTTATTTTTTAAATCTGTTCTCATAAAAATTAAAATTTTCTCTATACATCAGAATAACCTGGAGATGTTTTCTCTGAACATATGTACCCTGATTTATCAATGGCACCCCATTAAAATTAATAATAAAAAAGATAAGTAATAAAAAATAAATATTAATTATGAAAAATAATTTTTCTCTATACAAAAAAATTATAAGCAAGATTAAATTAAAAGAACAAGTAGGGACAGAGAACTACACGTATATGACAGAAAAGAGCTACATTTTTAATATCATTGAAAATTCATAACAAGATAAATCTGATAATAGAAATATCAGCAAAGATCTTAAAATAGGCTGTTTCTAAAAGAAGAAATACAACCAACTTATACAAAATGTTCAAAATAGGCCCTGGCCGGTTGGCTCAGTGGTAGAGCGTCAGCCTGGTGTGCAGGAGTCCCAGGTTCAATTCCCGGCCAGGGCACACAGGAGAAGCGCCCATCTGCTTCTCCACCCCTCCCCCTCTCCTTCCTCTCTGTCTCTCTCTTCCCCTCCTGCAGCAAGGCTCCATTGGAGCAGAGTTGGCCCGGGCACTGAGGATGGCTCTGTGGCCTCTGCCTCAGGTGCTAGAATGGCTCTGGTCGCAACAGAGAGATGCCCCGGATGTGCAGAGCATCGCCCTCTGGTAGGCATGCCAGGTGGATCCCGGTCGGGCGCATGCGGGAGTCTGTCTGCCTCCCCGTTTCCAACTTCAGAAAAAATACAAAAAAAAAAAAGTTCAAAATAATCCACAATGAAATACGTTGTTGATCTAGCACAGTGATTTTCACCCTATTTTATCTCATGGCACACATAAACTAATTACTAAAATTCTTCGGCACACCCAAATATATATATTTTTGCCAATTTAACAACAAAAACATAGGCATAATGTTTTATTCATTCACACTGGACTACTATTGTTGCGTTGGCTGTTGTCATTTTTCTATTTGACAATCTAAGGGAGAAGAGGCCACTGCCCCTGACTAGTCAAGTATTGCCTGCTTTCAAAATTCTTATGGCACATAAATTGAAAATAGCTGATCTAAAAGACAGGCAAAAAACCTGGGTTCCTTCACATTCCCATTTTGCCTTTACTCTAATGTTTTCTTAACAGAGCCACCAGAGGGCGCCTTCTGAACACGTCAGAACATGTCACTCTTCTTTCCAACCGTTTCTTTTAATGGTTGTCCATCTGATTTAGAGAAAGCCACAATCCCCAGGACCATGTAACAGCCCCCATTACCTCACTGACTGACTGCCCCTTCTCCCACTCTCCCCCTCACCCTCTCCACACCAGCCTCCAGCCTGGTTGTTGTTTGAACAACACGAATGTATGATCCAGCCTCCAGAACACACCGTTCCCTCTACCAGATGCTCAGTGAGAGCTTTCTTAACCACTGCACTTAAATGCCCTTCCTCCCCCTGCACTGCCCGCACCTCCCCTGGTTTATATGTCTGTCACACTAACACCTTTCGGTACACAGTGCAACTTACTGTCTTCACACCTAGAATTCAAGCTCCATGAGGGAAGAGATTTATCCACAGCCCTTATTTCGTACATACCCAGGCGCATAGGAGGCACTAAACAAATATTTGTTGAATGAATGAATTCAGAAAAGGATAACATTAGTGTTGTGCAGAGTCGGGGAAATGGTTACACTCATAAACTATTGATAAGAATGTAAATTGGTGCAATGATTTTGAAGGATTATGTGGTGACAGGGATCAAGTCTTAAAAAATACATATCTCTGTGTAACATTAATCTTCTAGAGTTTTTCATAAGAATATGATATATTAGAACCCCTTTGGTTGCAAAACATAAGAAGCCACTTGTGCTAGCTTAAGTAATAAGGGTGGAGTGATTTATGACAAGGACACGGTATACGTCATATTACAAAGGAAAAAAGGGAGAATGCATTATGTGGGACATTAAGACAACTCTGCCACACCCACTGTCTTATGTCAGGCTCCCTAGGAAACAGATGGAGATAGATTTGCAGGCAGAAAGTTGAGCGGGATGTGCTCTTTGAGTCAGTGCCTGTGAGCGAATGAGGGAAGGAGAGTTGGGCAGGGGCCAAGAGGAACTGTGATGCAGTAGTGGCCAATGCCCCAGGCAGTGCCATGGAGTTGTCTCACACTGAGGCAAGGAGTCAGACCTTTAAACCCATATATCAACCAGTCATTGGATGTAGGCTGCTTGTGGGGAGGGCGTGTGACCTTGATCCAAGCAGCTCCTTTAGTCCAAGGGCAAATCCTGGGAAATTACTCAGCTCTGACCCATCAACAATAGACATCCAGCATCTGGGGGGATGGGTACCTCAGTCCTGATGGGGGAAATCTGGGCAGCACACCAAGCATCTACTCTACCTACAGACTGTGTAAGTTTATGTCCTTCTAAGCCAGGAGTCGGGAATATATGGCTCGCAAGCCAGATGTGGCTATTTTGATGGCTGCATCTGGCTCGCAAACAAATCTTTAATAAAAAATAATAATAATGTTAAAAGTATAAAACATTCTCATGTATTACAATCCATTAATTTCCTGCCTCTCATGTTTGTGGTTTCTGGTGGCTGGAGCCAATCACAGCTGTCGTCCGGGACAACACCAAATTTTTATTGGATAATGTGTAATGTACACGGGTCGTTGTATGGCTCTCACGGAATTACATTTTAAAATATGTGGCGTTCATGGCTCTCTCAGCCAAAAAGATTCCCGACCCTTGTTCTAAGCCTTAGAATAATTGGAACCAGACACTTGGTTACTGTCAGGGCTCGCTCTCTCTCTCTTTCTCTCTCTCTCTCTCTTTTTTTACTATGCATCTCTTTCACTCTGGACTGTTTTCTGTTTCTCATCCCACATGGTCAAAGATTTTTTCCAGCAGTCCCTAACTTCACAGCTCCACCCTCAGAGAAAGGGTAACTGAATGGCCCAGCTTGGGTCAGCGTTCATCCATGCGCCTACCCAACAGTTATGATAGAGGGTACAGTCACATGTATTAACATGTGAGTGTTTGGATTCGAGGGGGCAGAGAAAGGAGCAAATCCATGCTTGCAGGTGTCACATCTAACCAGAGAAAAAAATTCTCAGATGCTAACGGGTTTTTGGGGGAGTACAATTAACCATGCATACATATTTTTAATTGTTATATTTAGAAAAAAATACTGTTTTCTAGTTGAACATAACCTTTAAAAAGGAAATGTAAGCACCTGTCTCTGGTGATCTGCACATGAAAAGTTACTAGTTATAGGGTATAAAAAGGAATGTTCATATAAAGTAAGATTTTTCTGGGAATTGGTGTGAAAAAAAAATTGACTTTGCAAAGCTTATTCCACTGAACTGCAAACAAATGAAACATGGAAGAGCAGCTATAATAACCTTCCTGCATCCGGTGCTCCTTGGTCCTCTACCATGCCACCGCGCCTTACGTACAGACTGCAGACAAAACCTTCCGCTTGCGTTTCATTGGAATGTTATCAACATCCTAGCCTGCTCCCTATTAGGAGGTCCAGCACATAGGCAGCCTATTTAAAATCAGTGTATTAGCTTTTATTTTACATTAATATATATATTCAGTTGACATTTGCTGAGTATCTTTATGCTGGAAAATACAAAGAAAACCACGATACAACTCTACTCTTACTGAGCTAAAGATCCAGTAGGAAAAAAGGTTGGATGTATGTGCGTATTAGTCACAAACATATATATTCACAAATATATACTTAAATAATTTTAATAAAATGCAAAATGTATCTAGACCCGTACTTGAACTTGAAGCACCGAGTTCTCTGGAAGGTAAAAGAAGAATGCTCTATTTCTGAGTCGGATGGCTTCATGCATTTTAAATGATGGTTTTGGAACCTCAGTTGAACAAAATTATGATATATATTACTATATATTTGTTTTCTTAATTAAAATTTCTAGAGGTGACATTGGTTAATAATATCATATAGGTTTCAAGTGTACATTTTCACGATACATGATCTGTACATTACATTGTGTGCCCACCACCCAAAGTCAAATTGTCTTTCCTTTACTGTTCCAAACCCCCTTCCCTCTGGTAACCACCACACTGTTGTTTGTGTTTCTGAGTTTTAGTTTTATATCCCACATATGAGTGAAATCATATGGTTCTTAGCTTTTCTTGACTGATTTATTTCGCTTAGCAGTATATTCTCAAGGTCTGTCTGTCCCTGTTGTTGCAAATGAATGGCAGTTTTTCATCTTTTCTCATGGCTGAGTAGTATTCCACTGTATATATGTACCACATCTTCTTTATTTAATCCTCTATCGAAGGAAACTTTGGTTGTCTCCATGTCTTGGCCATCTAAATATATATATATATATATTTTTTTAATTTAATTTTATTTATTTATTTTTTTGTACTTTTCTGAAGCTGGAAACGGGGAGGCATTCAGACAGACTCCTGCATGCGCCCGACCAGGATCCACCCGGCATGCCCACCAGGGGGCGATGCTCTGCCCATCCGGGGTATCGCTCTGTCGCGACCAGAGCCACTCTAGCGCCTGGGGCAGAGGCGAAGGAGCCATCCCCAGCGCCCGGGCCATCTTTGCTCCAGTGGAGCCTCGCTGCAGGAGGGGAAGAGAGAGACAGAGAGGAAGGAGAGGGGGAGGGGTGGAGAAGCAGATGGGTGCCTCTCCTGTGTGCCCTGGCCGGGAATTGAACCCGGGACTCCTGCACGCCAGGCCAACGCTCTACCACTGAGCCAACCGGCCAGGGCCTAAATATATATTTAATACGTCATTATATATATTGTTCAGTTTTATTTTAACCAAGCACCTGTTTTAGCATTTCCCTATACTGCCACAGGCTGTACAGGCTTGAAAACAAAAAGGAGAACCTAAAGAAGAAATGGCATCAAAAAAAAAAAAAAAAAAAAAAAAAAAAAAAAAAAAAAAAGAAGAAATGGCATCAAATATTTTCAATTAAATGAAACTCTAACTCCCTAGTTTGTGGGAGGGAAAAGAAGGGTGGAGTTTTAAGGCCTTGAGGGTCTGGGGCAGGGGTCAGGAACCTTTTTGGCTGAGAGAGCCATGAATGCCACATATTTTAAAATGTAATTCCGTGAGAGCCATACAATGACCTGTGTTCATTATGCATTATCCTTTTACCAATAAAAATTTGGTGTTGTCCCAGAGGACAGCTGTGATTGGCTCCAGCCACCCGCAACCATGAACATGAGCAGTAGGAAATGAATGGATTGTAATACATGAGAATGCTTTATATTTTTAACGTTATTTATTTTATTAAAGATTTGTCTGCGGGCCAGATGCAGCCATCAAAAGAGCCACATCTGGCTCGCGAGCCATAGGTTCCCGACCCCTGGTCTGGGGGAAAGGAGGAACTGGAGAATGCAGAGGCTGTCAAGCCTGACTCCCTTACTCTGAGCCAGTAGTTCTCAACCTTTTTACACTTGGGGACTGGTGAAAATAGGAGAATTATTTCGGGGACTGCTAAGTCAGAAATCACCCTGAGCATAAGCAAATTCAACTGAGATCGTTGGGACCATAATCTTCATAGTATATCAGGGTGGCTAACTCTTTCGTGGACCAGCATGAAATTTCTGGTGGCCCGGTCCGTGGACTGGAGGTTACAAAAGACTGCTCCAAAGGACTCTTATTCTAGTAAGATGAGCACCACCATTTTTTCCCTTAAGGAGACGGTATTGTAAAAGAAAAGAAAACAAAAAAGAAAAAGAAAGGAAGCTGGAGAAATGGATAGCTGTTTCTTTCCATTAAGTAGTTGGATAAAAATGTATGTTGAACGATAGAAAGCCTAATGCTTCCATCACAGTTAGGGGGGGGTGCTTTTTGAACAAAAGGGAAACAGCATTAATTTGAAGGGACAAACTTCGCCTAACGCACTGAGGATTGAAAAGGGGTGGAGAACTCAGAGGCATGGCCACGCTGAGTGAGGACCATATATGAGACTTTCTCATTCTGGGTGTTTTCTTCTTTTTGTTAAGACTAGCACTTGATTTTACCCTGTCTCTGGAGATTATCTTTCTCCCATTCGCATTGTTCCTCCGACGAAACACAGGAAACACAGGAAGACATACCCTCGGACAGCTGGTTTCCCTTCATTAGGAACTTACCTCATTTTTAAAGCCTAGGAATCAGGCTAAAGCAGGCTCAGAAAATGAGAAGTAGAAATGAATTCACTCACGGACACAATAAACACTCAACAGGAAGTTGTTTATTTTACCACAGATTGGAATTTTAAAATCTTACCTGTCAGTAAAATAAATTTCATCGTGGCACTCATTTGCTGAGAAACCGTTACGTTTTAACTCCTTGTAATTCCTGGGCGAGGCACATCTGGGCATTGTGGTGGCACCTAGAGTCCAAGGACAGGCAGGTTGTAAGGGCCCCTTTCCCTTCTTCCTCTTCCTCCCTGCTGCTCAGTCAGCTGTCCCCACCAGTCACCACAATCCAAAGAGATCTGAAGGAGAAAGCTGTAGGTTAACCCCCCAAATTTATAAAAGTTAACCCCACTTCAATTCTATAATGTTTCTTTCATTGTGTCTGCCCAAAGCGTATATAAAATATTTTTTATCAAAGCAATTTGCAAAAGACTGAGTTCATAATAGATATTTTGGACGACATGTTGTTTGCGTCAATAGTTGGATTTTTCTCTCAGTGTATCTGAGCTCCTGGTACATTGTCATCATCAATACATGTTTTGTCAAGTGAGTAAATGTTTAATTTCTAAACTGGATTCAAATTGGAGCATCGACTCTAAACTCAACTTTTTAATAGCAAAATATTTGTTTATATTAGACTAACCTTTACAATAAAGGGTCCTCAATGAACAAACTGTACCAATGCATATATATGAATATGGCTATGATAAAAATTTGTCCATGGCTAGAGCTTTTTATAAAGAAAGGTGGTGTACTCTAGTTAACCAAGCAATGGACTTGGGAGTCAAAAGTCCTAGACTCGCTTGACCAGGCGGTGGCGCAGTGGATAGAGTGTTGGACTGGGATACGGAGGACCCAGTTCAAGACCTCGAGGTCGCCAGCTTGAGCGCGGGCTCATCTGGTTTGAGCAAAGCCCACCAGCTTGGACCCAAGGTCGCTGGCTCGAGCAAGGGGTTACTCGGTCTGCTGAAGGCCCGCGGTCAAGGCACATATGAGAAAGCAATCAATGAACAACTAAGGTGTTGCAACGAAAAACTGATGATTGATGCTTCTCATCTCTCTCTGTTCCTGTCTGTCTGTCCCGATCTTTCCCTCTTTCTGACTCTCTCTCTGTTTCTGTAAAAAAAAAAAAAAAAAGTCCTAGACTCTAAGATCTACCCCACATGTTTGCTATGAGGTTCAAGTGAGAAAAATGTATGCAAATGATTTCAGACCATTCTTGGCACTCATTTTAAGCTGGGAACAACATTTATTAGGATTTTGTCTTGGCCATCTTTCTTACATCTCACTTCCTAATGAAAATGCCAGATTTCTCCCCTTTTTAAGGTACAGAATCAAGGTGTGGGCAGAGAACGAATAGAACTGGGAGGCCAAAGTGCCAGGAGGATTATTCCTACTTGCTGGGCCTGTGCCTAGATCCCTGTGCCATGGGGAAGTTAGGTACGAGTTGGAGGTTAAGGAAAGTCAACAGAAACCAGAGAGGCCAATCTGTAGGACAGAACAGGAACGGGGGGCAGGGAGCCAGGAAGGGCCCGGCAGGCTGAAGAGTGGCAGAGGTTCGGGAGGTGTGAGTGCTCCGGTCCAGGACAGCTGTAGGGAATGACAGAAAAAGAGGGAATTTTAAGAAGAGCTCCTGTGTGGGATAAAGTGGATACCCTATCATATTCTTTGTGAAATGTAAGTAAAGACTATAATTCCTTTTAAAAACTTTTGCCAGTAGACTCTATCTTAGAATGCAACTCTATGCAGAGAGTAGGCCATTTGGATTCCTGGGATAGAGTGATCTTATAAGCACTATCCTTATTAGTCAATTATTAACATAATTCACAGGTACTACCCCCGCCCAAATATTGTTTATGAAAGTATGCTCCTGTAAAACCTACTGGTTCATCACACACAAGCAGACTGGGAGTCTCAGCTGAGGTTCACCAGGAAGTCCTAAAGCACAGAGAAAATCATTTTCCTGGTGTTAATTCAATTATACGTTGTGAAAGAGATTTGAATTGTTTTGAAACTAAAAAATATGACAAAACAAAGGGCTGACTTAGTGGGGGGAAAATCCAGATGCATAGTAGACAGGCATGCTTTATGAAACCACTGATTACAATGTTTGCTTCCTACAGGTTGTGTTGGTGATGCCAGTGTGAGTGTAGATAGTCGGGGAAGCATGTATCTATGGACCTCAAAGAGTTGGCCATTGCTCTTACATTTGAGAAGACATTGTTTAGTAAGGAGAGGACTTGGCACAAAACTTGGGTCCCTGACTTCAGAGAAAATTTGGCTTTTGCTGAATGCTGAGGATGATATTTTTCATGGAAAGAGGAAGGAAAACCATATTTGTTGAATGTCCACTCTGTTTTATTTAATCCTTATAATGACCCTGAAAAGACAGATGTTTGAGTTGCCTACCCAGTCCCGTCTCTCTCCTCCAAATTAAATACTGATTTTTCTTTGAGGAATTCATTTCAACCATGAGGTTTGCGAGGATTAATCTACTCAGGTTCAGGGTAACCTGGGATTGATCTACACTCACCCCCTTTTCCTGGCCAGAGCAATGATTCATGAATGGGCACGTATCCCAATTCAGGCCAATGCAAGTGAAGTATTCCAGGACTTGTGCAAGGCTCTCTCTCCCCTTAGATGGAGAGGTGGGGCTCTGTGATGTCTAGAATCTCTGAAGCCATTTCACTACCACAAGGAGAGAGTCTGGAGACGTCATGTATGGGAAACCTTGCGACTGAGAAATGGAGAAACTTGGGGACATTTTTTGCACTGCTGGCTCAGCTTCCCCTGAAACTCACACTGATCCTGAGTTTTTCCATTACAGAGCCAGTACATTTCCTTTGTTGAAGCCAAGTTGAGTTTTTTGTCAACTGCAATTGAAAGGTAACAAACCAAGTAATACAGAGAGTACCTCTGTTTTACAGAGGAGGAAACTGAAATGCCAAAAGATTTAAACCGGCCCTCAGTTGCATAGGTTGTGAGAGGGGAAGCCACGATTTGAGGCCAGATCGTTCTGACCCGTGTTTTGGGAGACGTATGGTAGTACTGGAGAAGTTCTAGCGAAGCAGTAGATGACACTTTCCCACCCTCACCCTGATTCAGTCAGATCCAGTGCTTGATAAACTTTGCATTTGTTCTAGAGTCTACAGACTATATACTCAGTGGTAAGAGGAAACAAAATGTTTGAGATACTCTTACCATGCTTCATTTCTAAGTTGTGGAAGGGTCCACTCTACTACTAACCATTTTATCTCTTTATATTCTTTATATAATAGTCTTTATTCCTAACTCTCTAAAGTTTAGCCTCATTTTCCCAGGATATCGGGGGTTTTCAGAGACATCTCCTAGAGCCGCTTGAAAGCTAGGCTCACTCAAACTCCAGACCAGAATTCTGAGTAATTGGTGACAACTGTAGATGGGCAGAGCTTGAACTAAGAGCCACTGTAATTCAGTTTCTCTCCCGTCGGCCTATTCTACGCAGATATCAGATTGCTCTGGCAGGTCAGCCCTGACCATACCGCGGCACACATAGCTGCCCCGGTCCCCCACTGTCTGTACCAGCAACCTCCGGATCAGAGTGTGCGTATCCCAGTGGGTATGCAAGACTTCTGTCATCTTGTGGGAAGAAAAAGTAGAACTTCTAGGTATAGCGATTGGTTATTTTTGTAAGTGAAGAAAAAAATTAAGCTTCATTAGGAATTTATAAACAGATTGACAGAGATTTCCTTTACTCAGTTTCTATGTTGGCAAATCCCATAGCCCATGCATATGTGCAAGTTATTCTGGGAGAAGAAAGGAACTTCTGCTCTGGGGTGGTGTTGACAATGCTGTTGCTCTTTTTTTTTTTTTTTTTTTTTTCATTTGGCTCATTGCAACTTACTTCTATTTACATGACCAAATTAATTGGATTTATGGGTTATATGATATGCTTTTTAACTAGACTAATCCTAACCAAATGGACAGTTGTCTTCAAAAGATTCTTTCAAGGCAACCATGCATTGAAAATCTGACTAATAATACAAATACAAGTAAATAGAACAGGAATGGCAGAACTGGCATGACTCCTACACTTGGTGCGAGCTCTTTTTCAGCTGGAAGTAAAATGATGATAAGCTCTGGCTAAAAACTGACCCCCAAATTAGAAATTTTCAAGAAGATTTTAAAATACAAATTTATATCAATAATGATAAACTTCACCTTAAGGGTATATTGTGCCGTAAGTTATTAGATTTTAACTAGCACATGTGCCTTAAGTTAGCTTTAAAAATACATACACACATATATGCACATATATTGGTGGGTACTTAAAATTTTGTTAATGGAAGATAGGGCAATAAATACATTGAGACCAGATTGTTACATAACGAGTGCAAATTCCTAGTTGCCCCGAGTAATTGCAGAAAGATGGCAGGGTTCAGATAACATAATGTGCATCAGTGTAATAGGTTGGCCTTCCACATATGCCCCCAACCAATATGTCTAGCCTCTCCTCCCAAGAGTCCTTGCTATAGCCAAACTGTTCCACCTGAAATTCTTCTCATAATTCCCCACCTTTTCCCTCAAGACTTTCATCTTGCTTTTCCCTATTACTTAAGCCCTCTTCTCCTATTGGCGTAATTCCTGTCTATACCTCAAAACACAGCTTCATCCTTTATGAAGACTTTATGCATTTTATCAGCTAGAAATAATCTTTCTCTCCTCTGAATTCTCCCAATATTTAATCTGTACCCCTCTTGTGGCCTTTGTCATTGTTCCATTTATAAGTCTTATCCCCAGGGGTTGCAAATTTTTTCAAGATCTGGATGCATGTTTGATTCTTCATTGAGTCCTTTGCCAGAATCCAGCACAAAGCCTGGTATAACATAGGTACTCAGTTCATATTTGTTAAATGAATAAATGATGGATGAATTCCAACTGATGCATTGTCCTGTCTGATACAAGATCTACTTTATAACAGTATACAAAGGGACTATATGAAAAATCCATCACAGGGGCTAGACAAGGTTTGGCTCTAGATTGTCATTTTAAGCATAGAACTATACTTCTCTTTTTTTCAGCTGTTATTTAATTAGAAATTGTGTAATTCTCGCCTAGATTTCACAGCTATTTTGCTAATTCATACCTCACAATGTAACTGATTTGAGTAAGTCATCTTATTGAGGACACCCACATTAACCAGAAAAAGCATGGCCATGCTAGGGAGATTTGATTTGTAGCTAAATCTCCTTATACCCCCTTGAAAACAAAATCTGGCAAAAATCCAACTGCTCAAGTCAAATAGACATTTAGCTACACTGTGCATTAGTTATGCCTGATGACCTCAGAAAACTACACACAAATGGAAGTGCTGGCTTCAAGCACTGTAATGTGATTGTAGTTCGGAACAAAGACTTACTTGAGAGCAGTCGTAATCGCTGTACTTTTATCTAATATGTATTTGAAAATGTATTTTAAACCTACATTAATTTCCAAAAGATCTGTTATACAATTTACCAGGGGGTAAAGTATTCTTTTAAACATGTATGCAAAATAAATTAAAGACAGACCTTTTTATCCTTTCTTTTTCCTTGGCCACTCTAAAGCAGAGGTGATTTTAGCATGTCAAAACACATTTTTACATGGAAGATTAAAAATAGGACCTGTGGCTTTTAGAAGATTCTCACTTAGGGTTTGTAGTAACACTAATAGTTCCATCACCTATTGAACTAAAATTTCCTCTTAAAGCTAAGCAATTAGCAAGAAATCTATTATCCTGGGTCAGAGATAGAAAACCTTTTCATTCTGCTTTTGAATTCAAAACTTTCCTCTCTCTCTTTCTCTACACACACACAAACTTTTTTGTAAACATAGTTTCTTTTCACTTCGGAAATGATATAAGGACTGAACAATAGTGTGCAATTTCTCAGCACTGTGCGATTCCCAATCTACGCCTGGCCGGGCAGCAGCCACCTCCTCTTTTAGCATAACTTTGGGGGCATTTTTTTCTGCCTCGTGTGGGGAACTGAGCAGGTTTTCCGCATCCCAGTTCGATGATCGATATATCCACTGCGCCACCACCTGGTCAGGCTAGGTTTTCAATTCCCAAGGATTCTTAGGTAGTTTTCAAATTGTACTTCATTTCCAAAATCCAAGATTACTCCTATGGATATAAATTTAGGCACCCTCTGGTGGTCAACCGAACACAATTACGTCTCCCAAACATTACCTTAAATTATTTAAGCATAAAGGCCGTGTGTATAGCTTATGATGTAAATATTCTTTTCATTTTCCTAGTTTTATGGTCTAAATCTTTATGTTCAAGGCAAATGCTGCCTCCAGTACCTGTATGTATATGGCTTTGCCCTGTGAAAGTACTATTTATCAATCATGAAATGCCTTGCAAATAGGAGGTAAAGTATTAATTAAGAAAGCCTCAGATAAAAGAGAGGAGGCAAAAATGCACCTCAATTAACTATTTGAGGAAAACATTCTTAAAAACAGACCAAATCCACTCTAAACAAATTCACATTATGGACATAGATACTTCAACTGGTAATATAAATAAATACAGGATTGAATATCACATATTGTGAATATTTTAAATAAATACTTGAAACCTTAATCAGCATAACTAAGGAATAGAAAATGTTTCCATCACATTAGCAGAAAAATGGTTTAGAATTTTTTTTCAACAGCAAACTTTTGCCCTATATTGGGAACTGTGCTAATAGTACTGGTATTGCTAATGTTCAAAGCTATGTTGGCATGACAAAGTGCTATCATTTTAATTTGTTATTGTGAGGCAGAAATACCTCATTAATTTCTACTTCATTCAAAACTGAAGAACAAATCAATATTTACCAATGGAAATGAATCTAAGTGAGAAACAAAAAGAAAATACAAGATATTTGTGATATGTCATTAGTTTGAAATATAGGGAAAAGTTTTAAAGGGTTTTTTAAGTTCTGTTAAGTCAACAAAACCTAAAAATGAGAAACCAACCTGACCAGATGGTGGCGCAGTGGATAGAGCATCGTACTGGGATGCAGAGGACCCTTGTTCGAATCCCTGGGGTCATCGGCTTCACCACTGGCTCATCCGGCTTGAGCACAGGGTCACTGGCTTGAGCATGGGATCATAGACATGATCCCATGGTTGCTGGCTTGAGCCCAAAGTTCTCTGGCTTGAAGCCCAAGGTCACTGGCTTGAGCAAGGGGTCACTCACTCTGCTGGAGCCTCCCCCTCCATCAAGGCAGGTATGAGAAAGCAATCAATGAACAACTAAAGTGCCACAACAAAGAATTGATGCTTCTCATTTCTCTACCTTCCTGCCATTCTGTCCTTATCTGTCCCCCTCTCTGTCTCTCTGTCCCCTTCTCTCTCGTTAAAACAGAGAGAGAGAGAGAGAGAGAGAGAGAGAGAGAGAAACCATTTCAGTAAATTTGAAATGGACTGTTTAATGTGATCTTGTTAAGTCTGTAAAAAGGGTTGCTGTCTATGCAATGAATATAATGTTAGTTAAGATACTGTAGATAAAATTGTAGTACAATGGCTTCCTTATTAGAAACTAATGTAATGACTCAGACCTAAAAGCTATACTAGCACTTTAAATATACTGAATGGTCAAATAAAATGCCCTGTTTTACCCACAATCCAGTTAATTTAAATATATTAAAATATCACAGAACAATAGCTAAATTTAAAAGGAACATTTGAGATAACTTAGTCCCATTCCTTCATTTTACAAATAAAGATGATAAGAACCAGGAGTAAAACATTTTTCTAAAACTTTTAACAACTAGTTAGTAACAGAGAAAACAAATCTGACTGTTCTAGGTGCTTGCGTGTCAAGCAGAAAATTAAATCTTTGAATGAAAACATAAATGTTTTGAAAAATCAATTCATTCTTTGCCCTTTTAATAAACAATCTAAGGCACCACCCATAATAATCACCCCCAAGTGGTTAACGCCCTTCCTTACATTGACTCTGTAGCCAAAAGGCTACTGCTTTATTTCCAGCTAAGTGAGAAAAGAAACACACTCTATTCCTCATTGGCTAATACAATATTATAAAAACAAATACTATTTTCAAGACATACCACTTTGATCAAGGTTAGAAAGCATTTTGTTAGAGCATCAAACCATTAGGAAATCAATAGAAAGGAATCACTTGTGAAAAGCTAGATGCTTGAAAAGGAAAACATGGTAACATTCAGCTGTATTGTTTCAAACAGTATCCTAAAAGCATCTCTTGGGGTGCCCGTGTCTGTGCTTTGGGTGTGGGAGTGCCAAGACTTGTGTGGGAAGGAGGAAGGGGAGGGGAGGAAGGTCCCCATCTGAGCCTAAGCTAACTCTAGGATTCAGTGGTCTTGACCACAACTAGCAAGTGCAAAGCTGCTCTAGTAACCAACGCTTGGTACCATAGGCAGGGAGTCTGAGCACAGGACTGTTTAATTTTCTTTCCTCTTGAGTCCTTTCCAGGATAACCCTTAAGGAACAGAGAAGGAGTTGCAGCAAGCTGAGTTGTAGCATCAAAACCTTGATGTTCTGGTATCTCTTAATTATAAGAGCTTAATAAAGGAGAGGAAAGCACGTTTCTACCCTTAGCCTGATTGGACACATAATCCTGAGTAGAAGAGCCTGTGAATAAAGAGTCGTTGGGACAAAATTCACTTCCCAAACTAGGAGATCCAAACATACAAAAATGGCTGAGAACGAAATAGCTCCCTGGCTACTCTGCTTCTAATACTAAACAGATTTTTCTTTTTAAATTCAAGCCATGTACCCTCAAAATTGGTGGGGAATAAAGAGTGAGGGAGGTGGTCAAGAAGAACAGATGCCTAAGATTTTTCTATTTAATATTTTGCCACTAAATAGGTATACACATTTGGAAAAATCTTTTGATTGCTAGGCCTTCAGTTTTCTTATCTGTAAATTGGAGTAGTTTGGTTCATTCTTGAAAATTCCATGCTTTTATGAGAAAGGGCAAATCTTAAAAAAATTTAATTATAAAGGCAAAAACTTTGAGATGACAAAGGGTATTGAAGGTTAAACCAAGGTTCCTGGAATAGTTCCTAACCCCCCATGGAATTGTGTGAACATTTTTTGGCCAGTGTACGTATGTACATAATCATTTTTCCAGGAATAGGAACAGTATTTTCATTAGATCCTCAAAGGGAAATTAGGTCCCTTTGTAGTTCCTTGGTTGAAGACCACTGGTTGAGACAGTAAATGGTTTTTCAGTCTCTGATTTATCTGGTTGCAGAGCAGATCAGCAGCAATCTTTACATGGCTGTAAAATCTGTCCCACAAAGCCTTCTAGAGTTTCTCATTTATCTTCATGAGCTGTGCATTTGTAATTTTTCAAGAACAGAAAGGCTGTTCAAAATTGGGAGTCCTTCTCATTAAAGATTTAAAATTCGGGGGATTTCAAGATTTATTTCAATAGCAGTGGCTAAAGAAGAGCCATTTTACATCAGAACATTTCAAGCATGTAGCATCTTAACACGTTTCCCCGTTCATGTTGAATTATTTTCCTATGTCTTTTTTCTTAAGTTAATTGACATGAAACAAAAGGCTTGGCTCCTCCTTCCAATCTGCTTTTCTTTTTCTTCTGATGTTTGAGTCAGCTGTGAAATGATGATGAATTAACTGTGGTGGTAGCTGAAGTAGTAACTTTCATTTTTATAACGATTTTGATCCTCAAGATAAATTAAATTCGAGCTACATATTTATATAATATCCTTAAAAGAATTAGTTGAAAATTAGAGCAAGAAAATGACATTAGGGAATCTGAGGAATTGAAAGAGGAAAGATGCACGTAGGAAGAAATAAGAACCAAAGAGAGAGAGAGAGAGAAAAAAAGAACCAAAGAGAAAATCAACGTGATTAGATACAGAAATAGTATCAAATCCCTAAGCAGGGACACAAGAGAAAAATAAAAAAGGAGAAAATTTTAAAATGAGGAACAAATACAGCAACTAGAGAATACTAAGTTTTTTAATACATTAAATGAAAACGACTAAAAAAAATCATAACTGAGCTTTTCAAGAACATCTTTTGGTTGATAATTTCAAGGCGTTACGTGGCTTCTCCTTAATTAACGCAGAGTCAGAGGCCAAGCAGAGAACATCACAGGAAGAAGGATGTTGTCAGTGATTCTGAGATAAATGCAAAAGCTCAGGGGAACAATCTTTTGTGGTAAAGGAGAAGTGTCAATTAGTGAGAAATGTTGATTTTTCCTGAGACAGTATCAAATCGGTCTAAAGTAAAAGGCATAAAATTAGGTTTAAACATTGACTCTGTAACAATTTATTTTAGGTAATCCCAAATGCTCTGTAACCAACTGATGTGTCCTCACATAAGACAATTCGACAGAACTACTCCTAGTGGCTCCTCAATCCAAATGGAAAGTAAGCGACATTCGGTGCCTCTCTTGGTTGACTCCAGGCTCCCTTCTGAGTCCTGTAGTTTCAGGTCACAGGCCCCAGACTCTCCGTTAATCCGAAGGGCGCCTGGGGATATATATATAATATAGCCTCAAACGACCCGATCCCCAGATGACCCTGGCTGGGTCCCCGTATTCATGAGCATCTTCCCGTGACTCTTCCTCTTTCGAGTAACAGCTCAGTTTTTCTCCACTCTGAGCCTCCTCAAATCCCATTCAAGAAAAAACCTGGGCTTTCAGCTAGCCTGCACCCACCCCCGCCCCAGCCCGGGTCCGGAACGCCGCCTCATCCGCCGCGCGGGCGGATGCTCCGGGCCCGGGGCAGGAGGGGCGCGCGCCCCCAACCCCTGCGCGCGCCTGTTGCCATGGGAACGCACTCTGCTCCGCGACCCGAGGGGGAGGCGGGACGAGGCGCGGCGGCGGATCCAGGGGGAGACGCTATCGCAAGATGGCGTCTGCCAGGCCGCGGGATGCGGAGTGAGCGCGCCCCGCTGGGGGCTCTACGCGGCTGCTCCTGTCCCCGTCGCCGCCACCGCCGCTGCGGCGCCGCCTCTCCGCCCGCCACTGCGCCGCGGCCAAGCCCCCCGCCCAGTCTGGCAGGTACCGCCGCCCGCGCGCGCTCCGCGTAGTGCACAGATGGCAGCGACAAGTGCCCGGTCGCCGAGACCTAGCGGGTCTCTCCTATACGGGTGCGTGGGACAATAACGCGTAAATAACTTTTTCTTGCAGCGGCGCCCTGCGTCCCGGCCTGCAGCCTCCCTGCGCGCCGGCGTCCCCACCACGCCCCTCCGACTCCCGACTCTCTCCAAGGTGCGAGCGCCGCGGGCCGATGCGGTGATCTCCGGCCGGCCTGGGAGGAGCGCGTGGACTGGCGGGCGGCAGCGAGCAGTGGGCGAGCGCCTTTACAATGGCCCTGACCCTGTTTGGTAAGTGCAGCGCTTTGCCTGCGCCGCCGCAGGTGGGCCGCGCCCCAGAGTTCGGGGACAGTGGCCTGGGGCGCCTGGGGCGCGGGAGCCCTGCGCGGTGTCGGGCGTGGGCCGGGGCGGGAGAGTTGGGGAGCCCGGAGCGCCGGTCTTGCTCCCTCGCGCTTTTCCCATTGTTTCCTCTCCTGGCAGGGCCGATGGGCGTGTGCTCCCCTGGCCAATTCTGGGATGGGAGGCTCTGAGGTCCTGGGTGTTTTGTTAACGTAGGATTCTCTAAGATGCCAACTTGGAAGGGAAGTTGGCTGGTTGTTTCCAAACCTACGTTTGTCAGGTCGGCAAATAAAGATCCTAGAAAGTTTATTTATTGTGAACAAGATGTCTGTGCATCCCAGCCTCTCTGGAGTTGCCAAATGCATGTGTTGATTCCTGTTGGATTTGGAGGGGAATTTTTTTTTTTTTGACTCGGCGTAGTACGTTGGAAACTAGAATAAGTGGTGAACTTAGTATTTGTTAAAATTGAAAATGATTGCTCTAACATGACAGCAGACAGAAGAAAGTTGATTACTGGAATTAAGTAATCACAGGAGAATATTTTGAGTATTTTGGCAAAGAAACGTTATTTCTGTGATGTAATTACTGCAACACTATTGTTTCAGTGGTTGAGATTTCAGGTTTGTTTGTTTTTTTCTCCTAGAGTCAGCAATGGCAGTGGGTTGGAAAAGACTGAAAAGATACATTGTTTCCTTTTACAGAAACAGATTATGGTACATATGTATTACCTTGCTCAGAAAACTCAGTACACACAGGATGTGAAAATTTAGATGATCAAAGTATTCAGTTTTTCAAAGAAACAAAGTAGGATAATATGTAACTGATAGCTATAAGGACAGTCTTAGTAAGTTAACTCACAATATTAAGTTTCCAGTTACGTTTTAATAATGTCATTTGATCAAGCATCACATACCACAAATGCCTTTTGATGTAAATATAGAGTGAGTTACTTTTATTTAACCATCTTATTTTATAAATTAAATTTAGACTCATAGAGGTTTGATCAAGGTCATATGGCCCTTTTGTGGCAGAATTGAGCCTAGAACACAGTTTGCCAGTGTTCAGTCTGGGGCTGTGTTTATACTTTGTCCAAATACCCAGAATACTAGAAATGACATTTCTTATTTGGTGTTGGTCCTCATAGGGTCTTTAAAGCATGTTTTTTCTTTCTATGAAAGAAAAATAAAAATCTCACTGTTTCCCAATACATTGTATCTAATCTTTGCTTAGAAGCATTTTCCTTAAGTGCATACTTTTTAAATACAGAGTTTAAAATGAGGGAAGGCTAGTCCTGGCAGAGTAGCTCAGTTGGTTAGAGCATTGTCCCGATATGCCAAGGTTATGAGTTTGATTCCTGGTCAGTGCACATATAGAATCAACCAGTGAATGCATACATAAGTGGAACAAAGAGTGATGTTTCTCTCTTTCTGTCCCTCCCTCTCTAAAATCAATCAATCAATAAAAAATTTTAAAAATGATGGAAGGCTTTAATCATAGTTAATTTCTTTTGAAGAGACATTTATCTTTCACTGTTGAAGCTAATACATAGCAGTAAGATTTCCAAAAGTAAATTTCTCTTTAAAATTTTCTGACTAAATTTATTATCCTTCCTAAAGAGATAAGTCTGAATTTTCGAGGTTTTCAAAGGTTATGTTTACAAACTAACCACGTTTATTTTAGAATACTGACTTTCTTGATGAATAAAACAGATAAATTGAGAAGTGTGTGATAAAGCTCTTAAAAGGATCCCTAAATTGTTAAATCTTTAACTCCTGAAGTAGAGATGAGGAAAGGAAGAACGTGGAATTTGAAGGTATAAGAAACCACTCTCTCCCCTCAAAGTGAATAAAGTATCTTTACATTTTTACTTGTGAGAAAATATAATTTAGTTTACAAAATCCAATTTGGTTTAAGTTTTTAAGAACATTTCTCTGTTGTAAAGGACACCTGTGTGCAGAGGCTATTTTTTCCAGTAACGAGAGAACAGCAGCTGCTCTCAAAAGTGTGGTTGCACTCCACTCATCAATCATTTGAAATGTTAGTTAAAAATGTTGACTCTTTTGCTGAAAGACCTATAGCACCTGCCTTTCTGGGAGATGGGGTTTTTAAAGGGACTTCCCTACTATTCCTGTGCACACTCGAGTTTGAGAACCATTGCATTAAAGATAAATACTGGATTTTTTCAAACTTGTCCAATTCAAAAGAGCTTTTGCATACGTTAAAGCAGTCCTCAAGGGTTAGAAGAAATGGATTTTATTTTAGATATTACTGTTATTTAACTAGTTGGTCTTAGTCAGAAGTACCTTCTATCTCTTTATATTTATTCTTAATAACCAACTTGTGTTGGTGGTGAAGAGAAGGTAGGAACAAGAAACTTCTCAGTCATCAAAATCAGATCTCAATAGATTTCTACCTGAGCCTCCCAAAGAAACCATTGTCAGGACCCCATCTTGTGTATCTTGTGTGTATTAGTTGGTTAGGCTAGTCTGCTTGAATTGCTGTAGTAAAATACAATAAACTGGAGGCTTACACAACATACATTTATTTCTCCCAGTTTGGAAGGCTGGGAAGTTCCAAGACCAAGGTACCAGCTAATTTACTTCCTGGTAAGAGCCCTCTTCCTGGCTTGCAGACATCCATCTGTCTTCTTATAGGGCACTAATCCTGTCATAAGGACCCCACCTTCATGATGTCTTCTAATTCTACCTACCTCCCAAAGGACTATGTCCAAATATTATGACACTGGGGGGACAGAGCCTCAACATGCGAATTTGTGGGAGGGGATACAATTCAGTGCATAATAGCAGCCAGCAATAGAATCTGTGTTTTTGCTCTGTGTTTTACATGGCCATCCAGACTTTTTATTATTGTAAAGAGTGTTCTTTTTGTAGGAAGTTAGTAAAAGTTTGTTTCATTTTAAAAAATGAGAGCCTCTAAAATTACCTACTGCAATTTTACATTAATGTATGCATTTAATTTTTTCATGTAAGTATGTTGTAGGACCTCAGTAAAATAATTCTCAAGTTAAACTGAAGAGTGAAGGATGTCTTTATCTTTTGCGTACCATATTAATCACTTCTTTGGTGCTTAAAATAATATTTTAATGCAAATTTCTGCTTTATTTCATGATAGAAAAACCAGAGCCTAATCTTTTCTGATTTTACAGTCTAATTTGGGAGTTGACAATGTGCATTTTTGAAGATTCAGGAATTTTCAAGAATTTTTATTCACTTTTCAGATAAACCCGCCCCTCAATCATCCACATAGATAGGTAATTTTAAAATCCTCATATCAGATATAATTATTCAAATGTACTTCATAGTCTGCTCACTCACCTTGCTTATTTGCTCAACAAACATCTATAGCAGTGTGCAAGAAACATGGTCCCTGTCTTAGAGTTGACATCCCAGAACTATAGTGCTTGCACCTAACTGCCTAATTCCATGTAGGCTTTGTTAGAACTTCCCAGATAGAGAAGCACCTGTTTTCTAATTATTGCCGGGCTCAAAGGAAAGTCTCAGATCATCTCATTTAGGAGTTTTTAGCTGGTGTACCTGACAGAACATGCTGATTGGCCATGCCAGTAGAGTCCAAGTTGACAGAGGTGGGTAAAAAAGCATCTTGCCAAGTCATCTTTTGGCAGGGATTTCTGTCATTTATAGGTAAATGGGGCTGTGGTTTACAGCCCAGACCAGAGGCTACCAGTAACACAATTACAGTCCAGCTAGGCTGGCTGAACCCTGTGTAACTCTCTTCTCTGCGTGGGTAGAATTAGCTCTGATGTTGTCCCCACGACCCATTTCTCGTTTTCCTTTCGTTACCGTATAGTCGCCATCATCACTGCTGTAGATCACTTCTCATACTTGGGGTTTCACTGAAATTTCTTCTTTCCTCAGACTCTTCTCCTGCCATGGAAACCTTTCATTATGCTACTTTATTAGGCATCTCTGACTACCCTGACACATTGGCCTGTGGGCATCTTTGTAAACATCTTTTGGAGCTGTTAAATGGCAATAGTGTATTCTTTGTGATGCAGTTAGGACATTTTCTGATCTCCTATGACTGTCCTGGTGCTAAAATTTATTTTTAAAAGACAAGTCAACTGCACTTTTTCAGTATGATTTGTTTCATCAAAAGCTAATTTTATAGGAAATTTCCACTTTAGTACACACTGCTGATATTTTTATTTTTCAGGAGTTGCTCTCAAAGAATGTGAGAAGGATGGTCCAGTGGTGAGAGCCCAGCTAGTTTCTTAGAATCTTTTGTTTCATCTTTTCAGCTTTTATTAAAATCACCATTTTTATTTAAGTACTTGTCCATATTCCTCCTTTTATTAGTGCCAAAACTTAGTATTTCCATTGGGAGATTTGGTCCTACGTAAGAGGGATGAGGAATTATAGTTGCTATAACTCTGATACAGTCACCATTTCTGTACAAGGAATATTGGTGATGCAGTCTTTTGAGTCACATCTGTCCCTGCAGATTGTAATGTATTTATATTTTCCCCGCCAAGGAGGAAAGAAGGGCATAGCCACCAAGTGTGGAACAGCAAAAGCTTTATTTACTAAAGCGCTTCCCGGACAAGGTTCTCTGGTTCGCAAAATGAGCCAGAGAAGTCGCGGATTCTCCCATATGGGGGTGATTTATAGGGTCGGTAGGGTAATGGTGAGTTGATATGACGTGGCGAAATTTCATTGGCTGACAGTCGTTCTTTTTCAAAGGGCTCTGTGCTGGGCCGTTTCATTTTGGCGGGCATGGGTGTGGACAGTTCCAGCCAAAGTTCCCGGGCCTGGTTCCCCACGTGACCCTCCTCCATTGCCAACTGACCTCACATTCCGACCTTTTAGGTTAGATAGGGGCGCCACTATTCGTCTGGCAACTTCCTGCTGGCTAGGGGCATCGTGGGGAGGGGAGGTCGGGAGGTGGTGGCTCTGAGGGGAGTGGCATATATGGGTGTAGGAGCATCTGTTTGACCGTGACTCGAGAAACCTTGTGGATGCGGCCTGTAAGAATTTTAAAAAGAGGAGCAAATGTGAGTAATATTGTCCCAATAGAGCCCAAGCTCTACATCCATCAGGCATCCCTGATTCGACTTCCCCGTGCAGTGGGACACTCCTGCTTATCAGCAGGGCTGGCAGCCTCTTTGAGACTACTCTTGAGGTGGCTATGAGGATGCTACTGTTAAATGCCACCAGAGGAAAGACATGACCAACACACAAATTAGTTGCAATAATCACACAGGCAATTTATTACTCACAAATCCTTTTGGCGTGCCTGGGTACAGCTTAAGGGGGCCCCGTCGGCATGCTCCTCTCGGCTGGCTTTGGTCAGAGCTCAGAGCAGCGTGGAGACAGTCCACATCAACATTGGAGTCTGGGCGACTACTGCAGCACGGGGGGGCCCCTCAGCTTTAGTACCTTTTCTGGCCAACGCCTTCTAACAGGTGTCAATTTACAGGATTATCACCTCAAACCACCTTTTTAGGAATTCCTCGCAGGGAACCCCCTTTATTATCAATCTACTGAAATGTTTACATTAAACCACTTTTTAAGA
The DNA here is from genome assembly GCF_036850995.1 of Saccopteryx leptura. NCBI lineage: Eukaryota > Metazoa > Chordata > Mammalia > Chiroptera > Emballonuridae > Saccopteryx > Saccopteryx leptura. The sequence continues at coordinate 60,995,580 of NC_089509.1, read as the reverse complement.
TGTTCTTATTTTCATTAATTTGCAAAGTTAATGTAAATAACACCAAGCCACTTCTTATCTATGTATAACTTTACACACATACTAACTGGGCTCTGCTTGAAAGTCAGAGTCTGTTTATCACATTACAGAGTTATGGCACTAAGCCACTATATTAATTCCTATCCAATTGGCATAACTTTACTTAATTTTAATAATTATTTTTAATATCCTTTTAATTACTTTTATATATCATCCATATTTTTATATTTCTATATATTTAATTACTATAACCTTATATTACTACAACAAATATGCTGATAATTAGAAGAGGATCTAGGATAGGGGCAGCCCAGGTGAGGATGGGTGGCTGCCACCAGGAGTTAAGCGGGTTGTAGAAGGAGAGATCCTTGCGCAGTTTCCCTTGCAGATGGTGGAGGACCCTGATGCTTTCTTCCGCTGGGCCAGTCTCATTGAACAGCATGGCTCTGCTTTAGCTCACTCTGGCAGCAGGTTCCCGGTGGGAAAGACAGGAGCAACAGGAGAATCTGCAGGGCCCAACCTTTAGGTGAGCCGGAGATGGGTAGGGCCCAGTGGTTCCGACTGCCAGCAGTCCTGTTTGGGGGCAAGCTTGAGGCAAGAGACATGGTACCAAGGTGTTTGCCCTAGGAGTAGTCAATATTACTGCAGTAGGAGTAGTCAATATTACTGTATGGGGTCCCGTCCACCCCCATAACTGAGACTCATGAGGGAACTAGAGGTCCAGAGTGTGATGGCAAAACAGAGAAGGTAGCCCCCATGTCCACAAGAAACGAGATGGACTTACCCGCTACGTGCGGTATTACCCTGGGCTTGGTGAGGGTAAGGGGGGTCTTTGAGTTTGGGCTGCGTCAGTCGTCCATGAGGCCAGGAGTTCGAGCTATGGGCCCACCTGGCTGGCTTGGCCTCCCATTTGGGTGGCTTGACCTCCATGTAGAGGCGCAAGGAAGAGCCTGTTACCCAAAAGGGGCAATTGCTCTGCCAGTGACCGGGCTGCTTACAGTTAGGGCAGGGCTTAGTGGGTGACCTCAGGCAGGGGCACTGCTGGGACCAGTGACCCTCCTTGCCATATTTAAAGCAAGCTTCCGGTGGGGTTCCTCTTTGTGGCCTGGACTTGGGTCGGGCACCTCCTATGCCTTGCCCCTGTTGCTCTGCCGGCTTCCGGGCTGCCACAAGAGCTTGAGTTTGGAGTGTTACCTTCTGCTGCATGCGGGCCTGGTGAACAGCCTCGGCCTTTTCCTCTTGACCATTAAAAACCTTAAATGCCATGTTTATCAGGTCTCAGATAGGAGTTTGGAGGCTGAGAATAAAAGGAGGGGGGGCTCCTGGGGAGCCTGGCACCCAGATCCAGCCAGAAACACTGGAACCAGAGGCAGGACAGGGCCAGGCCTTCCTGCAAGAAGACTGGGGTTGGGCAGTGGGGTCAGAAGCCCTGCAAACCCACATGAGGGCCAATGGCCGGCAGAGGAGGGTGGCCTGATGGAGGAGGGGTTTAAGAACAGAGCGGAGAAGGGAGGGGCTCCTGGCCAGCGGGGGAGGGGGCTTCCTGGAGGGAAGAGACCCAAGCGGAAGAGGTCCACAGAGGGACCAGAGGGGTCCTGAGAGAGGGGTGCCCCCGGGGGTAGGGCAGGAGGGGGGGAGAGGGTTAGGGGTCTGCGAAGGAGGAAAGATCAGGAGTGGAGGGTTTAGCTGAGGTTTCTCTGGCCAAAAAGGACCTGTGCTGTAGAGCAGCCAGCACAGAGATTAGGACGAGAGCGCAAATGCCAGAAGCTCTGAATGTGAGGGATCTCCAACCATTTTCCAGTTTCTTGGCAATAGTTCCGTAAATCAGTAAGGGTGTTAAAATCAAAAGTCCCTTCAGAGGCCACCTGGTCTGGTTATCCAGTGGGTATTGTGGCCAGGCTACATTGCAGAAGAAGATTAGTTTCTTCTTTTTTAGGGAGGGATCAATCTTTGAGAGATTCCAGATAAGGCACTCCAGAAGTGTTTTTGAATCAGGTTTAGATTCCTGTGCCTCCCATGGCCGCCTTCAGTTCTCGAAGTGATCAGAGATGAGAATTGGCATCCTGCAACTCAAGCTCTGGCCACCAGATGGTTAGGTAGAGTGGATGTGTCCCGGACGTCTCCATGGGCACACACGCACTCAGAACGGATAAGAGGTCCCTGACGCAGCTGCAATTATGGACAGGGAGTCTCAGCAGAAAGAACTGAGGGGAGGCTAGAGGCAGGGGACTGACTGCACCGTGTGCTGAAGTAGGTGGAAAGTCAGAGGTCCTGGTTCTTCCTCAGAAGGGAAGGGAAGAGAAGCGGTCCCTTGCGGACTTTGAGCTCCTCCCGGGTTTCGGCACCAATGTAAGGTATTTTCCCCGCTGAGGAAGAAAGAAGGGCATAGCCACCAAGTGCGGAACAGCAAAAGCTTTACTTATTAGAGTGCTTCCCGGACGAGGTTCTCTGGTTCGCAAAATGGGCCGAAGAAGTCGCGCGGATTCTCCTGCGTGGGGGTGATTTATAGGGTCGGTAGGGTGATGGCGAGTTGATATGACGTGGTGAAATTTCATTGGCTGACAGACAGTCATTCTTTTTCAAAGGGCTCTGGGCCGTTTCATTTTGGCGGGCATGGGTGTGGACAGTTCCAGCCAAAGTTCCTGGGTCTGGTTCCCCATGTGGCCCTCCTCCATTGCCAAACGACCTCACACAGATAACTATCCCATAAGAAGCCTAATCTTTGAAGATAAAAGATAGTGATGTGTGTAATTGTAAAAATTTGACATAATTGTCAAGGAAGTTTCTTTTACATTAGTATTTCTCACCCTTATTTGTTTTAAATCGCTCTCCATAAGATGCCTTTTAGACATTTTTTTCTTAATTGTTCTCTCCATGCAACTTTAATATAATCAGAGATATCCCATATTATCTGTTATGGACTGTATGTTAATCTACTTTATGAATAAGAAGAGTAAATTTTTTGACTCCCAGAAGTAAATTTTTGCTTCCTTGAGGGCATTCTTATCACCCATTGAGACTGCATGTTTTAACTTAAAACAATCATAAGATAATTAGGCAGAAAAATATTGTTTGGTTGTGCTTTGTTTGTCATATAATAATAGTTGTGAAGGAATGACATTAGTTACACATTTTCCATCACATTGGTTTAACCTGAGAATTAGCAGGTCACTCTCTTGAGAACAGCCATAACAAAGAGTTCCTTGTTGAGGTCGGGGTGTATGTGGCTTTTTTCAAAGTCCCTCTAGTAATAATAATACCCTTTGATGTGGGTAATTGATGTTTTCTCAATCTTATATAAAGGATCAGTAATAGCACCTTTAAAAAACAATTATTTACCTGCAATATCTAAAACTAAATGAAGTTACTGAACTTTCTGTGCAAATGCAGCGCAAGGCAAGTCCTGGAGCCTGGCATTACAACCAAGTAACCAGTCAGGAGTCATTCTTACCTAGAAAGGGATCCCTATAAATTTTGATTTTTATTTATTAATACAATTCTACTATCTTTAAAAAAATAGAACAGGAAAAAAACTAGGAAAATAGGATGGTATGACCATATTTTACATTGAAAAGTCATTGCAAAAAAAAAAAATCCTGTCTGAGAAAATAAAGTTACAAATTTACATTTCTAATTTGGTGGCCGAGGCCAGGCAGGCTCACATTGGATTCGGGCAGATGGTGGAGAAACTATGGAGCCGGAGGACGGTGGGCCATTCCTATTATTAGAGTCTCACAATGGTGGACAATAAGCAGACAGGGAAAACCGCTTCTCTCTCCCTCTCTCTCTCTCAGGACTCCCAAGCAAAACAGGTGGTGGTGGGGTGTTGCTGAATCCCTTCTCTGGCAAACAACAGCAAACATGGCCCCTCCTAATGGCAGCAGGCAGTCTGCAGTCTACAGTCTCCGCCCTGCGGGCAAGCACCTGCAGCCTTACACAGACTGTACACACATGGTGCTGCCCCGTGCTCTGCACCAATCAGGCAGAGTACAAGTGAGCGAGCCTCACACACTTGTTTGCCCAACAGCTCCCTGTTTTTAAATATAGATTGAGTGCTTTGTGCATATACTAAAAATCACTACATTGTATATTTCAAAAGGGTAAATTTTATGGTATGTGAATTATATCGCAATATAAGTTGTTATTTATGATAAGCTGTTATTAATAAAAATATTACCAGGGAGGGGGGAATATGATGACTAGAAGAAAAATTTACTTCAGTTAAACATTAAAGAAAAGGAAATCCTATTTTTATTTTTTAAAAATTTTATTTATTGATTTTAGAAAGAGAGGAAAAGAGGGAGAGAGAGAGAGAGACAGGAACACTGGTCTGTTCCGTATGTGCCCTGACCAGGGATCGAACCAGCAACTTCTGTGCTTCAGAGCGATGCTTGAATTAACTGAGCTATTAGGCCAGGGTAGGAAATACTATTTTTAAAAGAGTGGTTTCATATCCAGGAATCCTTAGGACTTTTTATGGTTTTAGAAAGTTTTTTTTTCCATTTTATTCCCTAAGCTAAGGAACAAAAGAGAAGCAAAAATTGATAGGTTACCTTTACCTGTTTTGAATTGTTTAAATTTAGAAAAGTAAGCACTGTTGGAAAGAGTTAATTTGCACGATGGAGTCCTTTGTGGGAGAGGGAGATGAGTCCGGCCAGGGCTGTGGCCAGCGCTGAGTGGCCGGCAAGGGGCCGCTCTCTGTATCGTCTCCAGCTGCGGGGCCGTTCCTTTTCCTCTCCACTTGGACCCTGTGCATTTGGATTTCATTAGACTGTGTATCTCATGGTGTAAAGGAAGCAGAAAAAGGATGCAGTCCAAGAAGTATATCTCTGCTTTGACAAATTTTTATGACCAAAAATGTGACATTTTAATAATACACTGAATGTGGTCCTCTTCTTTAACTGTTAAACTTTCCTGCTTTTCCCATTTCTGCCATTAGCACATATCTTCAACCTGTATAGTGTGTGTGCCTTTATATAGAACTTTGTTATTGTTTTTCAGCTTCTTAGTGGCAAAGAAATTTGTCACAGATGATTTTGGGATGTGGTGACTTGTGCTAGGTGGGACAGGTAACAGGTGAGTGGTGTAGATATCCATTTAAGGCATATGTAGACAATCTGTCTAACCAAACTATTTCCCCTGCAGGCCTTCTCTGGTGAATGAATTGCACATCATTATATTAAAATTAAAGCATGAGTTTTAGCAAGTTATCTATAAGGAATAACATGCTAAATATAGAAACTTATCCTCAAATAGCATGAATGATTTTAAATTATGGACTGAAGGTCTTAAGGTACTGAGACAGGGTCAGTATTTTGACTCAGGGAACTACACTATAAAAAAAAGTGGCAAAAATATTTATTTAGAGGTTGGGGCATTAGTAAAAGGGGACCGTAGGGGGTATGAAAGCACAATATAAAAGTACAGCACGTTTGGGGTTGGAGGAAGGGATGGATGATACCATAGCGTGAGAGAAGGAAGCAGAAACAAGAAGTAGTTCTGAGTCTTTGTATGTGTTTTTCTATTTTGTGATCTACTCGTCTGTTCAGTGAATTCTGGGGGCCTAGTATGTGCCAGGTATAAGTTCCTGTCCTCAAGAAACTTATATTTATAGTGGATGGAGACAGCTGATAAAAAATGTATAATTTGCCAGGTGGCTAGTGTGATAAAGAAAAATGAAGCAGGGTGAGGGACATGGGGCTAGTTCTCTGGCCAAGTGGTCAGATGACCTCACAGCTAAGGTGGGTTTGAGCAGAGACTTGAAGTAAGTGGGGCAGTGAGTCATGTGAAGTGAGGGAGTCACCTCATGGAATAGGCTTTTTTTTTTTAAAGCTTTTATTTTTTATTTTTTTACAGAGACAGAGAGAGAGAGTCAGAGAGAGGGATAGACAGGGACAGAGAAATGAGAAGCATCAATCATTAGTTTTTCGTTGCGCCTTGAGAGACACCTTACTTAGTTCAGGGGTCTCAAACTCAACTCAGCATGTGGGCCGCAGAGCAAGATCACAGCTGTTCGGCGGGCCGCACTAGGTCTACAAAAGGCAACTGTTACGCAACACTTTTCTCACTGCAGTTGAAAACAAAAAAAAATCAGTACAACAAGCACAACCGTGCATGCAGTTTACTCAGTGTCACAAAACGACCAGAAACTGTAGTTCGCATCACAACTGCTGTTAACTAAGCTAATATCTAGCTAGGATGCTAGAGAAATGAAAAATACAAGTAGGCCCCTAGGCTTACTTAATTTTATCCAAAATATTTTGAACTTCGTGGATTAGTCTGCGGGCTGCACAAAATTGTTCGGCGGGCTGCGAGTTTGAGACCCCTGCCTTAGTTGTTCACTGATCTCTTTCTCATATGTGCCTTGACCGCGGACCTTCAGCAGACCGAGTAACCCCTTGCTGGAGCCAGCGATCTTGGGTCCAAGCTGGTGAGCTTTGCTCAAACCAGATGAGCCCGCGCTCAAGCTGGTGACTCAGGGGTCTCAAACCTGGGTCCTCGGCATCCCAATTGGACGCTCTATCCACTGCGCCACCGCCTGGCCAGGCTGGAATAGGCTTTGAGGCAGAAATGTGCTGGGCAGTTTTGAGGACTAGAAAGTAGGGCAGTGTGGCTGGAGTTGAGTGAACCAGGAAAAAGTGATAGGAGATGAGGACAGAGCTGCCTGGGGAATGGAGGAATGTTGGGGCCACAGATCTAGGCCCTAAGGACTTCAGGTTTTATTCTTCAGTGAGATGGAAGGCTTGTGGAGGTACTTCAATAATAGCATGTAATGTAGCAAAGGGCTTGGATTTTGGAGTAAGAGAGCTACCTTTTAATCCTTCCCCCCATCCCTTCCCTCCCCTTCCTCCTCTACCCTCTCTCCTCTTCCTCCCTTCTTTTCCCTCCCTCCCCTCCTTTTCCTCCCTCATTCCTTTCCAGACAGACTCCTGCATGCACCCTGACTGGAATACAGCCAGCAATGCCCATCTGGGGCTGATGCTTAAATCAACCAAGCTATTTGGAGTCCCTGAGGCTGACATGCTTAGACCAGTTGAGCCACTGGCTGCAACATGGGAAGAGGGGGAGAAGGAGGAGAAGGAAGGGGAGAGAAGCAAATGGTTGCTTCTCTTGTGTGCCCTGACCGAGAATCAAACTCAGGATGTTCTTGTGCCAGGCTGATGCTCTATCCACTGAACCAGCCAGCTAGCCAGCCTTAATCTTTGCCAAGTATCATCTATATGTTCCAGTCTTATTTTCCTCATATGTAAACAGGGGCTATTAATTCTCTTCTCTCATTTGCACAGAAATAAATGGGATGATGTATATAAAGTCCTTAATACAGTGGTTGAAGATACATAGTGGCTAATATTGCCACTAACTGTTACACATATTAGCAAGGATCCAAGATACCAGCATAGTTTCTCCATTTCTTTATTACACAAGTCTGTTGACTCACTTGAAAAAGTAGTTCTGCAATATTTCTATTTATGTGTGTGGCTAAAATACATGCCATATCCCATTGTAGGCTTTGTCTGAGAATGCTCTGGTGGAGACAGGGTTCAGGGATATACAGTGAAGACCAGATACACTTCTGATGGTGCTGGACATTTGATACTTTCTTTTACATTCTGAAAATGTGAAAAATACACTGGCTAACAGGCAATGCTTACTTTGGGAGATAGTCCAGAATATAATCAGATGTAGTCCTTGCCCTCATGGCACTTAAAATGTATCAAGAACCATATGCTTATTGTCTGGCACATAGTGGGTGCTCAGTGCAAGTTTATTTAGTGAATGAATGAACCTACAACAATGGACTATCACTCTATATATTTAGCCTGTGAATAACCTTGACTCAGTTTAAACATTTGCTTATATTTATCCATTTTCCGCCTTTACTATTTTGGCTTATTCTTGTTTACTATGTTAGAGTAATTGGAAGCTTAAACTTGCCTCTTAGGAATTGGTGGGTCTAACAATTCACTTCTCTACTTAAATCCTCCAGTGAGTCCCTTATCATCATTGAGATTAAGTCCAAATTCCCTAGCTTGCATATAAGGCTATCAGGATAGGACCCTCGCTTACCTGACTGGCCTCATCTCTTACTTTCCTCCCCAGAGGCCATACTGACCTACAGGTAAGTTTCCAGAAGGGATTGTACTCAGTGTGCTTTTGGCACTGTTTTCCCAAGCCCTTCTTTGCTCTCACTCACCACTACGTATCTTGGCAAAACGCAGCTTGAGTAGTCATCTTTTCTAAGTAGTCTCTGTGAGTTAGTAATACCTTTTCTGCATCCACAGTGCCCTGTAAACATCTCTGCCCTCCCACTTGTCACGTGGTGATTTAATGGTTAGTTTATATTCTGCCATCCCCCTAGGTAAAGTTCCCTAATGGGAAAGCTAGGGATGTCTTCTTTGTATATTTAACAATTGCCAGTGTCTGATGCTTACCAGCTACTCAAACAATGTTTGAATGACTTGGATACTCCAGTAGTCTACTATGTCTCCTAAATTTGGGAGTTAATTTTAAGGCCCAAATCCATATGATACACTCCTTTTATTTATCATTTTTTGTTCATTTTATTAATTAATTGAATGTGCCATTAGATCATCCCTTGGTTCTATACTCTAATGTGGATTCCCCAGTTGGAAATGCAGAAAGGCTTGAATACCTTAGAAATCTCTGGGAGCAGACTCTCTGAGGTTTAACTCTAGTATTATTAACCACCAGCAGATGCTTCTAAATTATTTGGCATAATTAGATAACAAATTCCACTTCATTAAACTATTGTTCCTTTTTATTTCAGTGGTACAGAGGAATCATACATAAATTAGCTTGGTTTGCTCATGTTTTACCCTCACAGTAGGGAACATAATCAAATTGAATAGCAATTCAATATGAAAATGGCTAACTTAACCTTCAGAGGACTGAAAATAAAAACAATGTAATCTTTCTCTCATAATAATAAATTTGTGTGTTACATGAACATTCCTGGTCGTTTTTGTGTTTATTGGGTGAGCAGATATAAACAGCAGTTTAAACATTCATATTTTTAAATGAAAAAAGACAATCTTTATTTGTTACTTACTAATACCTCTCATTGTTCAAAAAGGATTTTGAGTTGGTTTACAAAAGGATACAGTGCAAGAGGATTAAAAGCAAGAAGCAGGGAAATTTGTGCAGTGGTGGGACTCAGCTGGTTCGCACCGGTTCGGCAGAACCGATACCTGATTTTTTGTTGAGTTCGGTGAACTAGTTGTTAAAATGGCACTTGTAATCAGGGTTCTCTCTAAGGTGGGCATGTGGGCAGCCGCCCAATGTGGAAATCACAAATTTACATTCCTTCTTTTCTTTTTTTTCTTTTTTTTTTTTTTTTTCTTCTTCTTTTTGAAGCTGGAAACGGGGAGAGACAGTCAAACAGACTCCCGCATGCGCCCGACCGGGATCCACCCGGCACGCCCACCAGGGGGCGATGCTCTGCTCCCCCGGGGCGTTGCTCTGCCATGACCAGAGCCACTCTAGTGCCTGGGGCAGAGGCCAAGGAGCCATCCCCAGCGCCCGGGCCATCTTTGCTCCAATGGAGCCTCGCTGCGGGAGGGGAAGAGAGAGACAGAGAGGAAAGAGGGGGGGCGGGGGTGGAGAAGCAAATGGGCGCTTCTCCTATGTGCCCTGGCCGGGAATCGAACCCGGGTCCCCCGCACGCCAGGCCGACGCTCTACCGCTGAGCCAACCGGCCAGGGCCAAATTTACATTCCTTCTTTAACATTCATCTGCGCAACAGTGTGTTCTAAGCGCTGGTAGTAATGTTCATTCTGTTCATAGGTGAAAAATATTTGACGGAACCATGCTTGTAATATTTATTTATTCATTTCATAAAACTCATTATACCTTTAATGAAATACTACATTTTAATTAGAATATTAGTCTAATTGGCCTACCGCTAAAGGAATGGGTTCTATTACAGTGAAAAGATGGTTAAGGATAAATCACATAACTGATGATGCTTAGATAAAAGTTAAGAAAATTGCAAGTGAGAACGCCAATCAAGAAGCAATATGAAAATATCTTAACAGTTTTTGTCAGGTATTATTTTGCATTTTTTCATTAATATTTTAAAACTCATAATCTAGTTTTATATGCCTCTCTTATTGCTCTTATTGAAATATTAAATGCATGAAATAATAAACTACCTTTGAGTTTATCTTTTTTTATACTTCAAATGGTCATTAGGGCAGAGAACCGGTTGTTAAATTATTTGAATCCCATACTGAATTTGTGTTTCTGTCTTGTATCATAAGCTTCTTCTTGTCCTTTGGGTCATTTCCCTCAAGTTAAAGCCATGCTTTCCTGTTCTGTGTAAGAAATCTTCAACTTGGGAAGATCTCAAGCACCGATACGAGTTATTAGTGGCCCTCCTCTTACCGGAGGTTTACTGAGAGCATTCCTCGTGCCCCACCCCCTCTTCCCGCATGCTGGCTCTTTAACCCTCATCCACACCGTCTCTTCCTGGCCGCCGTGCTTCATAATTATTTATGAGGCATTTGGGAATGTCATTCATTTCTAGTGGAAAGAAAGGTGGGCAACTGTGAAAAGAAAAACACAATGTTTTGATACTTGTTAAAACAACAAGGAAGACAATTCAAGACTGTCACAAATGTCAGTGCTTTTTCAAGAACTGACCTCCCTTTCTCACTTGGGGATATATGGGTTTTCAACAGTGAGCGCTGGGATTACCACCAAGTCTCCATCTCCGGTCTCACCCTTCCACACCCTCCCAATCTCTCTCAGGATTTCCTGCAGGCACTCCAGACTGCACATGTTCCCAGCCCTCTGTCCTCAGCTTGCACCCTAGCATTCTCTCTTCCCTTGCCTCTCTCGTCCAGTCAGCTGCTAAATAACTCTTGCAGCGTGGTCTTTGCCATCGCTTCCATATATATGCCTTTCCCTGCTTCCAACTCTTGTCCTGCCCTTCCTTTCAGTGCTGCAGTCCCTATCACCTCCCTACCTTCTGCCTGCCCCTGCTACCCCTCCAAAAGGGAGCTCTTCATCTTCTGAATTCTTTGTCATTTTATCAGCGAGTCTCTCTTGACATCTGTCAGTGTGTTCTGTCCACAGTAGTCATGTATCTTTATCATATCTTTCATATCTTTTCTCGGCTGATGGTTTCTGAGAAGTAAGATTCATTCTTTCTCATTTCTGTACTCCTTACTATACTTGGCAGAGTGCTTCACGCATAGTGGGTATTCGGGAAATATTGAGTTAATAAAATAGTTGTCAAACCACAGTACTACTCTGTAGTTTTAACAATTCCCAGGGCAGAAATATAAAGCATTCTTTAATTTTTTCTGGAACTTTATACTTTAACCAAGATAAAAATAGTTAACATATTTCAAACTCTATCACATTGTTTTTGTTGCCTAATGATCTTATTTTTATCCTTCAAAGGAAGAAATACATGTATTCCTGCAATATTGAGGCACGTCAAGGGCAGATATATCATTTACTTTGAGATTGGTTGCTTTTGTCAGACTCATTTTGAAATTTTCTGGTGAAATTCTGGTTGGATTTATGCTGCTTTATATTCTCTAAAGACCTTCATCCTTTTTTCAACTTTCAAAGCAGAGGAGAAGGGACACTAAACAGTACCTGAAAACACAGGGCTTGTTAATCCAGGTTGATTTGCTGGTTGCCATGTGTACAGTGTTTACCTGGAAACAAACTGCTTGCAAGACCATGCTAATAGTAGAAAAATGATGAGTATGTCGTTTAATAGCTGTTTTCTGTTCTTGAAGACATTTTCAGGCCATTAGCAGGGAGATGGTGAGGGGAAGCTCTTCCTTTTTCAAGCTCCCTTTAAGGCCTTGGTGGGTTAGGCAAATTCAGAGGATGTTTGCATATTCCTCAACTTAAAAGCTGTTTTATTGTTTTTAGAGTTACTGAATGGAAGTCACTAAGCAGGGGATCAAAAAACTCATGCTAAGGATTGTTTTCCAGATTATGCTGAAACCCCAAAAGAAAGATGAAGTCAGTGACTTATAGGATATTTCATGTGTTACTAATAATACTTCATTTATTTGAGAAAAATTTTTTGGTAAAATTGACTTTTCAATTTCTGTAAGTTGTTTTTGGTCATGCTACCTATTTAAATCTTTGGAGGGCATTTGTTAATATTCTCAGATTTGGATGTTATCTTGTTACATATATGTGATAAAGCAGTTAAAGATGAGAGCCATAAAAACACAAAACAGAATTCATGTGGTTTTTTTTTTCCTTCATCATAATGTAAGCTGGAGACTAGGTTATTATATTCCTTGAATGAGAAATGATTCTCAACTTGTCAGTTCACTTTTTTACTGGAGGTTAAATAATATATTTCAAAAGAACAAGAAAAAGGAACATGACAGATTAGTAAAACAGTACTGAAGGAGAAGGAAACAAACGTGGCTATGCAGTAAGGAGACTTGCAGAATACTGAGAAGCCTGTCATCCCGAATTTCCAACAGATGGCTCTGTAGTTCTCTGGAGAGACTCAAGCCCTCTTGCACTGCCTCGCCCCTCCTTCTGCTGTTCTTAGTGTTCTTTGGTCTTTCCAGACCGAGAAGCTCTTGCTCTCTTTTAGTGCCCCCCACCCCCGTTAGTGTTCCTCCCCCCCCATTAGTGTTTCTCCCCCGCCCCCCCCCCCCCCCCCCCACACACACACACACACACGCGCGCGCGCGCGCGCGCCCCAACTTCAGGAAGGATGGGAGGGAAGGAGCAGTGATTGTAAGACTTCATTCACCTTCATTAATCAAAACTTTTCTCCTCTCATCTTGTTTTTCAACTAAACTACTCACAAAAATTAGGGGACCAGGAAACATGCATATACTCCAGTACTTTCAGCCTATTGTATAGTGTATTTCCACCAATGAAATAAATTGATTTTGCATCTTATTTGCATAATTGAACAACTTTCTTTGATTGTCATTTGCTTTTCTGATCTTGTTTAATAAAAAAAAAATCAAATGCTTCTTTTTTTATTGTTTCAGATTCATTTTGAAATATCCCCTAATTTTTGTGAGCAGTATATAGTTATTGGCCTTAGGGAAAATAAGGCATTTGAAAATTTAAAAACAATTTTTTTAAATAATTTTAACTTAATCAAAAGGCTAAAGTCTCAACAGAAGATGTCCAACATTTTCTGGTCTATATTATAATAAGCAATTTTTAGTTACCAGAGGATGAAGGAAAATTATACTAAGTACATCAATATTAGATAATTTCCAAAAAAATCTGCCCCAAGGTAGATTTGTTTAATTAGTAAGGTTACATTGAAAATGAATATGCAGTTCTAATATGTTGCTTATATGTATTTTAAGCTGCTGTAACTAGATGGCAAGGAACAATATTTAAAAGTTGAAATATTTACCTTTTAAAATATAAACAGGCTTATGCAAATAAAGTTAAAATTAATTTAACTAATTAATCCCTAGATTTAGAGAACAAAATTTATAGTAGTTGAATTTCTTCTAAATTATTATTATTATTATTATTATTATTATATTTTTTGTATTTTTCTGAAGCTGGAAACGGGGAGGCAGTCAGCCAGACTCCCGCATGTGCCCGACTGGGATCCACCCGGCATGCCCACCAGGGGGCGATGCTCTGCTCATCCTGGGCATCGCTCTGTCACGAGCAGAGCCACTCTAGTGCCTGGGGCAGAGGCCAAGGAGCCATCCCCAGCGCCCGGGCCATCTTTTGCTCCAATGGAGCCTTGGCTGCAGGAGGGGAAGAGAGAGACAGAGAGGAAGGAGAGGGGGAGGGGTGGAGAAGCAGATGGGCGCTTCTCCTGTGTGCCCTGGCTGGGAATAGAACCCGGGACTTCCGCACGCCAGGCCGATGCTCTACCACTGAGCCAACCGGCCAGGGCCTTCTAAATTTTTTAATTGAGAAAAATACAGCAGCTTTAAATAATAAATATCAAGAAATACTTTTTCAAACCTATGATTTTAAGGTAGACTTATAATTGGTAATATAAATGAATGAAGTCTACCATTTTAAATTCTCATATTCTATATTTCAAATCTATTTCCTTAAATTATAGCCATCTCATAACTTTTCTTTAATTATAAAAATACTCTGTTAATGCTGAAAACTTGGATGAACCAGTACACTTACAAAGTATTTATTATTACTTTACATACTGTTTTTTAAAGAACTCAAACCAAGAGGGAGTTTAATAGGCTTTGCATTTTATTCAGTCCTTTATTTTAAAAAGATTCCTTAAGAAAGCTGCTATAGAAATATTCTTTGTCATATTGTCACCAGGCAACTAAATATATATATATTATGGTAGTTATGTGTAAGTAATCATTTTTAAAGCTCTAAATAAGAAGAAAATTATTAGTGATACTAGCAAAACAGTATGCTCTGGTCTAATTTTAATAAAACGTGGGAGGATATAGAAATTTCAAATGCCATCAGATCTTAAACTGGCTTAGACTTGGCCACAGTAATGTTTTCCCCCATTTACCCCCAAGTATTTAGTCTATTTTTTTTCTGTCTTCTCATAAAGTGAATTTCAAACCATAACACAAATCTTTCTCATTCTTCCAAAGAGTGATAGACTTGAGTTTCCCATTGCAACACAGAAAGTTTTCTCGAAGTTTTGCATTTCAGAACATAGATTTTTAAAGATAAATATAGCCCTGACTGGTTGGCTCAGTCGTAGAGCGTCAGCCCAGCATGTGGATATCCTGGGTTCAATTCCCAGTCAGGGCACACAGGAGAAGTGGCCATCTGCTTCTCTTCTCCCCCTTCTTCCTTCCTCTCTCTCTCTCTTCCCCTCCTGGAGCCATGGCTCAATTGTTTCAAATGGACTGGCCCCAGCCCCTTGGAGCCTCTTGCACTAAAAATAGCTCAGTTGCTGAGCAACAGCCCCAGCTGGGCAGGGCATCACCCAGTAGGGAGCTTGCCAGGCAGATCCTGGCCAGGCGCATCCTGTCTCTGTCTGTCCTCCTCTTACTTAAAAAAAATAATAATAAAGGTGAATATTTTGTAAACCTCTAGCAGGCATTGCTGTATTATCAGCTAGTAGTAGTAGAATTGGGATTAAGCACCTTGTAAGTAGAAAATTGTGAAAGTATCCTCAAGCAGTTAGCATTGCTCCCTAACACTATATGAGCTTGGTTGCTATTTTACACCCCCCCCCCCAAATAAGGTAACAGTAGATAGAACCCTGAAGAATAAATTAGGGAAGTTAGAAAGAAAAATAATGTAAACCATGGGCCACAACTCAGATGCCTACAGTGAGCAGATAAGTAACACAGACAGTAGGGATTGTCTACTATGGGATTGAGTAATTTCCTAATTTTAAATGTTGATAATTATTTTGGGCCTTTAAAAAGCACTGTGTGAGCCCAAGAAAATACATCTTTTGGCTGGCAAGTGAAGCAACTCCAGGCCACTGTGTACATTTAGAATATTAATATTTCTTTAATTTTATACAAAAAGTAAAATCATGCTATGTCTTTTTTTTTTCCTTTTTTCTTTTCTTTTCTTTTCTTTTCTTTTCTTTTCTTTTCTTTTCTTTTTTTTTTTTTTAGCGAGAGAAGGGGAGATAGACTCATGCTTGCGCCCTGACCGAGATCTACCCAGCAACCCATCTGGGGCTGACACTCCAAACAACCTAACTATCCTCAGTGGCTGAGGGTAATGCTTGGACCAGCTGAACCACTGGTTGCAAGAGGGGGAGAGAGAGGGGAAGAGTAGCAAATGGTCATTTCTCATGTGTGCCCTGATTAGGGATCAAACCAGGATGTCTGTATGCTAGGCCGGTGCTCAACCCACTGAGCCAACCAGACAGGGCCACCACACTATTTCTAAAGTCTAAAGAGAGTCATATGAACGTGACTCTGGGAGCATTCTCTTTTCTGTTAGTCTTTTGTTGTTTTTTATCTTTGTATGCTATGTATCTTAACTCCTAACTCAGTTTGTAAACTTTTGCTTACAAGAGGCGTGCACACAAAGATCTATGGATGTATATTTATTAGTTCCACTGAATTTTAGAGTTCTTGATGAGTTTTTTTATTTTGTTTTTATAAATATTAAAGGCCTCTATTTTGCAAGGCTACAAAAAGGCTATGACTTTGCTACACTACAAAATTAGGAGAATCATTCTACCTTCTCCACTGAGTAGATGCTTTTTTAATTCCTTTGGTTTGATTCTAAAACTTCATTATTGCATAATACAGCTCTCTAGCTTAACTTCTGAGAATGTTATAAATATCAGATGTGATGGTTTGGCTGTAAATATTTCAAGTGCTTTAGGAAAAAGTTCTTACCTCAGACCCACAAATGTACTTCATACTATTGGTATTGGTGCCCTGGACAATTAACCTTAAGTGAATACTTTGATTTAAATTAAAGTAACATTTTGAATATTGATAACATTGTGTTGAATATTTATAATGATTTAACTCTGGAACTGTACTGAATAGAGTGAAAATATTTTCTAGGGAATCCACAAGATGGCGCTTGCTAACCTGTTTCCTTTTTCCTTAGATTTTGGAAATTTGTTAACAATTTGAGAAGGAAGATCTAAATATTTATGTATTTGAAATGTTAAAGTTTAGATTTCCAGAAAGCTTGACTTCTTAAAATTAATGACCTTCAATTTAACACTTTAAGAAATGCTAAAGAATCTTTATTGAAGATTTTAAGGTTATTTTGAAAGCACCAGAATCTGTATAGTGCTAAGGACTACCTCCATTCATTCCATTTGTCTTTAAACACATTTTTGAAGAATATATATTATTTATGAACATGTGGTCTATATGCATAGTTTCTCTACAGCTTAAACTATTAATATTTGGCCCTGGCTGGTTGGTTCAGGGTAGAGCATCCACACAGTGTGTGGAAGGGGTTCTATTCCCAGAGCACACAGGAGAGGCAACCATCTACTCCCCTCCTCTGCCTCCGCCTTCTCTCTCTCTCTCTCTCTCTTTCTCTTCATCTTCCTCTCCCGCAACCACTGCTCGGTTCATTTGAGCATGTCAGCCCTGGGCGTAGAGGGATGGCTCTGTTGAGCCTCCAACTCAGGCGCTAAAGAATAGCTAGGATGCAAGCAACTCCAGATGGGGGTTGCCAGGTGGATCCCAGTTGGGGCACATGGTGGGTCTGTCTCTGTATCTCCTCCCCTCCTCTCACTGAAAAAAAATAACATTTGTAAGGACCTGGCCATTAGTAATGGTTCTAAAACAGTTCTGTTTTCTATTTAAAAACATACTTTCTAATTATAAATGAGATTTAATAAGTGGAACAGTAATGAAGGGCAACAGGAATTTACCCAGTCATAATATGGATTGCACTAGGCTTCCTTTACATCCCTGTATATTTAGTGTTAATACTGTTTTACATGTTTACTGTTTATATTAACATTGTTGTTTTCAAAGGGAATTGTATGGAAATTATGTTGAGGTTGGTAAGGGAAGTTTTATATTTGTTTATTGTTTTGTGATATCCTCATAATTTCAGTGAAAAGAGCTTTATGCATGTAAGGCTGAAATTGGAAAGTCATTCAGTAAAATTTAGAGCAACTTAGGTTTAGGTCTGTAGCATTCCATAGGTTGGATTTTTCTCAGCCTCATCGTACAAGTAGTTAAGCAATAGAATCGAAGGCATATAATCGAATAAGAAGAGTAAAAGAAATTTTCTATTGAAAACTAAGTCAGACTTGAAAATCTAAATTGAATCCTATAACCAGATATTTTAGATAATTGTGAAAGTAGTCATTTTTTTTTTTTTTCATTTTTCCGAAGCTGGAAACGGAGGCAGTCAGACAGACTCCCGCATGCGCCCGACCGGGATCCACCCGGAATGCCTACCAGGGGGCGACGCTCTGCCCGCCGGGGAGCGATGCTCCGCCCATCTGGGGCATCGCTCTGTTACAACCAGAGCCACTCTAGCGCCTGAGGCAGAGGCCACAGAGCCATCCCCAGCGCCTGGGCCATCTTTGCTCCAATGGAGCCTTGGCTGCGGGAGGGGAAGAGAGAGACAGAGAGGAAGGAGAGGGGGAGGGGTGGAGAAGCAGATAGGCGCTTCTCCTGTGTGCCCTGGCCCGGAATCGAACCCAGGACTCCTGCATGCCAAGCCGAAGCTCTACCACTGAGCCAACCGGCCAGGGCCAGTAGTCATTTTTTTTTATCACTCTCGTGAAGGTTTGTAAAGAAACAGTCTATGATATGTGAAGACAGAGTCATGAAATTTTCTTTAAACAGTTATATGTTCTGGCTGTTAAGTTTGCATAATAAATGTGTCCTTTGGGTAGGCTGCCCACCAGCACCATTCTTTCGCTGGCTTGCCCGTTCCCGTATCAAGGCTCAGTGCTTGGATTCAGCTTGCCATCATTTTCACCATACCATTTTGCACAGAATCTCCTTTATAAGGGCTTATAAAACAATTGCTTTAAAGTTCAATAATTTTTATTAAATTTATGTAAACATTGAATTTAAGTTAAATTAGTTTCTGCGCTAAGAAACTTCTGGCGAAATGTCAGAGAAATGTAATGTGAGAGCAGATGGAGAGGAAGTACACCCAGCACAGGGGGCTGATTCATCCATTGGCATTTTTGAATATGGAGATCTTAGGGTTTTGGTTTTAAGGTGCTTTGGTTGTTTTTCCTTTGTAAATGAAGATTATGGTTTTATTTGGCTCATTTTCAGGGTTTTTTTTTTTTTAATTAATTTCTAAAATGCTTCTGAAAATTAAATGTTCTTTGTGGGTCTTTTGCTTCACTTTCTTAGAAAATGTAGACATGTATGTAACTGTTAAGGAAACCATTTCTTTTCATTTGGTCGACGGATTGTTCTTTTCTGAATACATGAGTTCTAAAGCTTGATTCTAGGGATAGATAAATTTACTCATTTCTTCTTCTGATCTCTGACTGTGTAGTGCTGGTTGCTGGCTGAGGCCAGGCAGGTCCACATTGGATTCAGGCAGACGGTAGAAGAACTGAGGAACCAGAAAGCACTGGGTCATTATCATTTAATAGAGTCTCACAACAGCAGATGAGCACACAGGCAGGGGAAAACCTTCATCACAGCAGCAGTCGAACGAACCGCAAAATGGCCCCTCACAGTGGCAGTCAAGCGATCTGCAATCCACACTGAGGGTAAGCGCTCACAGCCTTACATAGGCTATGCACACGTGGTACTGCCAAGTGCTTGTGCACTAATCATGCAAATTGTAAGCGAGCAAGCCTAACACTGCTGTTTTCCCAACACTGTGGCATGTCAAGTTTGTGTGTGGGACCTCCCTGAGATTTTCTGGCCCACAACAATCACTATTTGACATCATTGTACCCTCCTTACATTTGATCAGTAGAACTACTGACATTATACTTAGAACAGTGGCACTGTAAGGAGACATACATATATATATTCCTCAAGGATTTTTTTTTATTTCTAGAGTGTAACATATAGAAAAAAACATGATGCATAAGGTTATTTGAGTAAAATACTCAAATAAGTAAATAAGTAAAATACAGAAGTCATAAGCTTGAAGAATTATTACAAAATGGACACACCTGTGTAGTTACTATTCCGGTCAAGCAATAGAACATTACCAGCATCCTAGATAGACTTCTGCAGACCCCTTTGTAATCTTGATCTTTTTCTGCCTTTCGAAAGTTTATCATTATCCTGATGTCTTACTCTATAGATTATTATTGCCTGTGCTTTCTTTTTTAACAGTTTTTTTTCCCCTTTTAAGTGGTTGTGATGAAATGCTTTTTTATTCTAGAGTCTTTAGTAAAATTCAATTCCACTAAATTATATTACTTTACTTTTATTTATTGCTTTTCTTTTTGAGCATTTCATTGTTGCTGGGAAAACATTTACTACTAGCATATTTGCATTGACTTTCAAGAATATACCAAACATTTAAGTTTATGAGAAAACTGATTTGATCTAATTGTCACTTGTGAACTGTAAAAATTTATTTACTTGCATTATGAGAATATAAAAAATTTAAATGCCTTACTACAAATAATTCTCTTATATACTGATAAAGTCACACAGAAATTGTTGTCATTTCTCTGTGCTTGATGTTGGTTTGAATCTGTAAGTCTTTTTTCATTTTCCAGTGACCTTTTGTTTTCTAACCAGTAGTTTTCATCATCCCTGAGGGCATTCTGGCAATGTGAGTACAGTAATGCTTGCAGACAGTGTTTTCAACAGAACGCTTGTTCACAGCTGCATGACATACCGTATATTTTGCTTCATAAGAAGTACTTTTTTCCCCGAAAAGTGGAGGGGAAAATGCCCATGCGTCTTATGGAGCGAAAAATATGGTATTTTATTAAAT
Source organism: Saccopteryx leptura (assembly GCF_036850995.1). Taxonomy (NCBI): domain Eukaryota; kingdom Metazoa; phylum Chordata; class Mammalia; order Chiroptera; family Emballonuridae; genus Saccopteryx; species Saccopteryx leptura. The sequence continues at coordinate 60,975,237 of NC_089509.1, read as the reverse complement.
ATTTTAACACACCATTTAGTTCAGAATATTTTTTATTTTCGTCCTTAAAACTCTAGGTGTGTCTTATGGTCAGATGCATCTTATAGAGCAAAAAATACGGTAAATCACTCAGTGTTTTCTAAATAACAAGTGTTGCTCATTAGAAAGGTGCATCAAGTCTGGAATTAAACAAATAAAATTACTTAGATATTTAACTGTTTAAATGCAAACATCTACTTTTTCATTTTGGAAAACCTGTTGTATACCATTTCATGTGTAAGGTATGTTGGGCATTGGCATAGTATTCTTTCTGAGTCCTGAAGTAGAATTGGGAGAAAAAAGAAGTGATACCTGTTAAGTAGAGGAGTTTTAGACAAATTCTTTAAAGTGTGGTCAGTATCCTAATTTATAAATTAAACTTTATCATAGGTATGTATGTATAAAAAATATGTTAGGATTCAATACTATCCCTGGTTTCAGGCATTCACTGGGCTCTTGAAATGTATCCCCTATGGAAAAGGGTCTACTGTATGTTGAGAAACTTCTCCATATTCTGTTTACATGGTAGTCCTCACTTCCCATTTAGAGCTGGTAGGAATTTATTGAGTTCTACCTATGTTTATGTAAGAGTTCCTTTCTACTGCTGTATATTTTACATTTCTTCATAAGGTTTTTTTTTAAAGATTATATTTATTTATTTTTTACAGAGTCAGAGAGAGGGATAGATAGGGACAGACAGGAACGAAGAGAGATGAAAAGCATCAATTATCAGTTTTTTGTTGTGACACTTTAGTTGTTCATTGATTGCTTTCTCATATGTGCCTTCACTGTGGGCTTTCAGCAGACCGAGTAACCCCTTGCTTAAGCCAGTGACCTTGGGTCTAAGCTGGTAAGCTTTTTGCTCAAGCCAGATGAGCCCACACTCAAGCTGGTGACCTCGGGGTCTATAACCTGGGTCCTCCGCATCCCACTCCGATGCTCTATCCACTGCGCCACCACCTGGTCAGGCTCTTCATAAGCTTTTAACCAGTAACTTTTTCATTGTGCCCCATTTTTTATTTTATATATATGATTGTCCTATGTACACACATATTATCATATTATGTCATATATGTAATTGTCATGTGCATGGGGGCTGAAATCAATAAGATTAAGGTTGGCTGGAATCAAATTGGACAATGTTAGTTCCATATCAGATAACACTTTATGTTGAACTGTTGCCATTCATGCTATAGAAAATGCTCAGCAGCTTAGGAAATGCTCATTGCAGAAAGACATAAAGGAAGGTTGTTCTGTAATGGCATCTTACATGTTCTGAATACTGTCTGTGAAAATCTTACCAGTGATATCTGCATTTCTTTCCATAGACATTTCCTTACTATCAGGTACCTCAAGAATTAAGTAATAGTAACAGCTGATATCCATTTGTCCATTTGACTTCCCAAGGTCACACTCACAGTTAGTAAGCTCTAGTGGAGTCTGGTTTCCAAACCCCCAGAGCCCACACCTGTAATCCTATCCTACACATCAAAGCTGGTAGTCAAAGAGAGGCCAGTCCTCATAGTCAGCACTGAAACTCACACCAGCGGCAGTCAGTATGTAACTCCCCTTCTTCCCAAGTACCCAGGGGTGCGGGACTCAGGCTTTGTTCTTTTGCTTGTTTGATGTGTTCGTAGAGATATCCCAGAACATAGTTTCAGTCATTAGTTTTTCTGACCCTGATGAGTATATACATTCTTATTTTCTGTTCCAGGCTCTGCCCTTCCTAAAAGTTGTGTTTGGTGACCGGGTTTTGAGCATCCTAAGTTGATCTGTTGCTGTCATGCAAGAAGACCACAGTATTCTGGCAATCTGAAACACATAACTGTGTTTCATATGCATGTTTTCTGTTTTATGATCTAGCAAAATGTTGAGTCACTATTGTTCTGCACACCATATGTTGAAGCTTGGGCTGTGTGGGAAGGAGGCATGATGATTGGACAACATCCCACTTAACTCTCAAAATAACAGTGAGAATAGTCATTATTCAGCATTCTCTTTCTGACCGAAGACTCTTATGTTGAAGACCCCATGTAGAAGAATTTGTGGTTGAGGAAAAAAGGGTTCCAAAGCAAAAATAGTGTTAGGGTAATCCTGAATCACTAATGAGGCTATGAAAGCCCTCATAATTTTTTTTATATTCATTGACATTAAATAAAGATAAAAGACTAGAGAAAGAATATATCAGTTATCATTACCATCTTTTGTATACCAGGAATTTTTCCGGATCTCCTTTATCCCAAATTCTGTGAATGTTTGTAATTTCATTTTTTCCATTGCCGCAGATATTATGCATAGTGAGAGGTTATATTTCTCTATTTCTGGTCTTCCATACTGTAATGCCAGTGGCCGTGGCAGACAGGTTCACATTGGATTTGGGCAGACGGTAGAGGAACTGCTGCAGAGCTGGAAAGTGTTGGGCCATTCCCGTTTAATAGATTCTCGCAATGGCAAATGAACAAACAGGCAGAGGGAAACCGGTTCTCATGGCAGCAGGTGAACGAACAGCAAAATGGCCTCTCACAGTGGCGGGCAAGCGATTCGCAATCTGCCCTGAGTCAAAGCACTCATGGCCTTACATAGGCTTTACACACATGGCACTGCCACATGCTCATGCTCTAATACAAACTGCAAGCAAGCAAACCTGACACAGCTTTTTCCCCAACAATCCACCTCTTTAGGGTTGCTCACCTCCCAATCTATGAGAATAGGTGTCTTCCACTATGATCCCTGTGTGAGGAGTGATGTACATTATATAAACAAACAGACTACAACAACAGCACGTTATACAGTAATTACAAAGGTGCCCTTCACAATGTCTCCCTGAGCACTCTGCCCAGGGAATTAACTGGAGGCCCTTCTCCAGTCCCTTATCCCATGGTAGGCGAGAGGGCCTGTATAGTCCAGGGCCATGTTCATGAAGAAAGTGTCCTTGGTTTGTTTCTGCAGCTGGTTAGGAGCAGCTACGCGGTGCAAGACAGTCTCCATAGGTGCTGGGCCCCCTGTTGAAGTCTCTTGTTACTGTCCACAAGTGGTATGTCTATCTAGCAAGGGAGCCAGTGCCCCCTCTTGTTGTAATCCCTGCTTCAAGAGCCCATTATGTGAAAAGATCAGTCCACAATAGACAGCCCAGCAGTCTGTAGAATCACTGAGGTAAAGGTCCCTTATAGGTAACTAGCCATAGATCTCTTTATTCACAGACCTCAGCACTGTCCCATAGCACTCTATTGCCACAAGCCTCATTCTATCCCCTCAGAGATCAAGCTCACAGGGTCTAGCAGGGTCAAACACACTCAAGGCCTCTGGCATCTTGACAGTTCTCTTACTGCTGCTGCTGCAAAAAGCAGCTATTATCTACTAAGGCCAACACCTGCTACACATTAGAAGGAAACCAGTGGATTGCCAATTTCACATGGGGGGGGGCCTCTGGTTTTCCCAGTCACCCCTGTTAGATGGGTTCCTCAGCCTTCTCCCCTTCAAACTAGAACAATGGGTCTTGGGGATCCTCTTTCCCTCATCTGTCTCCATCATATAATTCTGCAACTGTGCAACCTGAACACCAGCCGTTTTCTTGGCAGCTGTTAGGGCTGCCTGATTCCCCTGCTTTTTCAGTGGCTGGAACCTCTGTTCTGGCTTAAGCTGCTGCCAAAGCTCTAACAGGGTTCTATTAGACCTGCCATCTAGTTTCTCCCTATCTGCCCTGTCCCCAATCAAATGCACCTACATCTGTGTTCGGGTAACCTGTATAGGCCCATTTCTCTTGTTATTTGGGGGAGGGGGGCAGGATGGGCAGCAGCCTGCACAGCCTGTGATTTTCTGCTGCCTCCACCTTCCCCAAATCTGTCACCATTGGTCTAACCCTGGTGATGGGCTGCCCCACATAGAGGCTCAAGAAAGCCACTAGTGGCCCATAAAGGTTTGATGGGGCACTACAGAGAATAAGGTCCCTCATCCCTGCCATAAACACTTCTCATCTGGCCCTTGGGATCTTAGGTTGAAAGCAGCATTCTTCATACCTAGTTCCCGGAGGACCTACTGCAGCTCAGTATATGACTACCACCAACTCACTGCCCCCAGCAAGTCTCCAAGTTTCTGCCAGACCGTACAAATGGCGGCCATCACTCATTCTAATTGGGATGATTCCCAGGGTTGCCATGCAGTTCTGAAGATGCTGTCTCAAGGAGGAGTGTGTGGTAATGGTGGCCAATTTCTCTATCTCTGTTCCGGAGAGCATGATGCCATCCACCCCCCATGTCCCACAACCGCAGCAGCCAGGCTATGAGGGCTCTGTGGGTTTCTGCCTGAATTTCACCCCCAACTCCATCAACTCTACCTGGGTGTAGGGCTGGACCACAGAGTGCTCCACTACCTGCTGAGGGGGTTGTGCCTGCCCCTGAGGGACTCTTGGCTGCTGGGTTTTTACCTTCTGAGTGACCATCGGGCAGGCTTTGAGTCTGCCGACGGCAGTTTCAGCCGAACCTCCTCCTCCTCATAGGCGGAGTTGGAAACACCTGAGCTCGCTGGCTCAGAGCCCCTTTGCTGGCACGGATGCAGCTCCTGCAGTGACTGCTTCGGCTCTCGCAGTTCCTGGTTCTTGGCCTGAGGCTTATACTCAAGCTCTTGAACCTGTAGTTGTTTCTCTAACAACTGCTGGTGCCAGCATTCTACTTCTACAGCAAACTGCAGTTCTTGGACTTATATTTTCTTCTCCACCAATCATTCCAGCCTGCATTTCACACTGAAGCTCTCAAACTTGGTCAGTCTCTTTCTCCAGCAGCTGTTGTAGTTCCTGCCACTGTCAGCGCTCAGTTTGCAGTTGATCCTGGAGCCTTTGACCTTGCACAGCCTCTCGCGTAGAGCTTTTGGTTTCTTCTCACAGGACTGTAAAAAATACCCAGCCCACAGCCCCCAACAAGGCAGCCACAGAAAACAGCCACTCCTATTGCACCCTTCAAGGGAGTCAGTGGCTCCATACTGATCTGATTCAAATCCTGCCCATTACACCAGATGTACAGCTGGTGACTGTGGCCAGGCTGGTTCACTCTCGCGAGCCAGCTGCGACGAGTCTATTCCAGGGTCTTGAGCGGGAAAAGGTATGAAATTGAATAAATGACAGAGACTTAAAGATATATACATACAGAGGGGTTCAGGAGGATGGCACAGTGAACAGTTTCTACTGTCCCTGAGCTGTGACATGGCTGCTCCCAGAGAAGCATCAGTCTTTATTCATGGAAAAAACGTGGTTTCACGTCAAGCAATTCAATTGAGTTTCCAAGGCAACTCAAAGACAACCCCCACCATACCATTCAGTCAAACTTGACACCAATAAGAAACTAGCTTCCCGTCTCTTCCGGAGAACATGGGCAGGACAAGTGAGAATCAAGCACAGCTTCCTGCTACTCAGGCAGGTTAGGTGGGGGGCTGGGCCCAGCACCTCTGTCCCCAAGATTTATCTAAATTGCAAAATACCCTTTTGGCTTATTTGGTCTCCCAACAGTTCACACTGGATTCAGGCAGACAGTAGAGGGACTGTGGAGCCTCAAAGCACTGAGCCATTCCCCTTTAATAGAGTCTCACAATGGTGAGTGAGCCAACAGGCAGGGGAAAACCACCTCTCACAGCAGCAGGCAAACAAACAGCAAAACAGCCCCTTGCAGTGCTGGGCAAATGATCCGCAAGTGAGAACAGTTCCAAGACCTCATTTACTTTCTTTGCCCTAACTTCCATTGTTTGTCTGAATGCTGCATTGCTAAAACTGTGACTGCTGCCCTGCCACCCACTTTACCTGCTTTTGTTCTTTCTAATCCTAGATCACTTATTATACTCATCCCTAAAAAAAGTGATTCATGGTTTAAATATTAGAGGAAGTGGAAAATTTCAAGATTGTAGGAAGTAAATCTGCATATTCTAGCAGGAATTTTAACTTAGGAAAATTTGAAGTTAAGAAGGGATTACTGTCCTTGACTTTATAGGACTCCTTTATAAAATGTGCCCAGGCCTGACCTGTAGTGACTCAGTGCCTAAAGTGTTGACCTGGAATGCTGGGGTCACCAGTTCAAAACTCTGGCTTTCTCAGTCAAGGCACATATGAGAAGCAATGAGTTGATGCTTCCCTGCTTTCTGTTCTTCCCCCACCCCAAGGTTTCTCTCTCTCTCTCTCTTTCTCTCTCCCCCTCTCCCTCTCTCTCTCTCTAAAATATTTTTTTTCTTTTCTTTTCTTTTTTTTTTTTTTTTGTATTTTTCTGAAGCTAGAAACGGGGAGGGATAGTCAGACAGACTCCCGCATGCGCCCTACCGGGATCCACCCGGCACGCCCACCAGGGGCGAGGCTCTGCCCACCAGGGGGCGATGCTCTGCCCCTCTGGGGCGTCGCTCCGCCGCTACCAGAGCCACTCTAGCGCCTGGGGCAGAGGCCAAGGAGCCATCCCCAGTGCCCGGGCCATCTTTGTTCCAATGGAGCCTTGGCTGCGGGAGGGGAAGAGAGAGACAGAGAGGAAGGAGGGGAGGGGGGTGGAGAAGCAAATGGGCGCTTCTCCTATGTGCCCTGGCCGGGAATCGAACCTGGGTCTCCCGCACGCCAGGCCGACGCTCTACTGCTGAGCCAACCGGCCAGGGCTAAAATCTTTTTTTTTTTTTTTCAGAGACAGTGAATCAGAGAGAGGGATAGACAGGGATGGCGAGAGATGAGAAGCATCAATCATTAGTTTTTCATTGCACGTTGCAACATCTTAGTTGTTCATTGATTGCTTTCTCATTTATGTGCCTTGACCGTGGGGCTTCAGCAGACTGAGTAACCCCTTGCTGGAGCCAGCGACCTTGGGTTCACGCTGGTGAGCCTTTGCTCAAACCAGATGAGCCCGAGCTCAAGCTGGTGACCTCGGGGTCTTGAACCTGGGTCTTCCGCATCCCAGTCTGACGCTCCATCCACTGTGCCACCGCCTGGTCAGGCTCTAAAATATTTTTTAAAAATGCACACAGAAAGTTCCTTCTTGTTACTAATCCCATCAGGATAATGAAGCTTGAGAATATCACTTCATTGTGAGCCTGAAAGGAGGAAGCATTCCTTGGACCTGATAGATTTAGTGAAATGGAAACTCTCTTTGGACATGGGAACCAGGAAGGTTATTCTCAAGATTAAGCTACAGAGAAACCAGTGGTAGCAAGACTTTAATAACATCATGAATGAACCTGACCGTAAGGATATCAGGTTGTCTCTACTATCCTTGGGTCTGGAAGCTAAATAGACATCTCAGGATTTTTTTTTTAAATTTAATTTTATTATTTTTCTTCTCTTTCCAGGTGAGAGGAGGGAAGATAGACTACCCTGATGGGGATCTACCTGGCAACTCCCATCTAGGTCCAATGCTCTGCCTATCTGGGGCCATAATCACAACAGAGCTATTTTTAGTGCCTTAGGTGGAGGCTCGATGGAGCCATTGTTAGCACCGAGGCCAGCATGCTTGAATCAGTCAAGCCATGGCTGCAGGAGGGAGAGAGAGAGGAGGGGGAACAGGAGATGGAGAGGGGAGAAACAAATGGTTGCCTTTCCTGTGTGCCCTGACCAGGAATCGAACCTGGGACTTCCACACACTGGGTCGACACTCTACCACCAAGCCAACGGCCAGGGCCTTAGTACTGTATTTCCCCTTGTGTAAGACTCACCCTTTTTGAAAATTTTGGGGTTTTAAAAACTGGGTGTATCTTATACAACGGTTATAGGGTTTTTTTACTTGCATTTCCCACTTTTTCATGCTTGTTTTTGCTCTCATCGTTGTAGATGTTTTTACTTGCATTTCTTGCTTTTTTGCGCTTGTTGTCTTTGCGCTCATTATTTCATACTTCTTACCAGTATGTTACAGTATGTTACGTTTTGCCATGTTCTGCCCAGAAATGGCTCAGAAAAGATTTTTGTACAGTGCTGACTTCAAGTTAAAAGTGATCCAGTTTGCAAAAGTGAATGGAAATCATGCTGCTGAACGTAAGTGTGATCCTCCCCAACTGAGACGTCAATCCGAGACTGTCTGTGGGAAGAAGAAACTACTGAAAACACCACGGCAGAAGAAGGCCATGAGAGGCAAGTCAGCTAAATGGCCTGATTTAGAGAGGGAATTGAAGATACGGATTGAAGAGCAAAGGGCAGTTAGAATTCCTGTGTCCACAAAGATGGTTCAGCATGAGACAAGAAGAATTGCTGACGGAAAAGAAGTTACTGATTTCAAAGGAGGACACAATTGGTGCTTCAGGTTCATGAAATGAAATGAACTAAGCATTTGTACACACCCCAGACTTGCCTACAAGATGCCTGAAAGCTATGAGCAGAAGATCCTTGAATTTCATTGTTTTGTCATTCAATGTCGGAAGACACATTAGTTTGAATTGAGAAAGATTGCAAATATGGACAAAGTTCCCCTTCAGTTTGATGTCCCAAGTAACAGAACTGTTGATAAGAAGGGGGTGAAAACTGTAACTGTGAAGACAAGTGGATGTGAAAAGAGCCATTATACAGTTCTAGTTTGTTGTGCCGCCGATGGAACCAAGCTGCCTCCTATGCTGATTTTCAAACGCAAAACCATGCCAAAGGAAGACATTCCTTGAGGAGTGATTGTCCTCGTTCATGACAAGGGTTGGATGGATCAGGATGGGATGAAGATTTGGTTTGAGAAAGTTTGCAGAAGGAGACCAGGTGGGCTCTTATGCAAACCTGCCCCATTGATACTTGATCAGTTCAGGGCAAACATAACAAAAAACACAAAGAAGATTGCTTCAGAGCAAAAAACAAAACTTGCCGTCATACCTGGAGGCTTGACATCCCAGCTCCAACCACGTGATGTCAGCATTAACAAACCCTTCAAAGCTACCAGGAGAGACAAATGGAACCAATGGATGAAATTTTCTGGGGACAATTTGACACCAGCAGAAAGAGTGAAGAAACCAGCTATGGGAGAAGTTTGTACCTGGGTAAAAGATCCTGGGATAATATCAAGATTGAGATCATTGTCTTGTCAAGTCATTTAAGAAGTGTGGCATTTCAGATGCCATAGATGGAACTGAGGACAAGGCAATATATGAAGAGAGTGATTCATCATCAGACACAGATGAGGACAAGCTAATGAATGGGAATTTTGACAGTGATGAGTTGCATGAATATTATGATGAATAAAACTTGAGTTCAGTAACTTTATGTAATACATTTCTTTTTCAAATTTTGGGCCCCAAAATTGAGGTGCGTCTTATACATGGGAACGTCTTACATGCAGAAATACAGTAATCTTTTTAAATAGTTGTGGGTATTTTTTGATAGTACACTAAAACTTGATAAGTGGTAGTTTCTCAAAGGTCAGTTGGTACGTAGATTCTGAAACCATAACAAATGAACATTTTGTACTATTACATTAAAATTCATTGGTCTCTCTTGTGCTTTGACTGGATCTTTTATGCATAAGTGATTTTGTTCGGTCATGCTTTTGTCATCTCAAAAATATTAGTTCATTGAATTATGCAAATCTTCCAAATGTTAACACATTCGTTATACAATACATTAAAAATTACATTCTGTAATATCACTATCAATCTCATTGGAAAAGTCTTTAAGTATCAACAAGCTAGCAAGCTTATGATGGTGGATACACATTTCCCCAAATTCTAATTTTCACTTGAAAACCTAAATTTTATGACTGGCAGTAAATACTGTCAGTTATTTTTCTTGACATGACAAGCTCATTTTGTTCATTTTCAAGAAAATATCCAAATACCCAAGTCTGCATAGTTGTAGTATGTCAGTGAATGGTGTTTAAGAAAACTGCAGCTAGGCCAGCTGACAACTCGGTTTCACATATGCTTTTCCTCACGACAGCCTTCGAACTGCAGGATGCAGCCGATACACCTACTGTACACTTTCCAGTTTGTCACATGGAATATTGAAAAGCCATGTATTCAGGGATCAAGGTGTAATGAAGCGAATGCTTTTAAAATGGCTTCATCAAGGACATGCCTAAGTGAAATGGAGTTTTTCTTTACACTCTGAGTGTATAGTCATAAAGAATACAATGACACTGATGCAGTTTGGTGCCACCGCATTGCTCTTTGCTGAAGCACCAGGAGGTTCACCCACCACAGCTTTTGTGCTGCCGGTGCAGATGTCAGTATAGTGAAAGAGGCATTGGAGGTAGTCTCAACCTGTGGATCCCTGGAAGAGTCTCAGTGATCCACAAACCACACTGAGAATTGCCAGTCTAGGCATTAAGGATATAGTAGTTTGAACAACAAAATCCCCTTGCCCTCGTGAACTTTACATTCTAGTGGGAAGAGACAAAAAAAACCCTAAATTGGTAAAATGTCAGTAGTTTAGATAGTGATAGGCACTAACGAGAAAAAAAAAATAGGGGCTCTAGCTGGTTGGCTTAGCTGTATAGTGTTGGCCCCAGTGTGTGAAAGTCTTGGGTTCGATTCCCAGTCAGCGTACATAGGAGAAGTAACCGTCTGCTTCTCCACCCCTTCCCCTCCTCTTCCCCTTCCCCCCTCCTCTTTCTTCTCCTGCAGCCATGGCTCGAATGAGCAAGTTGGCCCTTGGCATTGAGGATGGCTCTGTGGCCTTGCCTCAGATGCTAAAATAGCTCGGTTGCTGAGCAACAGAGCAGCAGCCCCAGATGGGCAGAACATCAGCCCCAGATGGGAGTTGTTGGGTGGATCCTGGTCAGGGCACATGCAGGAGTCTGTCTTTCAACCTCCCTGCCTTTCACCTGATTAAAAAAATATGATGACAACTAATGAAAATGGGGAATATGAATTATTAGGGAAGGCCTCATGAGAAAGTGACTTTATTTTAATGTAATTACTTTTTTTCTATTACATTTGACATTTAATATTAGTTTTAGGTGTACGGCATAATGAATGGTTAGACATTTATACAATGTTTGAAGTGATCCTTCTGATAGGTCTAGTACACACTGGGCACCACTATATTCCCTGTGCTGTACTTTACATCCTTGTGACTGTTTCATAACTACCAATTTGTACTTCTTAATCCCTTCACCTTTTTTATTCAGTCTCCCAGCCCCCCACCCATCTGGCAACCATCAGTTTGGAGAAGGTAATTTTCTAGTCAAGAACTGAAGGAGGTGAGGAAGCAAGTCACAGATATACCTGGGGGAAGAATATTTCAGTCCAAGGGAATAGTGGGTGGAAGTTTCTCTTCTGTTTGATGAATGGCAAGGAAACCAAACAAACTGGAGAATAATGGGTGAATGGGAAGGAAGTAGGCGATGAACTCGGCAAATTGAGGGCAGATCATCTAACTAAGTGTTTTTTAACTGCCAGCCCGCAGACTGGTCTGCCAGAAGTTTTGTGCCAGTCCCTGAAAGAGTTAACTGCCCTGATGTTGTAGGAAGATTATAGACCCAATGATCATAGTCAAATTCACTTATGCTCAGGGTGATTTCTGCCTTAGTAGTCCCTGAAATAATTCTCCTGTCTCCATTGCCCCAAATGTAAAAAGGTTGAAAACCAGGTCTTGTTGGACAGTGCTTCTGAAAAATCAGGTGCATGCACATTACTTAGGAATCTTGTGAAAATGCAGGTTATGATTCATAGATGTGAGTTGGGTCCTGCAGTTTTGCATGTTGAACAAATTACCAGGTGATGTCAGTGTTATGGTCCTCTTTTAATAGCAATATTGTAGGCAGTTGTATAGAGTTTGACACAGGAAGCCATTGGAGAGGATCCACCAGAAGAGTGCCATGTTCTGACTTATGTTTTAACATGACCAGTCATAAATACTAACAACTATATCAGGTCTGTAATACCTTGTCCAAAACCCTTGGTAACAGATGTGCATTACAATTCAGAATTTTTTAGATTATAGAAATGTCATACATTTCTCATATTTATACATATAGTATATTTTATAGCATCCCCGTAGTCTGAGACATCACTGTATTCAAACACTAATATTTCTGCAATGAAACAAATGAACAGTTACATTCTGGAATAAATATGGACTGTAAATATTCTCACAGCTGTTCAGATGAGGTTTTTGCCATTAGATGAATTATAAAGAATTTAAAAAATATTTTCAGGTTTAGGTCAGACCAGAGTTTGTTGCAAAATGAATTCTAAAAATGCTTTTACTTTTTAAAGCACTTGGATTTTAAGATTAAGGAAACGTGAGCTTTTGTTAATGTTATACTTTCAGTTAGTTTCTCCTTATGTCCTCAGACTGCAGAACTTCTTTAAGACAAATAAGTCCATAACATGTTCATCTTAGGCTTTGTTGAATGCAGCTGTCGACAAGAGGGACCACAACCCCAGATCTTTCATGCCCCGGGCTCTGCTTTCAAAGGAGGAAAAATAAGTACCTATCAATTTGGAACACAAGTTCTTATTTCCAGAAAGTTTTTGCATCTTGGCAGCCTATACTGTCATGTGCACAGTCAAAGCACAGTTAATTAAAACATGCTGAGCATTTTATTATACCTTGGGACAGTTAGCATGTGCTTAGAATTATCCAACTGTGCTCATTTGTGGTTGACACAGTATTGCTTCTCTGACTTTGTTTTCTTTCCTACAGCTGTGAGCTGCCTTATTCCACATTTGGCTCCACATTTGGTAATCTAAAGCAAACTTCTCTGTGTTCTTCAGCATCCACTTTTATTTTTTTAAGTGACTGATTTCTTTTCCCAAAAAAGTCCAGTTTGAAAGAAGTATTGAATACTTTAGAAAATTATCATGCTAAGATGAGGAATGTTCGCAGTTTTCTGCTATGCCAAAGTGCATCATCCCTCAGCATCCTCGGGGGATTCGTTCCCTCCACCTCTGCAGATGCCAGAATCTGGAGATGCTCAGTTCTCTTATGTAAAATAGCTTAAGATTTGCAGGTAACCTATGCACATGCTTCTGTATACTTTAAATCATCTCTAGATTATAATATAATACAATGTAAATAGTTGTTACACTGTATTGTTTAGGGAATAATAACAAGAAAAGTGTGTCCATGCTTAGTACATAGCAACTATGGTAGGACTAACTATATAGTACATGTCAGCAACAATGTACATTTAAAAGGTATTTTAGATCCATAGTTGGTTGAATCTGCAGATGCCAACTATATTAGTAAAAGAAGAATTATCTATCCTTTTCCCATAGAGTTTCATTTAAGGGTTTATCTGTCCTATTTTCTGGATACCTGTCTTCTTGGTAAAGCTTGAAAACACTGATATAAGGCAAGACTTTGAAAGGTTGCTGCTTTAATGCTTGCCAGCAAAATGATATGTTGGCTTTCATCATTGGGGAATCCTAACTATTCTGTGAATCTGTGTCAAAAATAAAGCACATTCTAATAAATATATTGTATCACATACTTCTAAGCCTGAAAATATGGTGAGAGATTCCTTTGCCAAGGGCAAGGATCCGAGTGAAGCGCTGCTATAAAATGTTGGTGTATGGGACATTCATAGTTTAAGAGTAATTTCTGCCAAAGAATGAATAACAATGAGGAGGAAAACATTGTTTGCAATTTTCCTTTAAGAAAAGAACAAGGATAATATCATGTATACTGTGTCTAGTGAAGGAGGCAGGGGCACTGTTAACAACTGAATCATAGTTCTTAGATAACTGAGGAGGAAGAGCCCACCAAAAGTACAGGTTGATTATTTTCCAGAACTCATATTTATAAAAAGTAAAATTTTCATGTGGTTCCATTTCTGATATCTGTAATTTCAGGTGCTCTAGATTGTTAAGTCTAAACTGCTAGATTTGGAAAAAGTGTTCATCAGTTATATATATAAATATATAATTTGTGTATGGTGAAGTGTATATGCATATGGTATATATTCTTCTAAGAATGAAGTACAAGGGCTGCATGTAAAGTTATTCATTGCAGTTTAATTTTAGACATGTGAGATGCAGAGAAATCAGCTGCTGTTGTTGTGTTTATATATTAGATTTTTTTTGTGGTAGAGAGTTTTAGGAAATGCATCATGTTATTAAAGGTATTTTTTTTTTAATTTAACTAACAAAACCCAAATAGGAGTCATTTGGAAATATTGAGATGTTCTTGACAGGCTTGGCAGGCACTAAATCACGAAGTTCTCTGTTAGAAACCTTGTGGCTTAGTGAGCCTGAGGACTTTCTGTTAATATGTCAACATGTTATGGTATATGTTAGAAATTTTCAAATCCTTTAAAGAAAAAACTCAAATATGACTTGTCTAGAAGGATACATAGTAGGTTGGATAAGACTGTCAGCTGATTTCTCAGCAGAAACTTAGCAAGTCAGAAGAGATTGGCATAACATATTCAAAGTAATAAGAAGTGAGGACCCCCAGCCAAGATTATTCTACCCAGCAAAGCTATCATTTAGAATTGAAGGACATATAAAGATCTTCCCAGACAAGAAAAAGCTGAAGAAGTTCATCACCACCAAACCAGTATTACAGGAAATGTTAAAGGGTCTTCTTGAAGGAAGAGAAGGAGGAAGAGGAAGAGGAGGAGGAGGAGGAGGAGGAGAAGAAGAAAATGATCAAAATTATGAATAATAAATGGCCATAAAAAGAACAAGATTTTATCATTTGTGATAGCATGGGGAAACTAAAGGATATAATATGCTAAGTGAAATAAGTCTGTCAGAGAAAGAAAAATATTACAGAATTTTACTTCTATGTGGAATCTAAAGAACAATATAAACAAAACAGAAACAGACTCATAGATAGAAAACACAATGATGGTTGCCCCGGGGGAGAGAGCTTTGGATGCTGGGTGAAAAAGGGGGAGGGGTTGAGAAGGGCAGATTGGTAGTTACAGAATAGGTGGGGATTAAAGTACAGCATGAGAAATATAATCAATAATATCATAAAAACTGTATATAATTCCAGTTGGTACTGGAAATCTCAGGGGGGGCACTTTGTAAAGTACATTGGTGTCTAACGGTCCAGGGGTCCCCAAACTTTTTACACAGGGGGCCAGTTCACTGTCCCTCGGATCGTTGGAGGGCCGCCACATACAGTGCTCCTCTCACTGACCACCAGTGAAAGAGGTGCCCCTTCCGGAAGTGCGGAAGTGCGGCAGGGGCCGGATAAATGGCCTCAGGGGGCCACATGCCGCCTGCGGGCCGTAGTTTGGGGATGCCTGCTAGGCTATAACCTGAAACTAATAAAAAATAATATTGAATATAAACTGTAATTTTAAAAATTAAAAGAAAATTAAATTTAAAAATAGAAAAGAGAAATAAAGAAAAGAAATGGTAGGTTGGAAAATGATAACCCTTACCTTTGAATTGAGTTGAGTGACTCAGTTCCTGTGTATAGCTTTTGTTTCCACAAGGACGGTAGAAAGGTTTGAGTAGGCAGAGGATTTTGTTTGTGAGGTCTGCTTGCTAGGCCTGCCAAGTTGGTTAGAGGAAACATTGCTTAGGTCTTTAATAAAGGCCAAGCTTGAGTTTTAAAAAGCAGAGGTTTCCAGGGCTGGTTCACATTTCATTTAGGCGGCTTTGTTGGCCCAAACTGTGGGTCTGTGGCAGAGTGTAGCACTGCATTTGCAAAATAATTGTTTTTGGAGATCTGTGAAGGCGTTACATGTGAGCAATACAGCTGCACTGTATCAGAAGTTTTTTTTTCTGTATACTAACAGTTCTAGGTCATTATTCTCAGAAGAATTAAAAACAATTATCTTTGGTTTTAAAAATAGTTTACCACTGTCAGAATTGTATCATGACACATCAGTTTTAAGTGACTGTTTTTTCTGAGGGTGAATTTTACTGACCTGATTTGGCCATGACTTGGCACAGTGGATTTTAATTATCTTAGTTAAAATGCTTCCTTTCCACATTTTGGATCATTTTCTGGGAAAGAACTTTAGTCAGGATATGAGGTATCTACAAACCTAGCAAAGCTGTTTTGTGTCATTATTAGTTTAGAATTGTGTTTGTTATTATGAGTATTTTGATTTTTACTGTGAATTTTTATATTCTAAGAAATAAATCTCTTTATTTTTTAATTGAATTTATTAGGGTGATACCAGTTAACAAAATTATACAGTTTTCAGGTGCACAGTTCTACAACACATCTCTGTACACTGTGTTGCGTGTTCACTGCTTGCTAGGTCTGCCAAGTTGGTTAAAGGAAACATTGCTTAGACTAGTCAAGACTCTCCATCACCACTTGTCCTCCAGTACCCTCCTCCACCCCCCACTCTAGCCCCCACCCCCATGGCAGTCACTGCACTCAGAGGTGGATTTAATGACGGGCGCACTGGGCGAGTGCCCTGGGCCCTGATTTCTGAAGGGCCCCGCAAAACCCCAACTTGACACTTTTTTCTAGTGTAAGGGGCCCAATGTTTTCTTTTGTGCCCAGGGCCTCACCAACCTTAATCCTCCTCTGACTGTAGTGTTGCAGTGCCCATGAGTTTTCTTCTCTATTGTTCACTCTATTGCTCAATCCCTCCACCACCTCACCCAGCCCCCCTGCCCAGACAGCTGCCAGCCTGCTCTCTCTCTCTGAGTCTATTTTGCTCATTAGTTCATTTTGTTCATTAGATTCCACATACGAGTGAAATCGTATGGTACTTGCCTTTCTCTGACTGGCTTATTTCACTCAGCATAGTGATCTTCAGGTCCATCTATGCTGTTTCAAAGGGTAAGATTTCCTTCTTTTTATTTTTTATTTTATTTTTTTAATGAATGAGTAGTATTCCATTGTATAAGAGTACCACAGCTTTTTTATCCACTCACCTACTGGTGAATATTGTAAGTAACAGTGCACTGAACACATTTGTGTTATTATTGGCCTCTTTATGTCCGTCAAGATTTGCTTTACATTTTTAGATGCCTCTATATTGGGAGCATAAATGTTTACAAGGGTTATATTTTATTGCTGGATTACCCCCTTTATTGTTATGTAGTGTTCTTCTTTGTCTGTTACTATAGCCGTTTTTAAAGACTATTTTGACAGATATAAATATTGCTACCCCAGCTTTTCTTCCCTTTCCATTTGCATGAAGTATCTTTTTTTCATCCTTTTAGTCTGTGTCTGTTTCATTCTGAGATAGGTCTCTTGTAGACAGCATTTATGTATCATGTTTTCTTATCCATTCAGCTACCCTATGTCTTTTGATCGGAACATTTATGCCATTTACATTTAAAGTGATTATTGATAGGTGCTTATTTATTGCCATTTTATGCTTTTATCTATGTTTCTCTGTATTTCTTCTCCCTCTTCTTCCACCTCTTCTTCCACCTCTTCTTCTTCCTCTTCCTCCTTCAAATAGGCCCTTTAGCATTTCTTGCAATACTAGTTTGGTGGTTAACTCCTTTAGCTTTTTCTTGTCTGGGAAGCTCTTTATTTCTCCTTCGATTGTAAATGATGGCCTTGCTAGGTAAAGTAATCTTGGTTGTAGGTCTTTGCTTTTCATCACTTTGAATATTTCATGCCAATCCTTTCTGGTCTGAAATATTTCTGTTGATAAATCAGCTGACAGTCTGTCTTATGGGAGCTCCCTTATAGGTAACTAACTCTCCTCCTGTGGCTTTTAAGATTTTCTCTATGTCTTTAACCTTTGCCATTTTAATTATGATGTGTCTTGTTGTGGTCCTCTTTGGGTTCATCTTGTTTGGAACTCTGTGCTTCCTGTACTTGTCTGTCCTTTCCTTCACCATGTTTTCAGTCATTATTTCTTCAAGCAGGTTCTTGATCCCTTGCTTTCTCTTCTTGTTGTACTTCTAGGATGCAGGTAATGTTAGCTTTATGTTATCCCAACGGTACCTTAACCTGTCCTCACATTTTAAAATTCTTCTTCTTCCTCCTCCTCTTCCCCCCTTCTTCTTCTTCTCCTTCTCCTTCTCCTCCTCCTCTTCCTTCTCCTCCTCCTCCTCTTCTTCTTCTTCTTCTTCTTCTTTCTTCTTCTTCTGTGATTGGGTGTTTTTTCCTACCTTGTCTTCCAAACTGCTGATTTAATCCTCTGCTTCATCCAACCTACTGTTTATTTCCAGTGTGTTCTTCATTTCAGATTTTGTATTCTTAATTTCTGAATTGTTCTATGGTATTTTGACCTTTTTCATGCTCTTGAGCATTCTTATAACCATTACTTTGAATTCTGTATCTAATAAATTGCTTACCTCTATTTGATTTAGCTCTTTTTCTGGAGATTTCTCCTGTCATTTGGGGTCTTCTCATTTTGGTTGCCTCTTTGTGTTTTGTTTTCATGTATTAGGTAGATCTGCTGTGACTCCCAGTTTTTATGGGGTGGCTTTATGTAGTAGGTGTCCTGTGGGGTCTTGTGGTACAGTCTTGATCCACCTGAGCTAGGTGCTCCAAGATTGTTCTTTGTGTGGGTTTTCTGGGTCCTCCTGTTTTAATTGAAGCTTGATTGCTATGGACTCATTCATGTGGGGGACCCACCTTCAGACTGGCTGACTGTGAGACTCAATCCCAACTACAGTATGCAAGCTGCTCTGCAGGTGCCGACCCCATGAGTGGAATTCACTTCAGCAGAGTTTGGTGCCTGTTGAGATCTCCCTTTGGATACGCTGCTTGTAAAGCTAATTAGATCCTGCTCTGATGTTTCCTTAAGCTGCCCACTGGGTGTGTTGATTCTAGGCCTCTTGGGAGTGGGGGGAGAATCTGGTTCAGGCCAATTTCCGATATTGCCTGTGACAGGCTCTAGGCAACTGGTTGGAGCTACAAGCATTCCAGTTTATGGCTGTTGTTGCTGGGCTTGGGTATGTCTAGGAAGGACCAAGCTGCACACCAAGGCTGGCTTTTGCCAGCACCAGGCCTGGGGGCAAGTCAGCAAAAGTCCCAAGGCATTCCAAGATCTGCTTCTCCTGGTCTCTGCCTGCTTCTGCCTGCTGACTGCCTTTAGGCTCAGACACTGACAGAACCTCTGGCTGTGCTTCTCATCAGGGCCTAAAATCCATAGAGTGGGGCTCTTGCTTTCCCCAGGCTGATGCCATACAAAGGGGACTGCTCTACCCAAGAAAGATGGCGTTATGTGGTATGGGAAAACGACTTAGCCAGGGATCCTGGTGGCCGTCCCTCCAGCTGTCTTCCCCAGAGTCACACAGATTCTCCACACATGAGCCCAGACTCTCCACACATGACTCTAATCTGCTTTGCTGTCCCTCTCCCCTGGAGCCCGGGGTAAATGGCTACAAAGGAAATTTTATGCATTGGCTTTTTAAAGTGATGCCTGTCTCTCTGCAGACTCCTGTTTTTTCGCTGGCTGATTGAAGCCCTGCTGTTTTTCACAGGCTGATTTTGTTGGAGCAGCTCTTCCCGGCTCTGGTGCCTGGGCTGGGAAGCCATCATGGTTAAGACCCCCTGTGCTTCTCTGGGGAAACTTCTAAAGCTGATATATCCCTCCAGAACTTCAGCCTGTGAACTCCACCCATGGGAACAGGGCCAGCCCTTTTCACGTCTCCCCTCTTTCTACTAGTCTTGATGTGGCTTCTGTAAATCCTTGGTTATAAGACTTCAACTTGACTTCAGTTGGCTATTCAGGATTACTGTTTTATAATTTCATTCTAATTCCTGTTTGGTCCTGGGAGGAGGTGAGTGTAGTGTCCTCATATACCCCACTGCTATCTTGGATCTCCCGAAATATATTTTTTTAGAGTAAAAAGTTTGGTTGTTTCCTTTGTGATGCTTTCAAATATTATCATATAATGGTAATTGTTTGCTATTTATTATAAATTTTAGGCCCCTCTTCTTTTAGAAGATTATTTTGTAATAAAATAGAATTTTGTGGTCACAAGCATTTTATTATTTTGGTATGCCAAATTTGGTACAGAAACAGAAAAGCCACAGGTAGGGATTAATCATTAATGCCTTGCATTTTCTGATTAGAGCAGGAAAGGGAATTTCTTGCCAGTTGGCTGAAAGGTTAGTCTTCTTTTGAAGGGAGGAAATGCTCTTTCTTTTTTTTTTTTTTTTTTTTAGTTTTCCCAAGGTGTTTATTTGAGCAGACCAGGGGACTGAGAGGTCCTGCATCTAAAAGAAGGTGTTGGGCTTCTTGCTGGTGAAGCGTGGCTTGTGCTGGCGACGAAGGACCCGGTGAGGCAGTGGGAACTTGATCTTGGAGTCATGGAACTGCTTGACTGCTGGTCGGCGGCACTTGCTGGCTGCAATGTCCTCCACCTTCATGATCTGGATTGAGTGGGCGCGGGCACGATGTCGGGCCCCCATGTCTCGGTAGCACTGGGTGACGGCGCCTGCAGTGGGCAGGTCCCGGTATTCCCGATACATGTTGTGGGTGCCACTGCGGGAGTTGTAGCGCAGCCAGATACCAAAGTTCTTCACCCGAAGAGGGGATTTTTCAAACACCTGGCCACAGTAGACAATTTCCCCCGAAGATTTCTTCATCTTCTTCAGTTGAGACACAAAGTACCAGAAGCGGGACTTGGCAACAACATGGTTAGGTGCAAAGATGTGCATGCGGTAGAGGGGTGGTGTGTGGCACTTGGGGGTGGGCAGGCAGCGCCCTACCACCTTGTACTCTCGCAGCGTGCCCGAGGCCTTCATACTGTCTCACTGTGTCCGCCACCACCCACAAAAGGGGAAATGCTCTTTCTTGTCAATAAATGCCATTCTTTTTATAGAAATCAAAATTGTTAATTTTCAAATCAGAGCTAGTCTGAAACAAATACACTGTAAAACATTATTCATGTAGTTTTTGAGTGTTCATGTCATTAGTCTAAACCTCATTAAAAATGCAACATATACTTTCTGAGAAAACCCATCATACTGTTAAAAAGTTAAAAAGCCTTTTTGGTGTGAGCCTAAACTAGCTTAAATATACATTCTGGTCTGTTTTAAAATGAATTAGTTTTTAAAATAAAAAGTTAAGCAGGTTTAAACTTCTCCATAATGTTGTTCTGGTGAAACAATATAACCAAAAAAATTTATGAGGCATAACTATATAATAGACACATAAAACTATGTAATAAAGAATGAAATAAAACTTTCGTTTTCAAAGGTCAGTCATTTCAATGATATTTATAGATATACTGGTTATATAGGTTCCAATTGGAGAGAGCATCAAGATTTACTCAGTCATAAAATGTTTTAACTTAATCTAAAAATTAACATCATTGGGGTATTTATAAGTACATTTAATCTTGTCAATCAAGAAATGAACACTTTGAGTACCTCTCAAATAGCCTTACTATTATAAATTATATAATATCAAAGACATTATCCTAGATATATTTTACTAAGGTTTTTAAAAATTATTGCCTAAGCATACAGATAAAAATATCTTGAGATTTTTAATATTTAAATGAAAAATAAATGTGCTGAAAATATTAATATTTGAAGAAAAAAGTACAAAAGGAAATAATAGGCAAAAATGTTTAATACTTAACCTTGCTTAAAATCTGTGTCTTTGAGTTTATAAAAGTAAGAAAAATTGGTATCATTTTTCATAAAAAAGAAAAATATATAAGAGTAAGATTTCTTTGATTGACAATTCTGGCAATTAACCAAAAGTGAAAGAAATGTTAGGAAACTCTTCTCTTTTCCATAGTGGATGCTTGCCATTCGGCAGGTTCAGTTAGAACATAAAGAAGAGGTAAATGAACCTCCACAGAGATTCTGAGGGGAATTCAAAGACTTTAGGAGATTGTGCTTTATTATATATAAATTTGCCACAAAGCTTGTAGTTGATTCTAAGCTTCTCAAACTGGAAATATGATTTCTCTGGCAGTAATTCATTTTAAAAGCCCACTCAGGATAATTACAACTTCCAGTGGGTTTGTTAAGTGAGGTTTTCTCTCTCAGTTGTCAGCAAACTCATTAGTCAACAGAGCCAAATATCAACAGTACAACGATTGAAATTTCTTTTGAGAGCCAGATTTTTTAAACTTAAACTATATAGGTAGGTACATTGTTATTAACTTAATTAGGGTACTCCTAAGCTGGTCTTTGCTAAACACTCAAGGGGCCAAAGAGCCGCATGTAGCTCGCGAGCTGTACTTTGCCGACCAAGGCTCTATCTGAATTAGTTTCCATGTTTTTCTTTTCTTACTCATAGTTAACTTACAACTTCTGTCTTTTAATATTTTTTTTTCCTTAACATAATTATAATGTATTCATTATTTGATTTTTTTTATTAAGTGATAGGCAGGGAGGCAGAGAGACAGCATGCGTCCCGACTGTGATTCACCCAGCGAGCCCCCTTCAGGGCAAGATCCACTGGGCAAGCCCCCTACAGGGCAATGCTCTACCCCTTTGAGGCCACTGCTCCACTGCTCGGCAACTCAGCTATTTTAAGATTTTTAAAATTTATTCATTTTAGAGAGGGAGGGGGGAGAGAGAGAGAGAGAGAGAGAGAGAGAGAGAGAGAGAGAGAGAGAAGGGGAGGGGGAGAAGCAGAAAGCATTAACCCATATATTCCTTGACCGGGCAAGCCCAGGGTTTCGAACCGGCAACCTCAGGGTTCCAGGTTGATGCTTTATCCACTGCGCCATCACAGGTCAGGCCAACTGAGCTATTTTAGCACCTGAGGCGAGGCCGTTGAGCCATCCTCAGCATCTGGGACCAGCTTGTTCAAACCAGCCATGGCTGTGGAGGGGAAGAAAGAGAGAAAAAGAGAGAGAGAGAAGGAGAAGGGGAGGGGGAGGGGTAGAGAAGCAGATGGTTACCTCTCCTGTATGCCCTGAGTAGAAATTGAATCCAGGTCTTTCACACACTAGGCTGACACTCTACTGCTGTGCCAGCTGGCCCAGGCGTGTCTGATTTTTAAAAACTGTATAGCTACATAAGAAAAATTAAAATTAGTTTCTATAGAAGCCCTTTTTCTCCTGGATCTGGGAGAGAGTAATGCTCCGGTGACCTGGGGCATCCGTTGTACATAATAAGTTAACTTCTATGCTTTTAGAAAGACACTGGCTATCTACCATGCATGGGAGAAATAAGGAAGTCACTCAAAACAATTTCTGTGTTCTGTGGTTCCAGTGAGGAGCCTGGAGGAGAAGGGCTGATCTAGAGGAGGTGGCTCCTGGTACTTACATTAATTACTGTATGTCATTCTAGATCTTTCATACTCTGTCTCCTTGTCCCTCTGCCTCCGTATGTGCACATTTATGTTTTTCTTTCATTTATAAAAATGCAATCATGCTGTGCATACTGATCAGCTTTCCATATAGTGTACTGATCTCATTTTTTCTATTATTTTTCTTAATTTAGTTGTTTACATCTTTGCTTAGACTCACGGAAGTGAATATGCCACACAGAACCTGTCTTCTTACTTCCTGCTTTTTTAGACAGAGTTGTCGCTCCACCTTCCCAGGTCTACCACCTGTTATTTTTGAGCCCATCACTTTCTTCCTCCTCCGAGTCTTCACTCCATCAGATTTGCTGGTTGTTTCTTCTTTGTTTGATCTTCCTGCTGCCTGGCTTGTTCTCTCTGTCTTGAGAACTGACTTGGGCCTGACTACAGTATTCCTCTCAGACATCTGATTTTTTAACAGGAAATAAGTACAGGGCAGAGAAAACCACATGGTGTATGACTTATGGATGCTCCCTGACACCTCAGCCTAGGTTCCGTCCAGAGCCTGAGGCTGTCTTCAGTATGGCTTATTTCAACCATTCTGTGTGATTTCCCCTTCTTCAAACACTTCCAGAACTTTCTTGTTTCTGTGTCCTTATTCAGTGTGTTCCCTGAGTATATAATGCTATTCTTTCTCTTATTTTCAGTCTCATCCTCTTAACTATTTTACTTTAAAAAATCATCCGTCCTTCAGAGCCCTTGTCAGATGATACCACCTTGGTTAGACTTTCTTGACAACTAGCCAAAAGTTATTTCTTCTTTCTTTCCATTCTTTTATCAGTTCAGTAAATATATATACTTGCTGGGAACCAGTTCTTGCCAGGCATTTTGACAGGGTGATGGTTTGTAAAAGTCTTCCTGTGTGTAAGAGTATGTGTATTACTTTTATTATATTTCCTTGTTTGTAAGTAATAATATCCATCTTATTTTCCTCACTGCCGTTTTAAGGCATAAACTACATCTGGACCCACTTTGTAACAGACATTCTTATCCATAAAGGGTGTTTAACATGTATTTATGGAATAAATGAAACTTTCTGATTATTAACATTTCTGTATGCTAGCATAACTTTGGTATTTTAATAAAATTATCTATTATGTAGATAAGAAAAGTATTGCTAACACTAAAGGCAATGGAAAAAAATCTTTTAATAGATTTTGTAGATTTGTACATAATTTAAAAACTTAATCTACATCATGCTAAGATTATTTTAAGCAGCTGTCCTTGTGTTTTTAAGATGAGCTGTCCCTGATTCATAGGTTATCTGGCTATCATTCTCTATCATGCTTTAGTGATGGAAGTCTGTCACCTTAATATGCTTGGTCCAAAGTGATTTTTTGACAGAGTTAAAAAGAGGTAATGGTTGGGGGGGGGGAACCCTTGAAACCTCAGCTGGAGACAGATCACAGATATTTGATGCTTATGGGCCCTTGATAACTGCCTTTGAAAAAGCTGAAAGGACTTTGAACTGCTGAACACATGATTTCCTTTCTTTTCTCTTCTTAATTAACTTTTGTTTTTCTTCTGTAGATGAAATGTGTCTCACCCCAGCTTACCCCATATACCAGTATGATTTAACACAGTTGTTCTCAAAGTGTGCTCTCGGGACTCCTGCGGGTCCCTAGATTTTTTCAGTTTCCACAAGTTAAACTATTTTAATAATAAGACATTATTTGCCTTTTTGCTGTCATGTGTAATCTTCCAGAGGGTACATGGCACATGCTATCACAACATATTAAATACAGAAGCAGATATGAGAATCTGGATGTCTTCAATTACAACAGACATTAAAGAGATTTTCCAAATGTAAAACAAATTTTTTGTTTTGAAAAAGTTATTTTTCATAAAAGTGTTATGTTAAGATATAATAGGTTTATTTTTTAAAATGAATTAGTAACTTGAGTTCTCAGTTTTAATTACTAATATGGTTGATATTAATAGATATTAGAACCTCTTTATAATCCAGATTTTTGAAATAAAGTTTAAGAACTTGTTTAAAAGATTTATAATATTTAAGAGAACAGACTTTCTAATATATTAAAATTTGTCCTATTATGAGCATTTAGTTTGAATTTAGTGATTGATATGTGTATTCCAAACTGCCCTCTTGATGTTCCGCTTAGCTGTCAGACCTCACCCTTACTGGACTATCGCCCCTGAGACAGAAGAATTCTAAAAAGCTGACAAGCCGCCCCAAGGAGGGGCTCCAGACACACCAGGACTTTTGATTCAACACCCACATACTCGAAGCCCCCCAAGGAGGAGCATTCCGGACATACCAGGACTTTTGCCTCAGTATCCCCTCAGGCTCTCCCAAACACTTTATAACTCGCCCCTAGTCTGTAACCGTTGCTCTTCTTCCCAAGAAGTGCCCGGCAGGGTTCCTTTCTTCCTTTCAATAAAGCCTGTTACTCTGGTCTTTCGAACACTCATGGATTCCAACATTTAGTTTTTTGGTTTTAAATATAATATTGTAGCAGTATTCTTCTATGTCAGTATTTCCTTAATATTTTAAATTATATTACAATAAATTCCTAGAAAGAACTGCAAGGCTGAAAGGATAGACAGAAAGAACTGGCATAGTCGGTAATGTAAACTCAGGGGCCAAATACACACCCATACATTTTTTAAATTAGTGCTCAGACGAGCAGGACATTCAGTGTCTTCCTGTTTAGGCAGACTCCTCTGCCATTGGAACCCCAAGAGGCTTACTTAGTTCTCAAGAGGTCCATCCTCTTCCAAATGCCAGAAAGAGAACAGTGTAATAGCACGCTATTCCTCTTCCTTCTTTTTACCACATTGTGTCGGTGATACAGATCAGCCCTGTAGGGTTGCTTGTCTCACTGCTGCTAGGATGGTGTTTCTGGTCAGATTCTGCCCAAGTCATAGTAGTGATCCCACCTGGAAGTCCTGATTGCAGTTTGTTATGTAGTTCCCTTCTTAGACTCAACATTCAGTGTGCCAGCGAAGCTGAGGTCAGAGACCCTGCTGGCATCTGCCTCATGCTGGGCCGGAATCTGTCCCTCCTAATAATGCCATAAGTCCTTTGTGTGACCCTAGATCACTAGTTTCAATTAATCCATCTTTAAAGTCATTTTATTGTAGGACTATCTCTGCCTTTTCTTGCCAGTGGAACTTGGTTTGGGCTGTGAGTTTCTCTGGCAGAACTCTATAACTTTGAACCTGAGGATTCATGGTTAGAATAATGTTTCTTCCTTAACAGAAGGATGTAGGGTACAGGAAAATGGCCTCCCTGACTCTAGCAACTAATTCTGTATACCAAAAGGTTGCGGCATGTTTTTCTTAGCCATCCAACTTTCCCTTCCCTGTGGGCCCCTTCTGATCGTGAAGACAGTGGTGGTGCCTGTCTTTGCCTAACTTGATCAACATTAAGATCCACACCAAGGTGACCTAAGGTCTCTACCTTAAACTGTCATAATTTTTAAATGTTCCCCTTCAAAGAGCATCTTGCTTAAGCTCTGCCTTAACAGATGCCTGTTACGCACTTTTAAGAGCTTATGATATGTATTGCCAGTTGCTTTCCAGAGAAGCTTTGCCAGTTTACAACTCTAATCAGCAAAAAATAGATTACTAGGAAGACATTTAAAACCCAAACAGTGCTCTTAAATGTTACAAGTAATTAGAATTGTTTTAATATTATAGGAAACTCAAACTTCTCTTGTACTATTTCTCAGTTCTTTGCTACTCATTTTATATAGCCACAAAATTGTGACTTGTAGCATCTTGAGTAATATCTTCTATAACAGAGTAGTTGTATAGGGCAGAACAAAATAATATAAATTCACGGCTGAAGGCATTGACAATGACTTGAGGCTTATATAGTAATATCATTATGTTTTTAAATTTACTTCTAGTGAAGGCAGGAGAGGGGGCTCATTTATTGAAGATGTCCTCTATGAAGGGCACTTTATGTATGATACCTAATTTAATCTTCACAACAGATCTCTGCTGTTACTATTTCCATTTTAGGTAGTGCCATTACATTTTATAAAGAAATTAAGATTCTTTTCCTAAAGCCACACAATGAGTAAAGGTTGAAGTTCCTCTACGAAAGCCCTGTCTAGGACTAGCCCTGGCACAGTTCCCCAGAGACAGGACTTTGAGTATGCGACTCCTTCTTGCTCACCTCGCCAAGTCAAAGCAATCTGCAGGAGGCTCTCAGTGCTCGTAGTGTACAAAGAGTAAGGGCCAACTACAAAGTTAGAGGGCACAGTCCCAAAGAATTCCCTCACTTCTGACATCAGTAGCAAGTTAGACGGGTTTCCCCCAAAGCACCCTTAGGTTTGATAATTTGCTAAAAGAACTTCCATAATTCACTAAACACTATTATACTGATGACAGTCATGATTTATTACAGGGAAAGGACACTGACTGAGACTAGCCAAAGAGAAAGGCAGGGTCTGGGAGAAGTACAAGACTCAACGCTTCCCTTGTTCTCTCTCCAGGAAGTCAGGAGCATACTCTTCCAGTATTGATGTTTGACAGTACACATGGAATATTTCAGATCAGGGAAGCTCTCCCAAGCCTTGAGTTCAGACTATTTATTGGGGCTTTATTATATAGACATGATTGATTGATTGTCCACGGTAGTTAATCTCAGTCTCCAGGTCCACTGATACCATGTGATCCAAAACCCCACTGTAAGTTCACCTTATTCTCTTGCTCTTGAGGCTCACAGGCAAATAAAATGACCTCTTAGGAGCTGAGGGCAAAAACCAGACCTCTTAGGGCAAAGTTAAATTCTTTATTCTGGGTCCCAGCCTGGTTGAGTGCGCTTCCCAAATTCCTGGCTATGCAAGGTGTCTTCTACGTGGTGAGTGAGGAGGCGCCTGGTCACTGCAGCTTTTGCTGTGTGAACCCTGGACAGGAGGCTGAGACGCACATGGAGTAAGGGCAGTGGCCGAGGGATGTACGCTCTCCTGTTGATCCCTGAACCAGTTTAGGATAGCAGTCAGAGGTCATCAATGAAATCATAAAATGACTTGAATGTTTAAAGGCAAAATTTTTAGTATTAAAAATATATTATATAACTGACTTAATTATAATTTCCTTAAGACAAATCTCAATATAATTAACCCCCCTCAGATGCACACACCCTAGCAAAGTAAACATTGTATATCACTGCATTACGGTCATATTTTATCCTGTTTGTCATTACTAAGCAGGTTCACCTGAGTTGGCAGTTTTCTTAAATAATTGCTCTTTCATGTATAGTTAATCCTCATTATTCACAATTCTGTATTTGAAAATTTGCCAGCATTTATTTTTAACCCTAAAATAAATACCTGTGACATTTTCATAGTTGTTTGCTAATGATTGCAAAGTGGCAAAATATTTGAGTTGCAAAACCTACAAATTCCCAGCTGAGGTTAAACAAGGTGGCCTCTGCTTTCTTTGTCTTAACTCTTATACTGTAAACAAGTGTCCTCTTCATAGTCTATTTAGTGCCCCATTCTTTGAGTTTTTTTATTGGTGATTTTTATGTGTTTTTTTTTTAAATTGGTGATTTTGCTGTTTAAAGGAGCCCCCAAACATGGTGCCACGGTGCTGTCTGCAATGTATTTTGTGAAGAAAAATACAGTGTTAGATCAACTTCGTTGAGGCATGAGTTACAGTGCTGTTGGCTGTGAGTTCACTGTTAATGAATCAATAATATATACTAAATAAAGTATTTTTAAACAGAAACACATATAAAATAATGTATTGTTTGGTTGATGAAAATGTGGCCAGAGGCACATAGGAACCTAACTTTATGTTTCCCCTAGGAGCAGTGGGTCAGTACTTATAATTCAGTATTTGAGGTGACTTATAGAATACAACTACTGTGAATAGAGAGTCAACTGTGTTTGCTTTACTACTTTATTCCTTATTCATTTATTCATGGAATCTTTTATTTGTTCTTTAAGAAAACATTTGAGTACTTCTACTGGGTGTCAACCAACTTCTACATGACTTACACTTTCTCTTTTGTGTTTTTATGCCCACATTACATTATATTACATTATTACAGAGGCTATAATCCTCTGACTCAAAGTATTTGTGGGGTTTATGCACACACATCATAAAATGTCATTGTATTAAAGGTTGGGAGTTGGGGGCCGAATGTTTTGAGACTGAACATTTTTTACTTTAGTTACATATGCTAGATTCAACCTCCTCAATAAACTTTCTAGAACTTGTCTGCCTTCTTGGAGACCAGGATTTTTAGCATCAGATTTCTTAATCGGTTCATGTTGAATGCCAGTAGAGCCAGGTCATGTAGCTGGCCACACCTTCCCGCACCAAAATGCCGTGTCTGCCAGGTTGGCCACATAGCCTTGCAGGCAGAACTTATGACTGGCAATATTATTCCTCAACAATGCGTTATTAATGACAAGCCAGACCAAACTGGCCTCTCTCCTTTTCTGATTACCCCATCTCTCCCACATGTTTGTAGTTCCATCTCTTTCCACTGCCTCTTCACACTGTCTCCCACATCTGCGCGTAAGTAGAGGGAAGGGAAATGGATGTGAGGAGCAGATGTTCACCTTGTGGTCTTTGTGACTTCCTGGATATGCTCTCTTCCATTGAAGGGTTTCTCATTTCCTGGGTTTGATAGTCCAGGATGTATGAGGACTAAGCTGTACCTTACTGCTCTTCTCTCCTGCTGTTAGTAAAACCAGTTGTACTGGAATCCCCCAAATGTTGTGGGGGAATAGAGAAACGCATTTCTGAGAATTAAAATCATCTGGTCAATTTGACTAAAAAAAAAAAATTCCAATGATTTTAGGGATCTTTCAGTGAAATAATAATAGAATTTAGCCCAAAGAAGTTGTTGACCATTATTACCTCAGTAATTATAAGAAATAAGTGCCAACAGTAAAAATTAATCTTGACATTTTTATGTGCTAAGTAGTGAAATAAATAGAGTAACTTTCTTTGAGCATCTTTGAAACTGTACTCCAAGAAAGTGAGGTCCAAGATGGAAAAAACCTATTTAAACGCCCTCTGGTGCCTAGCAGAAGGTCAAGGACAAGTAGACTTCAACAGCCACATATTAAATTAACAATTAAAATACCGCATTTGAAATATAAATTTTCAGTAATGTTAATTTGATGTTTATTTTTTCAGATACTGATGAATATAGACCTCCTGTTTGGAAATCTTACTGTAAGTATACAAATAATTTTAAATTGGGTGGGTTATATTGCTTTGTAATATAAATATATTAGGATAATTAGATAGTTATTCCATTTCACATCTATTATTTTAATATTTTTCTTCTTTTCCAAGTGAGAAGAGGGAAGATAGACTCCCACATGCACCTCAATGAGTATTCACCAGCAAGCCCCGTCTGGGGCCAGTGCTTAGCCCATCTGGGCCCTGCTCACAACCAGGCTATTTTTAGCACCTGAAGTGGAGGCTCAATGGAGTAGAGTACCCAGGATCAATGCATTCAAACCAATCAAGCCATGGCTGTGGGAGGAGAAGAGAGAGAGAAAAAGAGAGAGAAAGAGAAGGAGGGAGGGGTGGAGAAGCAGATGGTCACTTCTCCTTTGTGCCCTGACCAGGATCAAACCTGTGATATCCACATGCTGGCTGATGCTCTTACCACTGAGCCAACTGGCCAGGACCCATTTTATACCTATTATTGAAAAATTAATTCAGACTAGGATTTGGAAAACAGGTGTTTCCACAAAGTCTCTATATGGTTTACACATCTGAAATGCACTTATTCTTCTGAGCTTGCATGGTATTTCCTATTATGGAACCTGAGACTGATTGTTGACAATGACTGATAAGCTAATGGAAGGTGAGGCTAACTAAGAATTCGAGCAGTTTGCCCTGGCTAATGGCTCAGTTGGTTAGAGCATTGTCCTGAAGCTCAGAGGTTGCTGGTTCAGTCCCCAGTTGTGGCATGTACAGGAACAGATATGTGTTCCTGTCTCTGTTTCTCCCCTTCTCTCTAAAATAAAAAAAATAAAAAATAAGAGAATTCAAGCAATTTAATTATTCTCAGATCCTGATTCTTTATGTGAGGAAGGACATTAAGCCAGGAGGCTATGTTGATAAAAAAAGAAGGGGTAAAAAGAACAGGTAAAAAGTAGCAAAAGAAGTCTTCTTTTTTAGAAATTGTCTCCCCAAATATAAGAGAGAGGCATTTGAATTCCATATTGCTCTTTAAACGCATTAGAATAAAAATTTCTTCAAAAGAGTCTAGGTTGTTAGTCTTTTATTTTCTCTCCATATTTCCTAGACAATATTATTTCATCAAGTAAAAGATATTTTAGATTTTTAAAAAGTAGAAATAGGGTTAATATAATCAAAGTAATTTTTTAAAAAATTAGTGAATGCACTATTGCAAACACCAGTACTATAAGCTTTTGTTTGTTGTCTATAGAGTTGAATAAGCAACCTAAGAAACCTATACTTGATTTTATCTTTTAAAATTTATTTATTGATTTTAGCAAGAGAGGAAGGGAGGAAGAAAGAGAGACAGAAATAACGATCTATTCCTGTATGTGCCCCAACTGGGGATCAATCTCTGCATGTTGGGACAACGCTCTAATCAACCACGCTATCCAGCCAGGGTGATAGAGGTCTCTTTGTGGATTCCAGGAGGATCCAGGGCGTTTTTCTTTAAATATAGATTATTAACGTCTTGTAGATGCTGAGTTACTGTAAATTTTGATATTTGTATGTATCTGAAATTTGCTGCTGAAGGAGCAGCAATTCAGATTTTGTTAATTTTATAGTATTTCCAGAACAAGTTTATTTTAATAGGTTGTTACTTTGGGCTAATTACAGTAAACAAAATATGAACAATTTCTGAAAATTCTGCTATAGATGCATTTTCGCCCCCACTGCTGCCTTTTTTTTCCTGGGATGTATAGTTCCAAGAATATATAAAAATGATTAATAGCGGCCCTGGCCGGTTGGCTCAGCGGTAGAGCATCGGCCTGGCATGCGGGGGACCCGGGTTCGATTCCCGGCCAGGGCACATAGGAGAAGCGCCCATTTGCTTCTCCACCACCCCCCCCTCCTTCCTCTCTGTCTCTCTCTTCCCCTCCCGCAGCCAAGGCTCCATTGGAGCAAAGATGGCCCGGGCGCTGGGGATGGCTCCTTGGCCTCTGCCCCAGGCGCTAGAGTGGCTCTGGTCGTGGCAGAGCGACGCCCCGGAGGGGCAGAGCATCTCCCCCTGGTGGGCAGAGCGTTGCCCCTGGTGGGCGTGCTGGGTGGATCCCGGTCGGGCGCATGCGGGAGTCTGTCTGACTGTCTCTCCCCGTTTCCAGCTTCAGAAAAATACAAAAAAAAAAAAAAATGATTAATATTCCTTAATCTTCTAATGATTTTGTTGTATAATCTCATTGGTGGGAAGACTTTAAAATTATTCAATGCATTTTTTGGTTTTCAGTTTATCTTTGTTCCTTTTGCTCTGACTTGTGCCTTACATATTTTTATATAAGAGCATTTATGAAGCCTCAGGCTGTTATTGAATCATGGTGGTGTTTTTGTTCCCCTGAAGAATATGATTACTAAGTGAAGTATATGTAGTATTTTCTGTATCTGCATATGTCCTATGGCAGCTACCATTTGTCTTTAAAAACAGCGTATTTCTTTTTTGGTGAGAGAACTGCTACTGAATTTTAGTTTCTTTTAGCGAATTCAATGCCTGAGCTCCCCTTCCCCTCCTCCATTATTTTAATAGTAGAAACAGAGGAAATTATTAGAATAGACTTTATCTTCTGACCATGAAGATATTTCAGTGCACTTCAGGAAAATTTTGTGTTTAACTGTGTTAAAGCCAAGTGGAAAAGTCCATTTTAAAAATTGGTCATGTGAGCCCTAACTGGTAGCTCAGTTGGTTAGAGCATCATCCCAAAGTGCAGAGGTTGCTGGTTTGATCCCCGATCAGGGCACATACAGGACCAGATCAGTGTTCCTGTCTCTCTCTTCCCTTCCTCTCTCACTGAAATCAATCAATAAAAAAAATTTTTTTAGTGTATTGTTTCTAGATACTGAGAAATTCATTAGTAAGTATATAAGCATTGACAGTTCTAAGGTGATTGAAAAATGTTAAGTACCTTTAATTTTAGATCTTCTCTCTTAATAATTTAGCCATTAATTTTTTATTTTATTTTATTTTATTTTTTTGTATTTTTCTGAAGCTGGAAACGGGGAGACAGTCAGACAGACTCCCGCATGCGCCCGACCAGGATCCACCCAGCACGCCCACCAGGGGGCGATGTTCTGCCCATCCGGGGCGTCGCTCTGTTGCAACCAGAGCCACTCTAGTGCCTGAGGCAGAGGCCATAGAACCATCCCCAGCACCCGGGCCATCTTTGCTCCAATGGAGCCTCAGCTGCGGGAGGGGAAGAGAGAGACAGAGAGGAAGGAGAGGGGTAGGGGTGGAGAAGCAGATGGGCGCTTCTCCTGTGTGCCCGGCCGGGAATTGAACCTTGGACTTCTGCACCCCAGGCCGACGCTCTACCACTGAGCCAACCGGCCAGGGCTAGCCATTAATTTTTGGTGAATCAGTTAATGATTGTGCAATTTAAATTCAGCTGAGCTCCAGTTTAGAGTACCAAAAATTTTAAATTTAGAAGGGCCTGAATTAGTCTTCATTACTGTATATAGTTTTGTTTTTAATTTTTCTATTGGTTAGAGAAAGAGAAAGAAAGAGAGAGAGAGGAAAGGAGATGGGATAGAAGGGAGAGAGAGAGAAGGAAGCATCAATTTGTGTTGTTCCACCTAGTTGTTCATTTAGTTGTGCACTCATTGGTTGCTTCTCACATATGTGCTCTGACCAGGGATCGAACCTGTGACCTTGGCATGCTAAGGCGATAGATGCTGTGTTCACTGAGCCAGGGCCATGTGTGTAGTTTTTTAAAGGTGTCCTAAGGATAGATAATCATAGTCAATGAGGAGGCATTCATTTAAAAATTAATTTTCTCCATGAACAGAACTATACCCTTTAAAACTAATAAAAATGTAAGTTGAAATTCTCATGTGACAATATTGTCACTTTTTATTTTCATACTGGCTTATCTTAATGTTTGCTTACCGAATAGGTAAATGTTACCGATGATAACCAGATACTACAGTATTTCTTCTCTGAATGACAATCAGCATTTTACTTTGTCTAGTAATTTCTAATGTCCTTCTTGACTATCATTCATTTTATAATTGGGTTTCCATAGGTGGCAGTACTTTCCAAAGCATTTTTTGACAAAACTGATCTTTTGAGAATTACTGAATTCTCAAAACAAATGTGAACTGGATTTTCCCATCTTAGAATTATAGTCACTAATATGGAGGAGTGGGTCCGAAGAGTCTTCCCTTTTTGCCAGTCATGTTTTAGCTTCTCTCAGGAGGAGGCTTAGAAATACTGTATTTTTTGCTCCATTAGACACACTTTTTTCCCCCAAAAGTGGAGGGGAAAATGCCCGTGTGTCTTATGGAGCAAAAAATATATTATTTTATTAAATATTTTAACACACCATTTGTTTCAGAATATTTTTTTTTCTTATTTTCCTCCTTAAAATCCTAGGTGCGTTTTATGGAGTGAAAAATACGGTATTTCTGGGTGACGTACATGTGTAGTCCTATGAGGGCCAGGCAGACTTGGTTTCAGTGCTCCCTTCCTTCCCTACCTCAGAATTCCTCCTTTCATCTTTTTTTTTTTTTTTGTATTTTTCTGAAGTTGGAAACGGGGAGGCAGTCAGAGAGACTCCAGCATGTGCCCAACCGGGATCCACCAGGCACGCCCACCAGGGGGCGATGCTCTGCCCATCTGGGGCATCACTCTGCTGCAACCAGAGCCACTCTAGCGCCTGAGGCAGAGGCCATAGAGCCATCCTCAGCATCCGGGCCAACTTTGCTCCAATGGAGCCTTGGCTGTGGGAGGGGAAGAGAGAGACAGAGAGGAAGGAGAGGGGGAGGGGTGGAGAAGTAGATGGGCGCTTCTCCTGTGTGCCCTGGCCGGGAATCGAACCCAGGATTCCTGCACGCCAGGCCGACGCTCTACTACTGAGCCAACTGGCCAGGGCCCCTTTCATCTTTTTAACTCATAAAAATATGTTCATTGGAATATTTTTGAAAAACTCACACAATAATATGGTTATCTAAAACTATTTTAATGTGGTGTCTTTCTTAGGGATTTTTTGCAACCAAGAGGAAAAGGCAAAAGAATACATTTCTATCAAAATTTCAAACATTACTGAATGAAGAAGAACTTTGTGTATTTTTTAACTTTAAACAGTAAAGCTGTATCTTTTCAATAGCTTTTATATATATTATAGCACTACCATGGTCTCATTTGAGTGATGAACTCAAGATGCATTCAGGTAATCAAATATTACTGTAAAGAATTTTTATATTCCCTGACCAGGCAGTGGTGCGGTGAACAGAGTGTCAGCCTGGGACACAGAGGACCCAGGTTTGAATCCCTGAGGTTGCCAGCTTGATCATGAGCTCACTAGCTTGAGTGCAGGGTTGCTGGCTTGAGCGTAGGATCATAGACATGACCCCATGTTTGCTGGCTTGAGCCCAAAGGTTGTTGGCTTGAAGCCCAAGGTCACTGGCTTGAATCCAAGGTCATAGGCTTGAGCAGTGGGTCACTCGCTCTGCTGGAGGTCCCTGGTCAAGACACATATGAGAAAGCAATCAATGAACAACTAAGGTGCCACAATGAAGAATTGATGCTTTTCATCTGTCTCCCTTTCTGCCTGTCTGTCCCTCTGTCTCTCACTTAAAAAAAAGAATTTTTATATTAATGTTAGTCACTTACATATAATCATAACTGATCTTTACTAGAGACTATTTTAAATCTTTTACATATACACTGCTCACAAAAATTAGAGGATATTTTATTGCTTCAAATTAATTTTGAAATATCGCCTAATTTTTGTGAGCAGTATAGTAAGTTACTTAATCCTTTCAGTATTCTAAAAAGTAGAAAGTACTTTTGTCCTCATTTTACAAATGAGGAAAACCGAAGAAGAGTATCCAGAGTCCCAGTGTTCAAATATCCCAGATGGTCTGATTCAGGAGTTTACATTCATAGATACAATGCTGTATCACCTTTACTTAGCAATACAGAACAGTGAATGTGTCTGTTCTCAGAATATGTATTGTATGTGTAATGTACACATACATACACATATATATCTAGTCTAATTGTATATATTTATATAGGTTTCTGTGCTTTATATGAATGAATATGATCAGATGTAGAGCCTATATAATGATATCCAGCTGAAATCTGAGTCATTTATTACCTGGCAATACCAGATGTCTAGATAGTTTATGTTATAGTAACAAAATGTGTATGTATTTAAATACAGTATTACCTTAAATTCAGACCTGGCCAGATAGCTCGGTTTGTTAGAGTGTCATCCCGAAGCTCAGAGGTTACCAGTTTTATCCCTGGTCAGGGCATATATAGGAACAGGTCAATGTTCCTGTCTCTCTCCTGCTTTTTCTAAAATCAATAAAATAGCCTGCCCATGTGGTGGTGCAGTGGATAGAGCATCATACTGGGACGTGGAGGACCCAGGTTTGAGACCCCAAGGTTTCCAGCTTGAGCATGGGCTCAGATGGTTTGAGCAAGGCTGACCAGCTTGAGCCCAAGGTCGCTGGATCGAGCAAGGGGTCACTCGGTCTGCTGTAGCCCCCCCAGTCAAGGCACATATGAGAAATCAATCACTGAATAACTAAGGAGCCGCAATGAAGAATTGATGTTTCTCATCTCTCTCCCTTCCTGTCTGTCTATCCCTATCTGTCCCTCTCTCTGACTCTCTCTGTCTCTGCCACAAAAAAATGAAGTAAACATTAAAAAAACCCCAAAAAACTTAAATTCAATTATATGTGATTATATATATTGAAATAGAGTTGTGATATTTTAGTGTTTTCTTTTTTTTTTTTTTGTATTTTTCTGAAGTTGGAAACGGGGAGGCAGATAGACAGACTCCCAATGCACCTGACCGGGATCCACCCAGCATGCCCACCAGGGGGTGATGCTCCGCCCATTTGGGGCATTGCTCTGTTGCAACCAGAGCCATTCTAGTGCCTTGAAGAAGAGGC
Source organism: Saccopteryx leptura (assembly GCF_036850995.1). Lineage (NCBI taxonomy): Eukaryota > Metazoa > Chordata > Mammalia > Chiroptera > Emballonuridae > Saccopteryx > Saccopteryx leptura. Next base: position 60,938,101 of record NC_089509.1, on the reverse strand, counting down.
CATAGAGCCATCCTCAGCGCCTAGGCCAACTTTGCTCCAGTGGAGCCTTGGCTGTGGGAGGGGAAGAGAGAGACAGAGAGGAAGGAGAGGGGGAGGGGTGGAGAAGCAAATGGGCGCTTCTCCTGTGTGCCCTGGCTGGGAATCGAACCTGGGATTCTTACACGCCTGGCTGACGCTCTACTACTGAGCCTACCGGCCAGGGCCATATATATGTTGAAATAGTAGAAACCAGATTCTTTCCAAGTGATAAACTTAGACATACATAAACACACTTTCTCTGATGACTACACATTCTATTTATTCTTTCTTCATTTCAAATAAAAAAGCCTAAGAGAGTCTAGAAGGTCATGTTGTTGGTATAATTTTCACTGATTCATTTTTAAATACCCTAAAAATTATCCTCTCTTTGGCAAGTTATTTCAGTACATGATTTTTAAATTTTTTTTATTTTTGCTTCATTTGTCTTAGTTGAATAAGCAAGGGTAACTTTGGCTCAGAAATTTTGTTTATGAGAGAGATTATCTTTGAAGATATGGTAGATGTTCACAATATAAGTAGGGGTAAAACAATGTATCAGTTACTTCTAGTCTATAAATTCTAATTTTAGTTTCAAGTTTGACACTTAATAATGTACTAAAAATATATAACCATTATTGGTTTGTATCAGAAAGAAGCTTTTTGTAATATAGTCTCAAACCATTGGAGAAAATAAATGAGCAGAGTATGGAGAGCAGAGCCAAGTGTCCAGTACTGATTTGTTATAAGGTAGACGGACCTTGTGTGGATTACGACTTTCCTATTTGTGCTTGCTCCTGGGCTTTCACTAAATTTAGTTTGGTGTACCTTCTTTGCTTTACTCATAAAAAATAGGATTATATCACAGTGTTCTTGTGAATATAAAAAGAGCAGCCGGTATGTGATTCCTAGTATATTCAGAAGTTCTATATAAGAGAAACTGACATCTTTTACTTTCTACCTTCTCACAGTATATCAGCTGCAACAGGAAGCCCCTCACCCTCGAAGAATTACCTGTACTAATGAGGTGGGTGAATGAAATCGTTACAATGAAATGTCAATTATTTGTTTGCCAAACTTTGACCTTCTTCAATGGGTTGGTTATTTGCAGTATTAACCATTTACAGTAGTTGCCATCATAAAATTGTAACTTCAGTGCATTTTTCTTACATTCTTCTCACTTGGAATGTAAGTCACTGTTTAATGGGCTGTCTGGTAACAGTATAGGGTGTCCTCGGGTTATGATACAGTTACGTTCCTACGACAGTGATGTAACCCGAATTTTGGTGTAAATCGAAACACACTCTAGCCTAAGTCACTTACCTATCTTAACATAGTTGTATCAATAAAGTCAAAATCTAGAACATAAAAAACACAAGCCACAGAAAAAGGAAAAGGACATAAATATATGGTACTATATACTGTACTGTATTAACAGAATAAAATGATAAAAAATGAATGTAAAATATTCCTTACCTTTATTCCTGTGGCTGGCTTGCACACTGGAAGGAGCATTGCAAGGTGGGAGAGAGTGACCTATTGGGAGGAGGAAGCTGGAGAGGCAGGAGAACCTGCAGAAGGTGCTGGAGATACTGGGTCAGGTGAATCAGGATTGTCTAAGGAACATGCAGGAGATGCTGGAGATGATTCTACCTGAACTACAGGTGTTTCGTCTCGAGAAGCAGCTGATGTAGAGGGTACAGGATCTGTTGCAGGCCTCTCTACCTTCTTAAAGAATTGTTCCAGGCTAGTCTGTAAGTATGACATAGTCCATAAGTACACCGCTAAGCGTGAGTTGAAACACTCAAATTTCAATTTTTTAAAGTTTTTA